>NW_022196898.1:3407020-3412020 GCF_008632895.1 Mastomys coucha
CCTTTCCCTTCCTTTCCCTTCCTTCCTCTCCTCTCCCCTTCCCTCCCCTCTCTTCTCCTCTTCTCTCCTCTCTCCTCCTCTCCTCCCTTCCCTTCCCTTCCTTTACCTTCCTTCCTCTCCCCTCCCCTCCCCACCTTTCGTTTTTTAAACCATTCTCCTCAAAATAGACTCTTCCAGATCTTTTGTTTATAACTTCAACCTTTCTCTATGATTGAAAACTACACCAACCAACCAACAACCAACCAACCAACAAACATCTCCATTTTTAATTACAAAAATTTTAAGAGAAGAGATTTTTAAAATTAAAACTTTTCACATGCTTATTCTCTGATCCTTTCAAAGAGATTGTGTAGAATTTTGCTATCGTTGCATTGTGGAAAACAGGGCAGAGCAAGATAACAGGGAAGGAACAGCTGTGCAAGCCCTCTCCGTGGCAAAACCAAGGCAAACACGGATATTTTTACAGAGCAGCTGAATAAAAAAGGAAGTAAAAATTATGTTTCCAGGGGAGACTGGTTATGGACCTAAAAGAAATATCAAAACAGTATTCTCCAGTGTTTGTGCCTTGGAGGGATAAGAATCTCTATTCTCTTAATTGAACTTGCAAGAACAAATACTCTTGGTAGCTGCAGGAAGTACACATTTAAGACCAAATGTGAAAAGCTGGGGATGTGACTCAGTGATAGAGCATTTGCCTAGTGTGCACAGGTTCAGTCCGTAGCACACATACACAAAGACTGAATGAGGCATCATACAAATAAGCCACATCTGCAGAAATAATCTGTTAATGAGATTAGGTAGCTGAACAATGAGTTTGATGACAAACAGCTATAAAAGATTCAACAACTCATCACATGTACGCACTACCCTGAATATTAAAAAAAAAAAAAAAAATTCTATTCTGAAACAGGGCATCGATCCTTTTCCACACAACTCTCTTACAAATTTCTGTTCCCTTCACTCTCACACACAAAATCAATTCCCTTAAGGATGCCACCAAGGAGGGAGAGAAGGATTGCAACGTAAACTTAAAGTTATATGCAAAGTACTTACATCTCTAACAAATGAACATTTTGACCCAATCCCACCACCGTGACTTTTAAATCTTCAAGTCACACATTTCTCAAAATCAACAGCACGAAGTAGAAGCGTAAGGATTAAGAGACCTTGCGGTAGAACAGTAGGAGACAAAATAAACATCAGCTTTAATTTGAGAGATGTTGCTTCTTTGTAAATGGTCTTTTTGCCCCTTCTGCTTGTTGATAGGAAGGGGAGATAAAAAATGGCTAGGCAGCTTTAGGGTAAAAGAGCCCAAAGGAAACAGTTTTTTCTGTTAGTTGAAATCCAGAAAAGTTCTTGGGCCTGTGTTGGTGGCTTCATGCTTACTGGAGGCCAGAGATGCCAGGAGGAGGGTCTGGCTTTCCCTTGTCTTTCTTCCTTAGATGGGCACCTCATTCCAGGAAACCATACTGAAGACCTAGAGTGGAAACTGAACAGAGCTTCTCATGATGTCTCCATTTCTTCATCAGGTAAAGCCTTGTTAAGCCCAAGGCAGTGGCCCTTTAGTGGTACCCACACCCGGAGACCCCTCTCATGAACCGGGGCTCTGCCTTTCTTCTTTTAAGATCCTTACAATAAGATACTTCTTTCTAAAACTCACCCACTGTGCTCTGTGAATTTTATTCTTCAAATTCAGGAGACATGTACCCAAAATCGACTCACTCAGGGTGGCTTTGGTTCAGTCATATTGCTGGGAGCTTATTTCTCCCACACCCAAGTAAGCTCACCAAGAGTCAAGAAAGACTGTGTGGTTCTCCTATCGGTCTGTTAGTACAATGCTTCGGCACGATGATACTTCACAGGCCCTACTGGCTTCCTTCACTTCTTCAAGGCATTTTGATTTTTGCCCCTCAAAACTGCATGACTACAAATGACTTGCTTTTGCTATTCATTATCTGATGTCCTTGAGTGTAGTGTACATTACCTATTTATAATTTCACATTTTAAGATCAGTGGCCCCAAGCGTGGACACTTTAATTGTCCTCGGCATGAGAGTATCTTTGCTGACTGAAGTAACTAACTTTGTAAGGACAGAGGGAATAAGGATGTAAGAGAAAAGAATGACAGAGAAAAGTGGTTCAGTAAACGGAACTTTAAGACAGCTTTTTAGATCACATGTCCTTTAATTGTTTACAGCCAAATCTTCAGAAAGCAACACATAAAAACATCAGTGACAATAACAGCTGACATGTAATGCTGCCAGAAACCATTCAGTGCCGTGTGTATATCCATTCACTTAACCTTCACAGCATTCTTGCATTCCCCCGTCTCCCTGTGTGTCTGTCTGCCTGTCTCTGTTTCTCTGTCTCTCTCTGTGTGTATGTCTGTCTCTGTCTCTCCCCACCATGTGTGTGTCTGTCTATCTGTCTCTGTCTTTCTCTGTGTGTGTGTTTGTATCTGCCTCCCCTCACCCATGTGTGTGCCTGTCTATCTGTCTGTGTCTGTCTGTCTGTCTGTCTCTGTCTCTGTCTCTCTGTCTCTGTCTCTCTGTCTCTCTGTATGTGTGTGTGTTGACTATCTGAAGAGTTAATCTGAATTTCCTTTTGGCTTATACTTCACAGCATTCCTATCAAATGAAGACCTATTGATAAGGCAGATGACAAAGCCATCAGCCACACTCTATATAAGCCAAGCTTCTGACCAGAGGTTTCCAAGACACCATCATCATCACCTCCCATCTATGAAATGGCTCCAAAAGCACAGGTCCTGCACAGGTCAGATGGTGATGATGATGATGACGATGACGACGACGATGACGACATCAGCAGAAGCAGTGGCAGCCACAGGGTGGCCCAAACTGGAGCAAAAATCAACATTCAAAGATAATTTTCCCCATGGTGGGATTTCCTGCTTTGAAGGGTTCACATTCCTGAGTAGTCACGGTGAGAGATGAAATAAAGTTTTACCCAGGACCATCTGAAGGGAACAGGTAGAGATAGAAGGAGCAATAGGATTTTCAGTCCAAATGGTTTTTAGAAGAGATGGTGGTGGGAGAAAACATTGGACATGGCACTTTGAGAGGAGTCCACATAAATGTACCTTCTCTCCAGTACTCTCCTACACACAAGAAAGTCCACAGGAAGCTTACCTACTGACGGGCAATCCCATCTTTAAATGAATATAGCATAGGTCCATGGACAAATAACCTTAAGTAAATATATTTTAAATTTTAAAGCAGGATAGTAAATCAGGCATTTGCTGTAAATCTTCCTATGTGCTTAATTCCTCTCAGTCCTAAAGCAAAATTACTTGGAGGTTTCTCTTGTGCAAAACGGGCTAATCCTTGTAAGCTTGTTGTGAGAATTACATGCACATGTAGATGCACACCACTTGATAGAGAATCCAGTTAAACACGAAAGCATTTGGTTAAATGATCTGCTAACGTCAGTTCCTCCCACATCTGCCAATCCAATTAACCGCATCCTCTTGGCAGACAGAGGGAGAGTACTGTGCTGAGATCAACCGGACCACCTTGCCTGGAAACAGGCCTGGGTGCAGTAATCACCCACACACTTTTGCTAGCTCCGCTCCCTTCACCTTTGACCCAGTCTACTCACTCCGGTTCACAGCGTGGTGAGCCAATATCACAAAGAAAAGGGACATTTCCTACCTTTGAAAAGAATGGGCAGAGACCCAGCAGACTCGTGGTGCCTGCCATTTCCCATCTGTAAATTTCTCAAAATACTTTCCAGTAAACGATCTGTTGGGGTTCGCGTATCATGATGAACAACGTTAAGTGTCGCGGTCATTGTGTGCCTTCTAAATAAAATGGTTTTTTAAGAACATGCAATTGGTAAGTTATGAATGGGAGATGGTTTTCACCAGTCTTCTATTTGCCTCAGAGGTATTATAGAAATTTATCAACTAGTAAATGGTTCTGCTTGATCCCAACAAAGAACGGATAGTATTGCCGTGGGGGAAGTTCACTGTCACCTCCAGCCAGCCTGTGGAGCCCTCAAGTCAGCAGGCTTCAGCAGAATCGACCTCCCGGAGTGCATCTTCCTGAGAGCACTTTCAGAAACCACTCTCACTTTCACTGTTTGAAATGTCACTGTTGCAAAGTTGAATGCTACAGGTTCATCGTGAACGAATCCTCCGCTCCGTCACCCTAGCGGGATGGGGTCGTCTAACCCCTGGACCTACTCCTTATTCCCCACCCACTCAGAAAAAATGCTGGGGGGGGGCACTATTGTGAAGAGCCACATGCTTTTCCCCAATCTTCCCTCTTCGTCTTCCACCCCGTGCCGCCAGGCCGGGCTGGGGCTGAGGCAACCTTCTTTATCTGCCTTCACATTCCTTCCTCTGCCTATTCATGCTGCCAAGTAGGGCTGGACCGGCTTCCTGAAATCTCGTGGGATATGGGGGCTTTTCTCCGTGCAGCAGGGCCTCCGAGCCTAGTTGTTTTGGGTAACTAATTTCCTCCCTTCTTCTCCCTGGAATACACAGAACTTCCTTTGCTCAGCGTGATAGCCACCCCCCACCCCCACCCCCCTCGCACCACTGAGAAGTTTGTCTGAGGCCTGGAACCTCCCTATGCTCTTGAATTTCCTGCTGTCCCGATGCAGGATTTCCTGACTGGAGATGTATATGGTTGAGGCACAGCGAGGCTCTATCCTGACCACACCTCACCAGCATCCTCCTCCTCGCTGTGCAATAGATCATAGTTATGTCCCACGGCGATGAGCTCGGCCCTTCAGGCTTCACTTTGAAATGCCATTTCCTTCATTCCTCTAGGCTGAACAAATCACAAAGCCCTCCAACCTCACCTACCCTTAACCCTGTTTTGATTCTAGAAGCTTTTCTTTTCGTGTGCTTTGATCTGTAATTGGAAGGATTTCTGTAAGAACTGAAGTTTAAATAACTAGGGAAGAAAACGTTGCATGAAGTTTAGTCCCGCTAAAATCTTATATTAAAAAAAAAAAAGATTAGTAGAAATATCT
>NW_022196898.1:3417020-3454676 GCF_008632895.1 Mastomys coucha
CTCCGCCAGCACTGAAGTCTCTTACACGTTCTTGATGTCAGCTCCCCTACCTGGAATGAGCGGCAGTGTGTCTAGCCTCACAACCCCTTGCTTGCTTCCCTGCCCTCGCTTTCTTGAGTCCAAAGTGTGTAAGTACAGTTTTTTGTTGTTGTTGTTTGTTGTTTGTTTTTGTTTTTTTCCAAAATGGCTTCACCCGGAGTAATGGAAAACCCTCTCGGTAAATCCAGAAGTCAGGCTTGTCTGTCAGACTTGGTTTACAACTGTATATGACCACTCCCAGCTTATAAATGAAGCAGGCCGACAGACAAGTGATATTCAGATGTTATGAGATTAAAATGCAGCAGATTCTAGGCTCTTGGCTGGTACAGAGTCGCCTGCCTCGGTTGGAGACTGTGTTTTACAAGGAGGAATGTCAGGCTATGTATGCTTAGCCTGAGTTGGCATATAGTCTAGGTTTTGTCCTGTTCAGAGTCACACACATGAAAACTGCCACCTTTAGCATCTTTTAAAAACAGTAGTCTCAGGTTGTCACCCTAAGAGTTTAACCCGGAGCAAAGAAGAAAGTGAAAGAATTTTAAAATACTGCTTTCACTTACTACATTTCTAAGAAATGTCATTAAACTGACCTTGTGGTAACCAGGATTTGGTCAAAGATAATATTTACTTCCATTCGAGAAGAGGGCATTTCTTAACAAAGGGCCTAGGATTGAATGATACAGCTTTGTCTCCACCTGCAGGAATGAAAAGAATTTTTTCTTGCTTGAAAATACATAAAGCTCCAAAGACTGTCATTAAAAAAACGTACGATCAGTAATTCTTATGATTTACTTATTCAATTTCCTAATAAATTATGGATCAAAAGATGGGCAGTTAAAAGAAATATATAACTGGTGCCAATCATTTTGATTATTTTATAACTTAAAAAAAGATTTATTTTTAAAAATGTATTTTATGTGTATGTGTTTTCCTGCGTCTGTGCCCAAATGTGTGTAGTACCTGATGAGCCCAGAAGAGGGCGCTGGATCTTCTGGAACTGAGTTGTAGATGGCTGTTAACATCCTTGTAGGAGCTGGGAACTGAACCCCGGCCCTCTGCAAGAGTACTGCATACTCTTAGCTGCTGAGCTTTTTCACCAACTCCTTACTTTTAACTTTATAATTGAACTATACTGTACAAATAGAAATATCCAGCCGTCAATGCACAGCCCGATGAATGACCATGATGGCCACAGCTGTGTAACTGCCACTCACAGTCAGACTAAGGTGTTACCTGGGAAGCCCTCTTAAGATCCGCGCTTCCTTTGAACAAGGACTGACACTCTTAGTTCTTTACCAAAGAACTGTGTCCGTAACCATATAGTTATCAGTCACATCGCAGGAGAAAAGACAGTGAGTGATAGATCAGAAATACAAGGTAAGACATGGTTTTTGTCCTGGTAGCACTGTGATCTAGGAGCTGTCCCTGAAGAGTAGCATCTGCTCTGGCCGTGGGGGAGTGTCAGTCCTTGACTATCTATGGCTCCTTACTCTATGGTTTACTGTGTGCTTCAGACACTCTCAGCTTGGACTCTTGTTCCAGTCTGGGTCTAGCATCCACTTCATCTCCACAAGATCATTCTGTAAGTCTCATCCACATGGAAACTAAACATGACTGATGTTTCCCTCCCTAGCTATGTTCCTTAAGGATTTCTCATGGAACTATGGCTCACAGTGTTTGGGGAGGAGTCTGGTCTGACCAAGATGAGAACCAGGTACCCACAGGTTCCCAACATCTTCAGGGTGGGAACCAACATTCCACACCCACATCAGGTCAGCGGTTGGAGTCCTTTGCACGTGGCTGAGTCAGTAACTCCTAACCAAAATAGTTCTGCCTCTGTTTTTGGTTGCCTGGAGCTTCTGGTGTCCAGGAGCACGTGACTGTTGTTTCAGTGACTTTATTGGGTTTCATTTTCTTTCAGACAAAATACTACAGTTAGGCCTTTTCTAGCTAGAAGGAGAAATTGACAAAGTTCTCTAACTGCCTCCTGAGAAGGACGGGTTCTAGTCACACAAAGCACCTGCCAGTTCTTACACTTTTCTGTATTGAGTTGCTGATTTCCCCCCTTTACCTGATATAGGTGGTTGCTAGACCACAAAGTCTATTTCCAGACCTAGCTTTAGAATCAATTAAAGACCCCATCTGCACTGTTCCATCAGGACAGGATAGCTTCACCTGCTGTTGCTATAACCCTAGGGAAAGAACAAGCTGGGAGGAGGAGGAAACCAACTTCGAAACCCAGCAAATTGCTAGAGGCTCTGTTTTCTTTCCACTTGAAAACGTCTTATTAAAACCGCTTGTTCCACATCTCTAATACCAGACTGTTCTTGTTAAAGTTATCAGAAACAAAAAAAATACAAGTGGATGCTTTTCAGTCCGGGTTAAGCCCATCTCCACGGGACACCGGGGAGGCTGCCAGCTGCTTTCGGTAACAGGGACATAATAACTCTAGTGCATACATCTTATGGGCACACGCAAGCTATTCAAAACCAGATGGAGGAAACCAAGGAGTGGGGGAGGGGAGGAGTGGGGCTTAGAGAATGAATAAAAGAAAAAATGGCCCCCAGCTCTTTGCTATGGCTCTTCGTGGGCTGAAAGCTCACATTGTGTGATGCGGCAATCAAAATAAGGTTATTCAGCTCCGCAGACTGCATCAGAGGTACCAGACTGCCCTCCCTAGCCAGTCAGGTTCTCATACTACCAAAAAACCTCCGCTTCTTTAGCTACCCTGGTTTATAGTCCTGCAGCCCACAGTCACTTCATATTTTCAAGGGAAACAATTTTTTAAAAAAATGTCTCTAACTTGTCAACTAATTTTGCACAGTCCAGTGAACAGAAATGAATTCTCAGACCTAATGTGGTCTAGCCAGCCTGCTCTTAAGTATCCAGATATTCTGTGGGGGGCCCCCCTCTCCCTCCCTCCCTGGTTTAAAGCAGTACCCCTCTGGGTCCCTGTATCCCCCACCCCACCCCTTTGCCTCTGTCTATTTTTCTTGGGTGAGAGCCTCACAAGGAATAGGAAGCATTTTTAAGAAGGAAGAGGATTGGAGGCCACATGGGGCCCTTGGAGGAAAAGGAATCCAGGACTGATAGAAGTCAATGGCACTTACATACACACTGACTGCAGTGAGTGTGCACTTTTTACTTAGCTAGCAGCAGTTCACCTCGTGTCCTCCACTCCATTGAGACCATTTTCCAAGAAGAAAAGGAAGCAGTGTGGTTCCCAGCTTTGTCTCTGCGCGTGCGGACAGTCACCTGCCTGCTTTTCCAGACTCTTGTGCTGGGATGTACAAGCTCTTCTCTCTGTCTCCTTGCCTGCTACCTTGGGTGGCATTCTTTTGGAACAGCAAACAAGGGGAAATTGGATATGTTGCCATTAAGAAAAGGTAAATTTTGTCTTATGTGCACCACAAGACCTCGCACTTCCCTAAATAACAGTGTGCACATGAAACACCCAAAGGTTTATCCCAAAGTAGGCTGAAAGTATGACGTCATAAGAAACTACAGCAACTCCTCTTGTTTTCTGTGTTAATACACATATCATATCATAGTCATTTTCATGTGCTATGCTACTGTCTACAAATGAGTTCATTTCAGACAAAAGGCATATTTCCTTCAGGGAGAGTCAGTTCCGGGATACACATGCAAGCAGGTGACATTTATGCTCCCTTGTGGTCCTTCTGTTATCTATCCCAAAGCAAAGTTCTTTTACATTTATTTTGGTTAGATACCTGGAGTGGGATGTCTGAAACCTTTGAATATCTTGTGTTTGGAGAAATACTTCCTGATGCCAGGTTTCTATCTGGGAAAAACAAGTTCTAGTTTGGATTTCTGGTGCAAACTTGATACATTCGTAAGTCCAAAGTCAGAAGCTCTCATCATTCAACTTTCTGAGATATGCTTGGTATATCATGTGCATTTATACTTCAGGAGATTAATCAATATCTCAGAGACCCGACACAGTTATAACCTTGTTTATCAGCTGCCTGAAAGTTTATTCCAAATCAGGAAATATTGAGACTTTTCATGGTTCCCGCTGAGTAAATGGTTGTTAATTTGATTTAATGTAGGATGAGATCTGTATAGACTTATTTATTTACTAGATTCTAGAGCATTCTTACAGTATTCATTCATGATAGTTCGGTTATTAGGGCTGAAATTGAAATGGGGGTCCCTTTTTATGATATCAGAGACCTATTTATGAGGTGAGTTCAGGTCACACTCCCAAAGAGGCTCTGCTTTGAAGGAGCCACAGGAGGAGTCTGAAAGAGTCTATTCAAGGGCTCCTGGCTGTCTTCTGGAGGCAGCAGCTGAGATTTATCCCTCTGATTTCCACAGGACCCCTGGGCTCCATGTGTCTTCTCACCTCCACATTGTTGAATCTGAGAAGTCACAGCCTGGAGGCACTTCGCCAGTCTACTTCCTCCAGTGGGCAAAAATAACAAAATTTACGAAGAAGAATGTGCACTGTCTGGCCTGAATCCCCAGGGCAGGCAGAAACAGTGCTCTGGTTCATGGGAGTCCAAAAAGGCTACATGTAAGGTTAGCTTGCTTATATAATGGGAACGATCAATGTATGCCTCTTGTCAAAGATGACAACTAATACTGCTCTGCAGAGTCAGGATGCTTCCTGTATCTCTGTCGGAGGTCAAAGGGTCCAGAGAAGAATTAATAACCAGCAAAACTGATATTTATTAATCACCTAGCTATATGTCCTATATCTTCTTCAGTTCCTTACGGTAATTCTTTTTAATCTTTACTTTATAAGGCAAATATTAATGCTGCTTCTGTCTTACCGATAGAGAAACTATAGCACAGGGATTTAAAATGAATCGCAATGGTCAAATGATGTGATGGTTCATATGTGTGCAAGTGCTTTGGAAATCCTTCCAAACTTGAAATATAATTATCCTACTGTCTTATTGAGCTAGTTGTAGAGACCAAATTCTAAAGAATACAGTGTTGTCTGAGTGATGTTGAGCACTTCCTAGGCTGGGGTTCTAGACGTTTATTTCCCCTATTTTAATTGGTTCACTCTCAGATTTCTCCTTCTCAGGGATGCATACAGCTTTGAATTGCTACAGCCAAGTCATCAGTGCACAGGTTGGCTTTTTTTGGTTTTTCCTGTTTTCTTTTCTTTTTCTTTTTCTTTTTTCTTTTTTAACTTTTTATTGATTCTTTGTGAGTTTCATATCATGCACCCCAGTCCTGCTCATCTCCCAGGGATCCCCTCATATCTGTCCTTCGCCCTTTCAACCTCCCCCCCCCAAAATAAAACACACACACATCACCACCACCACCACTACCACCAGCAGCAGCAGCAACAAAAACAGAGCATAGAAAACATATCATCATGGAAGCTGTAGTGTGTCTGTCCCACAGTAGACTCCTCTGTGCACACATCTTCACATGCAAATGTTTGTTGCAATGAGTCACTGGTCTGGTTTTAGATTTTTGACTTCTGTGACACCATCAATATTGGAACCTCACTGGGACTCCTCCTGTTTATCCTGTTTTTGCCCTATGTCATGGAGATCTTGCAGCTTTGAAACAGCAGGATTGACCCTTTCACAAGTCTCAACCATTCTCTGATAGATTTTGGGGGTGGGCCAATTCAGAGTCCTGAATCTGGGCCTGCGTGGTAACTGAATTGTTCATCCTGCTGGTCCTCTCCTATCTGTCTACCAGGGCAAGGTCTCCAGTATTGCTCTGGCTAGGCCACCCAATGCCACCATAGGCGGGTGGTAGGGTCCCCATTACCTACTTTTTCGTGCCAAGATACCTAATACATATTCTATTCAAGGGTTCATCAAGTCCATGGTGATACACTTCCTAACTACTTAGATCCAAGGGAGAATGGTAGTGTGTTGATATTTTCATCACAGGGGCAAATATCTGAGCAAAGCAAGGGATTTATGTATGTAGCTTATGGATTAGGGGCCATAGGCCATGGTTGGGTGGTTGTGATGTTTCTGGGTGGTAGAGTAGAACATCATGGCTGAAATGTGTTGAGAAGGGAAGCTGCCTACTCCATGGTAGCCAGGGAACAGAGAACCAGGCTCAGGCCAGGGCTAGGACAATCCCAAGGACACATTCTCAACTAGGACTGGCACTCTCTACAGTGTCTAGCAAACAATGCCTCTCCAAACAATGCCACCAATTGGAGACCAAGCCTTTAAGACCTAATTAAGCCTGTGGGAAATTCCATATTTAAACTGGGACAAATGACCTTAATGGTGTGCAAAGGAGAGTGAAGATGAGTTAACTTGATGTGGACGTATCAATATGTTTCATCTTCTGGACAGATATCAATTCTCTTCTCCCTCATAGCCATGTGGATCTTCTGCGTATGTCTTAGGCAGAGTCAACGTCCCCTAAGTAATACGGTGCTTTTTATTCCTGACCCTGCCTCGCTTATCTCCCAGTAACTTCCATGGTTTCCACTCTAATAACATCTGACAAACATTCATTGTGGGGGATGTAGAAGTCAACCCTGTGAAGGAAAAAGTGGGATGGAGAGCCAGGTACCATAGGCTCCTGAGACTCCTCAAATCTGACCTGCTGTGCATGGTGTTAGATCTAAGTTGGCTCCCAGCACACCGCACGCTGGTGAGACAACAAAAACAACTGAGGCCAGTGCAGTGGCCACTTTCCCATCTACACGGAAGTCCTCATAGGTGATGAGACCACCCCAACTCCTTCTTGGCTCAAACATTGTATATACCCTGGGGCAATAAACTCAGATCTGCACCCTGATGGTGGTCTCCAGAGTCAGATTTCCCAGGATTCGTCATGTGACTCCATCGCCTCTCATCCCCCATTCCTTGGTCCTGTTCCCACAATTCATTCCAGCTTTGCATCCTCTTCTAACTTAGTCAACCTTACTCTTTAAGCATTCAGCTGAGTGGTCATCTGAACTGGCATATCACTCACTGTACCCAACCTGACTCTGCCCTTTGGAACTACCTCATCTCTGCTGGAGTGGATCTCCCCGCTCCACCTCCTAGGATCATTCTGCAGATAGCACGTGCTCTGTCCATGTTCTGACACTCTTGATTGAACGGTTCCTTACCCTGTAGGCAATAAGCTCAGTTCTCATCAGGGAAGTTCCTTTGTGCCACGGATGGCCGTTAATACAGAAATTCACAACTGGTCAAAGTATGGAGAGGAAAGGTACTCAGCCTCAAACGGTACAACTGTAGACATCTCCCTTCAAGGCTCAGGACCACTGAGGAAGAGGAATGGAACCCTTGTGGGAGCCAGGGGCTGGGGAGAACCGGAATGAAATGATGTCTTCTAGACATGACAGGATTGCTGTGTAGTGAGAATTTTTGTCTCTTAAAAACCACAAAAATGCTATGGGAATGGGTTTTTGTTTTAATGTGTTTGTGTGGGATATGGGGCTGCTTTGGACTGTCCACAGCAGCAGACTCTGATTTACCTTATGCTCTGACAGGGCTGTGATTTTGCCAGCTGCAGATAGTTTCTGCAAGTGTATGACATTTGGAATGCTGAGGAGTCTGGAGAGGGTGTAAAAAATGCTAGAGCCCCGATGGGTGTGGCTGATGCTGCTCCTCTTCCTGCAGCTGCTGTGATGATGATGATGATGATGATGATGATGATGATGATGATGATGATGATGATGATTTCTGGTTACTGGTTACTGGTTGCTGGTTGGAGATATCCTGGCAATGAAGATCAATCTTGCCCCAAGGAATTCGACACTCCTAAATCAGCAGGAAGAAGTCTAATGATATCAATGCCCTCTTTTCCCTACAACCTTCTTTCTCTCCTACCTAGTGTTGAGGGGTTGGAAGGGATAAGGGTGTTAGGAAAATGAACGCATAAACCAGGCAAAAGTCCGGCTCCATGGCTGCACTAGTGAACTCACGGCGACTGGCACTGACTGCACAATACTTGCATAATCCAGTCAGCATTCCAGCATGGATGGGGAGAAGCTCATGAGCCTCAGCCTTATGTGAGGAGCTATGGTTAGCTGGTGGCTTCTGAGAGAAGAAGACTACATTTTCTTTAAAAGGGCCCTGGTAGGTTATTTCAGTGGATGGCCACGTGCCTATACTCTATCCAAACAGTACAGGATGGACTCAGTGAGTTGACAGAGGAGGGGCTATAACCTTGGGAAGCAGTGTGGACATGGGGGTGAGCCTGGGAGGAGCTAGGGGAAGAATAACAGTAAATATGAATATGTGTGCTTTATGGAACTCTCAAAGAAATGATAAACATATTATATTCTTTTAAAGTTTTTTTTTTTTTTTTTTTAGATCATGTGTTCGAAGTTCTCCACCTACCCCTTGAGGAAGTGCTCACTTTTGGCTGCTGTAGTTAGTCTGGAGCTGAGTCAATGGTTAATCTCCCCCATTCAGGGTAACAAAGAGAGGAAGGGTGACAGATAAGAAATAGAAAAAGAGATGTATAGAAATCAATGAAGACTCTAAAACAGGGGTAGGAAATCAAGTAAATTGGGTTAAACGAGACTAACAAGAGCATTCATAAACAAGGCAAGGGAGATCTGGTCAACCTTCCCAGGAGCCAGGGAATCCGTGCTAAGACAGTGCCAAATTCCCTCCAATCTGTCACTAAAGACCAGACCAGATGGGCCACCCGACAAATGCAAGACCAGCCGTCAGACTACTGCCTGGGTTGGTGGTTTGAGTCTTCACTTTCTCAGATTCCTTCATAAAGTATTTATAGCAGATCCAAAAAATACCCCTTACATCTTCCCCCATTTACTCTGTTCACCCCCTCCTGACCCAGGACAAAGTGTATGTTATCAATTTTATATATCTAAAATTACTGATCCAGGGGACTTTGCAAAACCAGAGTGGCTTATATTCAACAACAACTCTGGGAAGACAGAGGCAGCCAGTTTTTTTTTTTTACTGGGAACAACATGTCTTCATTGTTTTTATTGGGTCTATACTAGAAATAAGAAAACAGGGCAGAATGCTTCTGGGTATTTGTTGACTTATTCTTTGAATGAAATTGGTCAGAATAAATTCTCTTGAAATAACGACCACACACAACATACAAGCTGCATGTTGTTCCTCTTGCCCCTTGCTGCCCTCTCCCCCCCTCCCTCCCCTGCCTGTATTCAACTAAGAGTTCCTAGAATTGAAGCTGAACACTCAAAACAGCTGATATGACTGGTCTCCTGCAGCTGATTTTTAAAAGGCTTTTATAATACAGCCATTTCCCCCAATTCTTTGTTGATCCAAATTTTGCTTAGAAAACATCTTTCAAAAACATCTCTCAAAAGATTATTTTAGGATATTGGTATTTCTTCCTTTAGTTGCCTGCTGGGCATTTTACCTTGTCTTAACACTAATGCTGTGATGCCAAAGGACTGAGTAAGTGCTTAGGGCTTTGCACACTGTATGAGCAAGAGCTCAGGATGTGAGAAGAGGAAGAGAAAGGCACCCCGAGGAAAGATCCATTTTATTGAAGAAACCAAGTCCCAGGTGTGTCATCATCCTTCATATGACCTTTCCTGACATTGCTTAGGCCCTAGTAGGGACAATAAACTGCTGTATTTTATTTTCTTTAATCCAATTCAAGCAATATAACAGTAATGAAAATGCCAACAAGTAACATCCAGCAAACCCTCACTTTGTGAACTGAGTTGTTCAATAATTTTTATGTCTTAATCAATTTAGGTCAGAACATCATTATCCCCAACTTACCAATAGAGAACTGTGCTCCTCTGACAGAATAATCTACGTGAAGTGTCAGGTGTCAGGCATAGGACTCGAGTCCAGGTACTCGCCCATCATCACAGACAGCTTCTCTGTAAGTCAGGCTTCTCTCTTAGGTCACAAGAGCCTATTCCCCACGTCTGAAAGCCAATGCTTCAATGTCATTAGCTACAGCTTTGTGTCATCAGAATATCTCATTAATAATGAATTTCCAACGTCCCTCCCTTGGAATTATCTCGAGATAAAAACATGAGTTTCATAATGATGTATGGATATGAGCATTGCCACGATTTTAACTTTTTACAAACTATCCCAATATTAAAAAAAAAAAAACTATTAAAAATCTACCCCTAAACTAGATAATTATAAGCATGAGCACCTGCCACACTGTATAAAAATACACAGAAGTGAAAAGAAATTTCATATTATCCCAACTCACTGATCGTATCTTTGGGGCATCATATAAATTATATCAAATCTAAATATAACTCTCCCCCCCACACAATTTAATGAGTATCTGATATTCTGTTCTAAACAACAGAAACAAATGGCCTGGCAGTTTATAGAAACATCTTTCCACTAGCAGAAAGAAGGCTTCATAAAGCCTTAAAATTACATGCAGTTTTGGAAACAATAGATAATGTGGAAAACTTTGAAAGTCATGACTAAGATTTCTTTTTGAAGACATAAACGTGAAGCTGATTAATGAGAATTCTATCATTAGCATGTCCTCACTTAACCTTGAAAATAATAAAAGGAACAGTGTCCCAGAGCTGTTTCTACAATTCAGCACCCCTGACATGGGCACTGTGAAACAGTTTTGAGCCTGCACACTGGCCATACACCATACACCTATTCATGTGACCTACACACACTTCTGACAGCTTTCATGTTTCCTTGTGTGAGAAATGTTCGCATCTGTGTCATTAATACTGAGACACTATGGGGTATAAAGTAAGAATGCAAACAATAATATCAAGAAATTTATAATTTCCATATCTCTCGGGTCATGAGAACAAAATGCTTACCTCCATGTCTGAGGGCTAATGTTTTGATGTCATTGCCTCGAGTTACATCATCAGAATATCTCACTAATAATGAGTTTTCAATCCCCTCCCTTGAAATTATCTCAATACAATAACATTAATTTCATAACGAAGTACAGAGATGAGCATTGCCTCAAAATAAGTGATTTTTACCATACATATTAGTATTGAATTCATCACAGTCAAGGGAACAAATGTTCAAAATATAAGCCAGTAAGGATGGTATGTTTTCAGAAACAAACTTCAATGAGAAAATTTAAAAAAAAAAAAAAAGGATAAATTTTATTTCCCTTTGTGTATCAAAAACCACAGGAAGAGACAATTTCCTGAATTTCCTGTGTTTGATGAGTCCACTGTGAGGGAAGCTTAAATCATTTGAGGTCCTCTCCCCAAACTGCCAGGAAGTTAATTTGGAAAGAGCATACTGTTTCCATCTTAGTCCAAGGCTCCTAGGGAGCAGCAAGTGGCTGCACCCTTAAAGACATCTCTCTGGTGGCTTTAGAAACAGGCTTGTTCCCTTTTTTCTTTCCTGGCATTGAGGTGGATGGAGGATGGAGAGGAAAGAAAGAGTGTGAAATGCATAGACATGGCTTTGACCCGTGCGGCGCTGTTGCTGGGCGGTCCTTGCAGCCTTCTAACCCTCCTGGTTCCTGCCAAGACCTGGGTCTGCCTTGTGGAGTTGGCATGAGAACAAGCCATCAAAGATACAAAGGGCCGGCATCCAACTGGCAATCCAAAATGGAAGGTGATTAGAAGACAGGCCTTGGGAGCATGCAGGAGACAGGTCTTCACCGGCTGCATTGTTCTTTGACTAAAGGTGCTAAATTAAATGGTTCATAAATCCTTTGCCCCACCTCAATTGGGGCCAAAGGACTGAAGGTGGAAGAGGACTTTTCTGAAGAGATATATATGGTGAACCAAGTACTTGAACCATGTTTAAGAGCGAAGACAGCAGCTTTCCCGCCAGTCAGGGACTTTGAGTGGAACTCTGAGCCAGGACGTGACACTGTGGTGCCATGGGCTAACCTCGGGTATTTATTGAGCAACTCTAATGAACTTTCATGATGATGGCAGCTCAACTACAGTTCAGGGCTGGTATCCCTGCCCAGAACACAGAGTCCAGTAAGCCCCAGTCCCAGCCAGCAAACAATGGAGAGCTAAGCAATGAAGGTTATATGCTCCTGGGCAGGAGCCATGTCCGTTTTGTTTAGAATTGAATGCTTGGTGTAGTATCAAATGCCCACCTAAAACATGACTCAGAGAGTCTTTTTGTGAATAAAGTAGTAAAGAATTGTTAGGTAAAGTAGATATGAAATACAGGTGGGAGGGGTACCAACAGGTCACAGAAGAAGTCAGAGAAAATCAAATGAAATACCATATGGTTTTAAATAAATCAGAGCAAGGCGAGCCATTTCACGGAACAGTGCAGAGGGGTTTGGTACAGGCGGAGAGAAGGTGTCTCTTCAGAGCCATGCCCAGAGGCTAGGCAGGCCAAGCTTGCTGTGAGGAGCAGCACCTGAGGAGGGATGATATGGAGGGGCTTTTCTAGTAACACCCGAGGAGAAAGCTGAGCTGTGGGACTTCATTTTGCAGGCCGTGCTAAAATGGGAAAGCAAAAGTTTTATTTCTCCTCTATTTTAGCCTTTGGCCTCCTTGCCCTGTTTGAGTCTCCACCTTGACTATCCTTCCAGGAATCTGGTGAGCATTGGATACAAACGGGCTGCATCAATAAATAAAAGTGAACTTTGCAGGTAGGAGAAGAAAAGCACTCATAGCTATCTTCAACAACAACAACAACAACAACAACAACAACAACGCCCATGCATGGTTCCGTTTGCTTTACACGGCTCAGCCTCAGACCAGGAACTTTTCAGAGTTAACCCTTGAACCTTTCTTCTGAAGCAAATTTGACAGTGAACTTTGTCCAGTGATTCAGACTAATGGCTATCGCCCACTGGAGATGTCACTGGATTTCCTTCTCTTTTAAATATGGTAAGATGGATTGAGCTATACAGCATGGAAAGGAGAAAGGAGTGAATGTCAAGGAGCAGTTAGGTGTGGAAAAGCAGAGAAAGCACTGACCCAGCCGATAAAAGACCAGGCTTCCCCAGGCTCGGTGCCTCAGACAATGACTCTTCACACCGCCTCCTTATTTGTGAAAGGCTGGAAAGAACACATAACTTTGAGGACTTTGGGGAAGAGGTTAAGGAAAGGTTTCACATGGCCGCTTCCTACAGGCTCAGAGTGAAGGGTGCTGCTCTCAGTATCTCAGCAGGATAGCTCTACGGCTGTCACAGAGCCTTAGGGGAACATGGGCTGCCTTGTGGGCTGAAGGAAACATCCCTACCTGACAACCCCAAGGGAAAACCCAGCTAACATGCTGAAGATAGCAGCAGCAGCGGTTGGTGCTAATTAAGTAAATTACTCCACTGCCGCCTGTAATAACAAACCAGAAAACATTCTTACCTTCATGATATGGATCTCTATTCTTTAGGACAGTGCTGTGTGACTTTTCATAGGTAAATATGAACAAATGTCTACTGACCCAATATATAGGGCACTGAAGACAGACCAAAGAAGTTAATCCATCCAAGTCTAGCTTGGTGAGCCAAGAAAAAGCTTATTAGGGTTACTTGCAGGAGCGGGAGTGACTCAGATCCAGCATGGGTTGCCTCTTGGCCACATCCCTGAAACTCCTTTCAGGACCTGTAGGCAGCTCACCTGGTTAGAAAGTCCTTCATCTGAGTAAATGCTATCCTGAATTCATTGGTCAGTTGCTTGTTTTTGGCTACTGGGTCTGTTCATAATTTAAATCTGTCTCTTATGTAGCTATTTCCTCTGAGTTGAAATATTCCTTCCTGGAGGGAAGAGAGAGGCAGACAGATTCAGGAAGTAAAGGAAATTTACAAGGCCAAGGAAGTTCCTGAAACAAGAGTCACAAGGCCTTTCTGTCTGACATTATACAGGCAGTAGCCAGTTTTCAAGGCACTGGGTTAAAGAGTAAAATGTTACATTTTTTTATTATGTAGAGAGCTCACCAATATGACCGGTAAATAAAAGTTAGATCCTTTTTTCCTTTTTAAGTTTATGTATTTTTTTATGTATGAGTGTTTTACCTGCATGTATGTATGTGGATCATGTTCATCTAGGGTTGGCAAGGCCAGAAGAGGGTAGCAGAGCCCTGAGGCCAGAAGATGGCCACAGATCCCCAGGAACTAGAGTTATAGATGATTGTAAGTCATCATGAGGGTGCTGAGAATCAAACCTGGGTCCTCTGTAAGAGCAACAAGTGCTCTAAACTGCTGAGCCATCTCTTCACAATTATGGGATGCTTCATGGATCTGTCTGCCATCCATGTGCAGCAGTCACACTAACCTCTATATCTTCCAGTTTTACATGCTGCTCAAAGGACTATTACATCTGTTGTTTAACCATTTTTAAACTAAAATAACACAATATGGCATGGAGATTTATAAAAAGGAGCGTACGGTTTACAATTGTCATGGCCAAGAATTCTCGGATTAAGGTGTCAGCAGATTAGAGGTCTCTGAGGGGTTTTCTAGTCTCACTGTTACTCACAAGGTGGAAGAGGTGAACGGGCTGCCCTTGGCTTCTTTTGTAAGGGCATTAAACTCCCTCTAGAGGTGCATACTTTATTGTGGCATATCCTGCAGAAGGCTGCAGACGTAATGGCATCACCTTCAGGGTTCAGTTTTGCATACAGATGGGGGTGGGGGTCAAACGTGTAACACATTAGAACACTGCATTCAAATATTCCCTCCACTCACAGCTCTGCACTTAGCATACAGTGTCTGGCCCTGTGGTAGACTATGTGGTTATTCATAGAGTATTTTAATTCTCTCAACAAGCCTGCCACACCTTACTACAATTGACTACCCCCGGTTTACAAAGAAGGAAAGTGATAAGTTGAGAGACTGGACAACTTTCCCAGGGCCCCACAGCCAATAGGTAGAATGCAAATTCAAATAAATAACACAATCACTGTATCATGTTGGATAATGAACACCATGGGGCTCTGAAAAATTGCAGATACTGCCTGTAATCACTCTGGCAAACAATCTCAATATTTCCATACTCTGTGGCCTGGAAATTCTACTCCAAAGTAGAGAAACTCCTCATTTACCCAAGTAAGTATGTGCAGTGCTATTATGGGGGTTTTGTCCATAAAACAAAACAAACATATGAACAAAATGCCCCAAAATACATTTGACAGGACAGACAGGCGTGTGACTCAGCGATGTATCATGCAGCAGCAAACGTGGACCTTCCCATAATAGCCAATGAATAGAGAGTTACAGTAAGCTACCTCAAGAAAGATGCCGCCTTCAAATAGTCTGTGCAATAGACTTACCAGTAAGGGACTCTCCTACATAGAAAGGCTTACAACCACGGAACTTCAGCTGTCTCCTTTGTGGACAGGTGGGACAGACACAGGAAGATGTGAGAATACTGAAGACATTTATTAAGCTGGGTGGTGAGGTGCCTTGGTCACTGCTTTGTCAGGCTTTGTGGTTCATGTAGTGTAGGTTAGATTTAATATTTTGAACAAAGCAAATACCACAGGCTTTAAACAGTCTTCTCAAAAGTTACCACTGAGAGATGGTTAAAGAAGTGGTGGCTCAGCTCAAAACCATCTATAGGCCGGGCAATGGTGACACATGCCTTTAATCCCAGCACTTGGGAGGCAGATGCAGGTGGATTTATGAGTTCAAGGCCAGCCTGGTCTACAGAGTGAGTTCCAGGACAGCCAGGGCTACACAGAGAAGCACTGTCTCGAAAAACCAAAACAACAACAACAACAACAACAACAACAAAACCGTCTATAACTCTAGATCTTGAGAATCCTAACACCTTCTTCTGGCTTCTGCAGGCACCAGGCATGTATGTAGTATACTTCTATACAAACAGGCAAACACCCATAGTTACTATATATATATATACACACACACACATATATATATACACATACATATATATATCATAATATATATACATACATACATACAATATACATATACACATATACTTATGTTACCATTGAGACTTAGCTGCAAAACTAGATGGGTGTCCCAGGAGCTTTCTCCTCCCTGCCCCCATACCCGAGGCATGGATGCCTACATAAGTACAGAGGAAAACCATCCATCCCAGGTGCTTGGCTATGATTAGCCAGGCCTGTTTTTCCGGCCCCTACAAACTAAAGGACTACCTGGAGCTCTGGAACCTGGATAAATAATCCTGCTAGCTCAGAAAGCAGATGAGAAGATGTAGGCCACCCACATAGTAATCAGGAGTTCCTCTGGGCGGGCCAGGAAATGACCATGTGTCCCTGCTCAGTATCAGCACAAAACTCCTAGCAGAGCCACAGCAGGGGTGGCATCAGCATGAGCGTGTGACCAGCCACTGGGCCCAGTGGGGCAGCAAAACCGACTGACAGGTCAACACCCACAAGCTCTGGTTGAAACAACTCAAGGGCGGGCATAATTGTACATAATAGAGCTAAAATGTAATTACCTCATTAAAATGGGTTACTAAATCTCATCGTCCCTGAGAGTGAAAAAGGCAGGCACACGGGATGTCAAGAAGGCAGGCACACTGAGTGTGAAGAAGGCAGGTGCATGTGTGAAAGTGCAGGAAGAAGTACACCAAATGGCTGTGAGCAGGAGGGATCTGAGAGTGTCTGCTAGTGTCACCCAGGTGACACCTAGGTGGCAAGAGACCCTAGTTCCTCTCACTTAGGTTGTGTGTGCAACCCTGATCTCTTCATTTGGGGAACCTTAGCTGCTGTTCAGGGGAACCTTGCTCTATCTCTGTTATTTCCACAGTTCGCCCAGGCATGGCCACTCAAGCCAGCTAGCTGTGGCGAGCTAACTGTGGCATTGATGGTGGCAGAATTCAGAACCTAAGGATCAGAGTACGGCTCCTCCAGCAGAGCCACGCTTTCACTCTGTAAAGTGACTCATGCAAGCTACTGCCTCCCTTCATCCACTGGAAGTTTGCACAGAACTCGGGCTTTGCTTGGGTGCAGCCCACGGTCCCAGCACAGATAATTTCATACTCAACCCCAGAAAGTGTCAGTGCTCCTACTAGGAGCTCTCCAAAGAGGAAAATCTCGGTTGCTTGCCTCTTTTGGAAGGCTTTGAAATAAATCATGATTCCTGACAGTACTCCGGCCATCCTTACTGCCTCAAGATGCGTGAGTGGCCAGGCCTCACTTTGTTGTCAGCTCTCCAACTGGAGAGCAGTCAGACAATTAGCACAATGCAATCAGGAAGGAGCAAAGCTAGTTTGTGTCTCTGAGCCCTCGCCCACTAAAGTGTCAAGATTAATGAGTTATTCCCCCCCCCCCCCGCACTAGAAAACAGATAAATGTCAACAAAACTGATGTCATGAAGTGTCACTAACAAGACTCAAAACATGTAGAATGTTTATTGTAGTCATGGCTTAGGCAAGGGATGGAGAAAGAACAGTCAAAAAGGCAAGAAGCAAGAGGGTGTGTACCTCATCTTCAACTCACGCACAGCACTCTGACTGTGGTCCAAGGCCCTGAAAAGCAGGAAACACTAAGCCCAAGGGGAAGGTTAATTGCTCACCCCAGGCCCACTAGCTTTCTTGACATCTTGTCTGGATGTCCTTGATTTTAGTGGTAGCTTTCGCTTTCCAGGCTAGCTCTGTTTCTATGCATGAGTCAATGCTGCTGATTCCTAGGATAAGTTCAGAGGAAGAGGAGGACGAGGAGGAGGACGAGGAGGAGGAGTACAGAGGAGGAGGAAGAGGAGGAGGAAGAGGAGGAGAAGGGGGAGGAGGAGGAAGAAGAGGAGGAGGAGGAAGAGGAGGAAGAGGAGGAGGAAGAGGAGGAGGAGGAGGAGGAGGAGGAAGAGGAGGAGGAGGATTTTAATTATAAGGGGCTCAGCCTGGCAAATAGAACTCTGAACCTGTCCAAGTCCCAGACTTCTGACCCCCTCCAAGATGTCCATCTGCTTCTGCTGTGGCATATGGGCAAGAGGTGCCCATGAAAGTTCCCACAGAAAGAGAGAATCTTGGATCAAATACTTGGTGCTAACAAAGCCTCAGTTCTGAATAAAAGTCTGTTGAGCTATTTAATGGTTCTGGTTTTGGAGCAGGGGGAAAATGGGGTGGTGTGGGAGCTTACAGAACCCCATTTCAGCCCATCTTGATGGAATGTGGGAGTTACAAAGACTCCTCTTGTTCCCCCAGATTTTCTGGTGCAGGCCAGGGTGGGCTGGATGTTACAGTCCTTTGGAAGGATCTAACTGGGTTCCTGTTCTGGCTTTTCTTGAGTGCCAGAACACCCCAGAAGCCTCTGAATGGAGGTCCTGAAATGTTAGAAAATAAGTTGGCACTCCTTTCCTTCCAGGCTGCCAGGCTGCGGAGGAGGTTGGGGTGTTGTCGCTGGAGGCATAGGAAGGTACGCGTGATGTCAGCTCCGTGTCGTGACTCAGCTGGGAAAGTGACCCCACAGATCAAGCACCAGGCCAGGGGCGAGGAGCGGGGCAACAGAGGTGGTGTAGCCCAGAGTCTAGGCAGGTTGCAGCTGCTGAGTCTCAGCCCGGCTGCCAACAGCTGTCAGGGATCCCAGGCGCCCCCTTCTGGTCAGTGAGGCAAGGGATTGGCTGCTAAATCCTGGTAGCAGCATCGGAGCCTCGTGGCATTGGTACCACCTGACTGATTGCTCAGAATATGCTCAGCAGAGAGTGACTCCATCATCATACTGTCTGCACACAGCAGTGAGCTGTGAAGTTTGGGCTCTGCTCATTCCTCTGCTAACCACCAAAGTTCTATGAAAGTTTCTCAGGCTACTGGATATGAATCCAACTCAAGAGTTTTACACTAAGCTTAGGATCAGGATTAGAGGTAGTTTTAAAATAAGCACAATATCCACCACACGGAAAAAAGTGCTTCCCAATCTGTTAAGACAACAGAAACAAAAACAAAACCCCTAGAGGGAAAATGGCACATCCAGTCATAACTGGGATTCACATTTTATTTCAAAAACCTGGAGGCTGGAAAGCAATGTGGCATATAGCACCTTCTTTTTAAACGAGGCAGCTGTAAGATGGAAGACTAGTTCATCTCCAGTATGTAAGATTCCAGGATCTTTTACAGGTGATAAAGTCATGTGCTAAAATCCAGTCAGAGCCAGCAGATGCCACCAAGTCACCTGATCACGGATGGAAAGAAGGAGAGAGAACCAACATGACTGGAACCTCAGCACGCTGTGAGGGTGTGGCCTGATGTACCAGTGGATCCGCATGCTGTGAGGGTGTGGCCTGAGAAGACAGAGAGACTGGCTTCATTGGCAAATGCACCATCTAATAGCTGAGGGCTGAGGCAAGAGAGACAAGATGCAGCAGGGGCAGGACAAAGGAAACTGTCCTCATTGCTCATTGTTTGTAAGGAGACCATGTCTTCATCAACATTAACAGCAAAAATGCAAACAACATATTTCCAAGTGGATCACACTTCGGAGAAATAAATCAAACTCAAACATGGAGAAATAGATGAAAATACATAAAGCAAACAATGAACAGACTGAAAACCTAAATTCATAACTGCTGCAAAAGCTTATATAGCTCACAGATCAAACATCACAAAGGCTGCAGATGATTATCAATGGCATGAATGAAATCATCTTAATATGTAGAGTGCTTTACACATAGAGTGCTTTACACAGTAACTATACAAGAGTCTTCATTTCTTAATTCTAAAGAGGACAATTTACTACAATTATTGTATATCAGAACAAGTAATCATAAAAAAATTCAAAGGGTTGAATTACAGGATGCATTTTTGATGCTAAGAAGTAAAAAAAAATGACAAATATTTATGTTTGTAAAATACATCCAGTTAATCCAGGATGCACAAAAGGTCATTATGGAAATTGGAAAACGCTTGAAGTAACATCAGCCAACCATAAGGAGCCCAGCCCCAAAGGTACACATCTGCACCACAGCTCCTGCATCACAGATACATCTGCACCGTGGCTCCTGCATCACAGCTCACACATCTGTGGCTCAGGGAACATCTCAGAGGATGGGGTGAAACATTGTAAGAGCCAGAATACAGGAAGCTTCTCCTATAAATGGCCCAAGCAAGACCGGAACAATGGCAATCTTAGTGCACATGCTAGAGTTCCCCACCCTAGACAAAGAGCTACAGGAAACCCTTCAGTTTAGGGACAACTGAGTTAGTCTCTCCTCAGGAAGAGCCCCCTTACGGATCATTCAGTGCAGTGGCCACCCTTGAGCCCAGATATACACAAATAATGAAAACAGACTCGATGGCCTATATTTTTATAGGTTTGTGCCCACACAAGTAATAATAGGAAGCAAAGAGAAGCTACCAGCTTGAGAGTAAGGAGGATGTGGGAGGGGTTAGAGGAGGGTAGCTGGGAAGGAAGTATAGGGAGAAAATGGAGGGGGGAAGTACAATAATTCTATTTTAATTCAAAATATATTTTTTAAAAAATTAAAAAGCAAATGGAACAAAAAGGATAATGAAGACACGACATATAAAGATCTATACATATAAGAAAATGTAGATGGAAGTAAAGATTAACATGTTAAATGGTTACACATAAATGAAAAAATCCCTTCAGGACCATTTTGACAAGGTGGGAAAAAAAAGAGTAAGTAAAATGCAAAGTAGGAAGAAGGAAAGAATGAAGACAGAGCAAAAGTGAATAGAATAATTAAAGACAACAGAGAAAATAAACATTTAGTAAGTTTTTTCTTTGAAGTGGCAAACCAAAACAGACTACAGACTGTCATCGCGAGGCAAAGGGACGCTAAGCAGAGCATTCCAGCCCTAAGTACGGATGAGTGGAGCCAGAGCTTGAAGTGCAACTTACCAAAAAGGACACAAAAAGAAATAAAGCTTTAGGGGGCTGGAGACGTGGCTCAGCTGTTAAAAGCACTGGCTGTTCTTCCAGAGGTCCTGAGTTCAATCCCTAGCAACCACATGGTGGCTCACAGCCATCTGTAATGGAATCTGATGCCTTCTTCTGGTGTGTCTGAAGACAGCTACAGTGTACTTACACTCATATATATATACATACATACATATATATACACACACATATATATGTATATATATGAATTATATATTACATATATAATTCTTTCAAAAAGAAAGAAAGCTTTAATAGTCAAAATAAGAAGTAAAGAGCTAATAATATAAATGTATATGCAGAAAACTCAAACCAGAGGAAGCATGGTCAGTTAAAAAGGTGCCTGCATGGATATAGTCAACATGCATGAACTCATTTCATCTCATTGCAGAGAAGCACAAACATTGACAATGTACTGTAAACCCATGAGATCCATACTAAAGAACTGTACATAGCATGGAGAGAAAACCACAACGTCTTGTTTAACCTGTAAGGGGAGAATTATCGAAAATTGTTTGGAACACAGTAAAACTGCCTTAATTAGGGAATATTAATATGCTATGATTTTTATTAATAGGAAAAAACCCACAATATATAAGCACATGATTCATACTAGCATATAACTAAATTACTTTCCTTGTCACAAAGCTATAACCTTTGCATAAAATATAAAATCTCTGAAAATTTTAGACTGGCTCAGACTTTACTGTTTTTAGATATAAGAATTCCAAACTCTTTGCCAGAAAATTATATATCTCTTGAAGCAAGCAAATGTTTCATATGAATACTTTTGCCCCTACCTAGAATTTCTTCCAGTTCGGCTCATGTATATAAGCTTAGTATTGTGATGTTTTTATGTATGTTTAGTGCAAAATGTTTTCATTTTCAATATTCATTGGAATTAATGTCAGCTGGATTTGATAGATTCACATGCCATTCATTATTAATGCAATTGTTACATTCTCAGCTCACATGTCAATTTTATATTTGGACCTATATTATAGCATCTATTTTCTAAAGTAATTTGAATGAAACAGTCTTTGCATAAGCATAACTAATAGTCATCCTTAAATATAATTATGACCCAAAAATGACCATATATGTAAGTCTGGCTATAATATCTAAATAACAGGTTTAACTTAAAAAATGGCTTAGAGAGATGGCTTAGTTGTTAAAAGAGTTTGTGGAGCAAGCATGAGGAACTTAATTAGGGTCCCCCATCATCCATGTAAAAGCCAGGCTGAGTGGCATGTGCCTGCAATCTTAATGCTGGAGGAGTTGGGATCCTGGCCTTGCTGGTGTGCTCCGAGTCATGAGAGACTCCGTGAAAAAAAATACAGTAGAGGGTGAGAGAGGAAGATGCCCGGCATGCACCTCTCTGGCTTTGGAAGGCTTCTACACATAGGAACCACTCCCACACATGAGAGAAATAACCTACTGCCAGAACTCAGTAGCACTGACTGTATACTCAAGAGTTCAACCTACGTTATATAGAGAAGATAAAGCTCTAGATAGCTAAATATTCCCAATCTAGACAAATAATACCATTCCTACTGATAGTTTTCAGGAAAAAATAAGTCTTATCTTCTGCTTTCAAAATGGGTTCCCAGGTGGTGGTGTTTCTATGTCTCAAAATCACATACGATGTCAATATTTGAATTTGAGATGTGCAAACTGGCATGTTACAGGTTCACTTTCTGCAACTTCTTTATATTAAGATGTATCAAAAACTTAAGTTTACCAAATGGTAACTTTAGAGAGTAAAATACAGTGGTTTGATAGTGTTTTCAATATTGTGGAAACATCACCAATAATCCCAAAATATTTCTATCTTCTCCAAAAGATACCTATCAGCAGTCAGCTCCCATTGCCTTGCCCCTTAGCCCCTGCAAACTGCTAATGTATGGGCATCTCCACACGAGCCCCTCCTGCACACTTCAAACTCACAAGTCAAGCTAGATGTGGCATTCTGTGCTGGCTCCTTTGAAACAATATTCATCTACTCCACAGCACGTCTGAAAAGCTCACTCCATTTTTAAATGGGTGAATAACAGCGTTTGATGAACTTTTGGGTTCTATCCCACTTAGGTCAATTATAAAGGCTGCCATAATATTCCTATAAAAGTTGTGTGCAGATGTGGTTTTCTAGTTTTCTTGGCATATTGAGTGGCTAAGTCATATGGCAATCCTATTTAAATTTTTAAAAAATTATTTTTAAAATAATTAAATTGCTTTCCACTCTCACGACCATGAATGACATTTCAGCTCCTTCACTTCCACACTAACTTACTTTCCTCTAGACACTGTTAATGTTATTGTTACCCTGGTGTGTGAGAAGTGGCATCTTACTGTGGCTTCAACTTAAATTTTCCTAAAGACTGATAGCTTGATAGCCATTTCCTGACCTCTTTTTCATGGTCCTGTTAGTAATTATTTCTTCTTCTTCTTCTTCTTCTTCTTCTTCTTCTTCTTCTTCTTCTTCTTCTTCTTCTTCTTCTTCTTCTTCTTCTTCTTCTTCTTCTTTTCTTCTCTTCTTCCTCCTTCTCCTCCTCCTTCTCTTCCTCCTCCTCTTCCTCCTCCTCCTTCCCCTTTCTCTTCTTCTTCTTTTGGTATCTTCTTCCTTTAGGGAAATGCTTAGGCAGACTGCACATGTAATAACTCAGGCCTATTGGAGTTGTGTATTATACACTGAAGATGCACAGTCAGCACCACAGGCCTTTGTCAAATGCATGGTCTGCTAAGGTTTTCTCCAGTCTTCCTTTCCTCCCTCCCTCCCTCCCCTCTCCTCACAGGTCTTCTCTGTGTAGCCTTGGCTGTCCTGGAACTTGCTATGTAGAAAAGGCTAGACTCAGACTCAGACTCCTTCTGCCTCCTGAGTGCAGGCACTAAAGGTGTGCACTACCATGCCTGGCTTGCTTTTCATTCACTTATTTAAATTTTGTTTATTCGTCGAGAACTTCATAGAATGTGTTTTGACCATTTATTTCCTTCTCCCAACTCCTTGTAGATCTACCTCCTCACTGATCCAGCTTCATATTTTCCATCTCATACCCCTTGTGCTGTGCTGTGTTGGCCAGCTACTCTTGGGTATGGGAATCTGCCCTTGAGTGCGGCAAAAATACTAGAGGTCACACTGTTTAAGAAAACTCTCTTTCCTTCAAAGACCAAAAGTACATCAGCTTAAGGCTGAGTGCTAACCTCCTCTTCTACACCGGGCTTTCTTTGGCTTAACTTTCACAAGTCTTGCCTTTAAAACACACATGTAAAAATGTTTGATGAAATCCATCCTCCTCCCTTTGGGTGTCATTAAAAAGAAACTCTTAAATAAAAAGTCTATGTTTAAGAGGAGGGAGTGAATGGGCTCTTGCTAAATGCAAGACCACAAAGACTTATGCCAAGTTCTTTCTTTATAGTTTTGGCTCTTATATTTTAGTTTTCCATCCACTCTGAGTTCATTTTTCAATATGGTGATTTTCAATAAGAGATGAAGTGGATTTATAGTTGTTCTAGCCACTTGTGAAATGATCTACTGAAGAGTCCTGGCAGCCTTATTTGCTTTTTAAACATTAACTGTGTCTAGATATGTGAGTTTACATCTGAACTCTAAATTCCATTTCAACCACAGTCCCGGTGTGTAGTAGTCCCAGTGTGTAACTTATAATTCTCTGCCTTATGATAGTGGGAAAGTTATACCCACTCAGTAAAGCTTGTACTTCCCATTTTGAATGTGACACTCCTCCTGGGCTTCGGGTATTCTGCACCTGTCAGTGTTGACAGCAGCAGCAAGCCAAGCCAGCCCCTAATCACCAGCACGTCACACTGATGCTCTACACTCATGCAGAGTGGGTAGCTCTGCAGTTCATGGTTAGGCCGATGGAACGCATTCCCATTGGGCACTGTCATTTTAGTCTGGCCTTATTAGAATGTAAGCCTAGAGTGAGCTGAACAGGGCCTATGTAGGCCCACGTGGGTGGCAATATACTGACTACTGCTGTACTGTGCTTGGTTTTAAAATTGAGATGTTTTGGCTACTGACAGTCCATTTCAGAAAGAAAGAAAAAGGCAGGTGGGATTTTCATAGGGATTCCATGATCTGGCCCCTGGGGAGTGGCAACCTTCAATCTCTAGCTCTGCCCACATGACAAGTATTCATTCTCATGAATCAAGCCACCTTTAATTAGGTTATATTTATGCAAATCAACAGTCCAAAATACAAAGCTTGGCACTCAGTAGGTCTAAGTGTTGTTCTGATTGTTGGCCTTTATAACCTGTTGTCACACGCTTCTCAGCCTACCACAGCACTTCCCAGAGATCTGTATCCTCTGTTGTACTTCCTTTCTATCAGTATTTTTTCCAAAACACATTTGCGATAAGTATAAAAACACTACAAAGACTGTTGTTGCTCCAGAAATATTTTAATATATATTAAGAAAACCAGATAACAAGAAAAAATATTTATTTCTCTTAGCAAACGAAGTGCTAAGTGCATCAATCTCTTTTTCACAGTAGAAATTATGTACAATGTAAGTTCCTGCCTTGTATTATGCTGTTTTGATAAGCACGCCATATACATTCATCGAACAGATCGACCTGGCAGATTGACACCACAATGGCTAGCGTAGTTGCTTTTGTTCTGAACAACCCGTGACTCTGAGCACAGGAGTTTGGGGGTGGACAGACTGGGTGCACACTGTACAGTGCATACCCATCCTGGCACAGGCGGCTTCCCTTGCGCAGGCGAAGCTGTCTGCACAGGAAGCCTACTTGAGGTCTTTCCCTCTTCTCTGATCCTTCAGCTGAGTGTCTATTTAAACACATACAAACCAGCACCAGGCATGAAAGGAAGTGGAGAGGGACAACAGCCTGAATTCTGCTTTCCCCGTCAATCCCATCAATACCTATTTGAGGAACAGAGACATGGGCTAGGTTCAAGAAACTTCATTACAAGGAAAGCAGAGGAATCTTCCATAAGGGAACACTCATTACCAATAACAGCTGTGGTTTAGATGTTACATAGTACTAATTTAGAACTCATCGAACTTAATCCTGCAATCTTCCATCTAACTTTTTGCCTCTATTTATAATCCCAAATCAAGGGGACCTTTAAGCTGCTATGCAGAGGCAGCTAATGGATAAGACAACATTGCTACCTACAGAGAGATACAGCAGTACAGATTCAAGTCAATATTGATTTGCCTCCATGTTAGCTGAGAATGAAAGAAATTGACCTACAACCTCATACTAGGAAAACTATTAATTCTCAATCTTCAAAATAAAGACTCATAGATTAAAAACCCAAACCACCCTTGGTGTTGTTGCCAGGCAGCAATAATCTGCAAACGCCATCGATGTCATCAAGAGAGCAGTGTCTTCACCTGCTCAGGTGACCTGTGAAGGATGCTCTCCGGATCTTTGTATGCGTTGACCGGATTCATCACGGCTGCATGCACTTCCCCATAGGCTCTGCAGACAAGCTCGGTAGACTGCTTTATAATCTGCTCCCTACGAATGAGCAAACAAAACCAGAATATAACATAAGCCCAGTAACTGTAAGAACACACATCTGAATGAAGTCATGCTCCAGCTTCATGCTGACCAGTTCCTACTAATGGGCAGTGTTTATTGTTCATTAATGTCTTCGTCATCACATGTAGCCTCCTAAGCCAGGGGTTGCATTTTACCCACTGCTTAGTCATCAGGACCAGAACAATGCCTCACATATAGATGTGCCTGGGCCTATGATGGGCTTACATCTGGTGAAACAAGCTAAAAAAAAACATGAGAGTAGGGTCAAGGAAAGGTTCATCTTTTGTACCAGTTTCTCTTGTGGGGCCTTGTACGTGTAACACCAAAAGACCAGGCTGTTCTCCAAGATATACAAACTCCCCAATACATCTCACAGTTGGAGAGTATTTTATAAATGATCCACACTGCAAATCACAGAGCAAATAGAATAATCATGGAGCTAATTTACCACGAGAAAATTGAGTGAACTGAGGATCGATCATCTTCACATTTCTGCTAACTTTTTATGTCCTTCAAAATGCTGAACACTAAGAAATCGTTTATCCAGTTACAAATGTCAAAATTTCAAAACTCTTAGTACAGATCACTAAGGAAGTGCACAGAGAAATCATTCTTATTAAAACATGTTCATGTAAACTGGTTGTATTTGAAACAGTTATTTAAAGCACTGAGCTACCAAATGAATTGCTTGCTTCTAGAATCAGGGAGCTTGTTATTCAGTACTTAGGATTCTCGTTGCCTAACAACCTTCAGCAATACCACAAGCCTACTGTTCCTAAAAATAGCTTCTTTCCACATTCAGGTTTTGAGACCACTGAGTGAGCTTTCCTAGGGTGCAATCAAATGCACACCAGGAGAGACTTGAGCAGTTAAGGGCTGTGTAGACAATACATTTTGCCTTTACTGGGGCTAGGAGTTGAAGCCAGGGTTTGCCCAGACCCTCGGTAAATTCTCTACCATTGAGTCCCGAGGACCACACAGTTCATGCTGACACTCATTCAGCTTGCTAAAGACAACATTGTCTTCTACTTGTATTGTTTCCAACCCAAAGTCATCTCCTATAAGCACAGCTCTTCCCTCTGGCTGCCCTAAGATGCTTCTCTTCTGGTAATAAGATATCATATGAAAGTGATCAAGCTTTTGATAATCTGAGGACACTGGAATGCCCTTGTGTAACTTCTCTGTTCAGGCTTTCTTAGTTTCCTGCTAAGCATGCAGATCCACATTTCGCAGTGCATCTGGAGAAAGTTCTTGCATTAATTCTTTTTGCTCATGGGCTTCCCTGCCTGGTCTTTCCTTCAGGAGAGATGAATGTTTTATTTTAAGATACTGGACTTGTCAAGTGTTGGTATAGCGGTCTTCGTAAAATTTCCTTCCTTATTCTCTCAGTGTATTGATGCTTTCCTTGAATCCATGGACACATTTCCAATGCTTGCTGTAAATATCTGCTAATTCTACAAGCATCAGTTATGGGTTTGTTTCTATTAATGGATCATTTTTCTTTTGGGGGTTCACGGTTTCCTGTCCCTAAGCAGTTCTGGGGTGTTCCCACAATTCTGGATGGACACATATCTTCATGTATGACAGATACTACCAGTCATCCTTCAAAGCAGTGAGCTCTGCTAGGAAGGCAGTGCGCTGAGTTCAAGATTAGCATGGTATTTACTGTGAGGCTCAGGACCGAGGCATTCCATCATCCCATCTTTAACCTACTTCCTGAGGTCTCCTGAGTACTGTCTAGGAGATAGTTGTTTTTCTGCAGATAAGTTTCCAGAAGTTATTCCTTCTATCATGCTTCTTTTCCTTTACTTAATTAAAAACTTGTTTAGTTTTGTTTATACAGGTTATTTGTTTATACAGATAATGAATATAGTTGCTAGTTCCAAGAAAAACACATCCCATTTCCTTCAAATCAAATAAACAAAACAACCCCCACAAAACAAATACCAAGTATTTCACTAAGTCCATGCTTTTACATTTAATAATTATAAGAAGAAATCTGAACCTAAAACAAAATAGCTCTTAAACCATATATACACTCCTACATGTTCATTTAGAAACATACATGCTTCCCCTGTTTCTTACGTTCCTTATAGAATGTATTCTGATACTGGCAGAGTCATAAGTCAGGTTACTATGATGCTCAAGATGAACACTGGAGTCTGGCATCAAAGAGTAACATCTTTCTAATTTAGCCAAAGGGAAAAAGGAAAACGTCTTTAAAAGCATTTATTTTTCTATTTCTCCCCCTATGTTCAAGACTTCTTGGTCCTGTAAATATGCTTAATAGTTTCCTTCAAGACCATATGTCCAATCAAACTGTCTGTTGAAAGATAGAGGACTCACTGCTGTAGCCCCGCCTCCTTGCCGCCTCACTCAGAAGCCCCACCTCTTTTTCACCTCACTGCTGGAGCTCCAGCCTCAGGAAACAGATCATCAGTGTGCTCTTTCTGACATAGCATCCTTTCAGAAGTTTGCAGTGTTTATTCAAATCGGTGGCTATTTCCTACATTCTTAATAAAAATGTTGCTCTAAGTTTAAGTGACATTTCAGGCTATCATTTCCACAAAGGTAGAAGGATGTGGTTTAACCCTTAATCACTAGTATGGTGCATTGCAAGAATTTAATTCTTACCTAGTAGAGTAGAAAGGAAAATGTAAATTTAGTATTGCCCAATCTCTTAGTTGTAGAGAACTGTATTAGTTTTTTTCTTAAAACCAAGGATGTCAAGCTACAGAATGCCTTGTTACTTGTAACTGTACTATTATAGTGTCTTAGATGAATCTAAATGTAGTTTCTTTGTCTTGAACTCACTGTCAATAAACAGGATGGCTCGACATGACTTTTCTCCTTGTCCTGGTGAGAAAACAGTACATACTCAGTGGAAACCATAGGGAAGTTGTGAACTCTTCCAAGGTTGGTGACTGGCTTCTCTGCACTCTCTCTTACACTGGGCAGTGGCAAGCTGTGCTCTGTCGCCATGCTAGTGTGGACCCATGTATGCTATGTTCCAAACTATGATGTTCAGATCCACTAACTGAATTGTAACTTCAGATGAGTTCACCAGGCTGTATCCCCACTCTGAATTAAGGAGACATGTACAACATTTAAAAGTTTTAAATCTACAGAAAACCAGATGCAAAGCCGACCATAAGACGGTCATTTACACTGCAAAATACATATGACATGATCCAAATTATCAACATTGCCTTGACTTGCTTACAATATATAGGAATTTGGTATCATGTCTATTTGACTTCAATTGTAGTCAGAGCAACTTAAAATCATTAGCAGAAGAAGATTACATATTAATGAGAGATGTTGAAGGGAATATAGGCAAGGAGAAAGTATGACTAAGGCTAATTCTTTGGGGTACTAAGGCAGGAAAACCACTGAAGACTATAGAACTTCAATGGCAATTAACCCAGTCTTAAAAAAATCACTTAGTTTTACAAAAAATATCTAATATTTAAAAATGCCTTCTCTTCCCCATCTCCTAGGAGCAGACACTTACTTCACTGTGGCACTGAGCAGGGAGCTCAGCTGCGGCATCAGGAGGTGGTCTGGGGCCGAGAGGTAGCGATCAAACTGAGCCTGAGCGAAGAATGGACAAGAAATAAATGTATGGATGGCTAAGGAGCTACCAAAGACCAGCTCCTCGGGAGCGTTAAAACTTCAGAAAATCCCCATCACGACTGGCTAGGGATATGTGTTCAAATGAGCATTTCTTAAGACACTGTAACATCCTAAAATGCCTATCTTAAACTCATATGCACCAGGGTTTGAAAAGGTTGGCAGAGTATAGTGAAGAGAGAGTGTAAGTTAACATACAACTTTCATTGTGTCTGTGTGTGTGTGTGTACACATGTTTGTGGGTACCTCTGTATATGTGTGTGTGTGTGTGTGTGTGTGTGTGTGTGTGTGTCTGTGTCTGTGAATACAGAGGGCAGACGACAATTTTGGGTACTGCTCTTCATTCACCTTTTTTTCCACTAAGCCAGAGTGTCTAGTAGCCTAGAACTTGTCAAGTGGCCTAGGCTGGCCAGTGAGCCCCGAGGATCGCTGCTCGCTCTTCCTCCCCTCCCCAGCACTTGGGATTCCAGGCATGCGCCACCACACCCGGCTTTGTAAGTGGGTGCTAGGGACCAAGCTCGGGCTCTCAGACTTGTGTGGCAAGCACTTTACTGACTGTACCATCCCTGAACCTTATAAATATCTTTCCAAGAAAGTTAGGTCTTTTAAAGTGAATCCTAAATCTACTCATTGTCATTAGAAATTTAATTTTAACATGAATTTTTCTCGAGATTCCAGTCTCCAGTACAATTTTTACTTTAGTATATACTAAATATATATATACATATGCTCTTTCTATGCGAGGTTGTTTTTTTTTTTTTACCATGACATAATGTACCCTACGCATTTCACTTAGGGCTCTAAATTGTAGACTCTCCAACAGCAACCCTGCCAGTCCCCCGCCTCCTCTGCGGCGTTGTTAGCACACGTCTATTAGTTACTTTACTCTTGGAATATGGCTGCGATGGATGACGTCAATTGTCTGCTTGGCAGGCCCTGGAATCACCTGGGCAGGAGTCTCAATGATGATTGTCTAAATTAGGCAGGTGTGGGCATGCATGTTAGAACTCTTAGCTGGGTTAACTGTGAGAAGACCCACACTGACTCTGGGCAATACCATTTCACAGGGTGGGGCCAAATGAACAGCAGAGAGGGGCTGAATATGTACATGCACTGCTCTCTCCTGACTATGGACTGCATCTGGCCAGCTGTTTCAAACCCATCAAAGTAGACAGTACCTTTAACTGTGAGTTAAAACAAACCCTTTCTCCATTAACTTGATTTTATCAGAGTAACAGTTAAAGAAACTAAGACAGGAATATCGAGGGCATCTCTGGTATCAGAACTGTTCATCGGTGTTCATCCGTTTTGTTAGCGATCACCTGAAGAACTCAGGACAGATGACAACCGCAGCAGGCGAGCCTCCAGGCTCTCGAAGCTGCCTTCCTGGGGGAATGGAACTAAGGAGTTATAGCAACCATGAACTGTGAAATGCAGAATTTCACTTATGAGTGCAGGGCTACATGACTTACTAGTCATGCACAGAACATACATGCACATCTATGACATATGCCTAGAACAAGCTTACAGAAAGGTATGCTGCCCAAAGTGGTACTCATCCTGAAAGGAAGGAATAAATTCCTGCATGTGTGCTAGAGACTGTGTATGTGTGTATTAGTATATGGATGGGTGTGTATGTGCTGGAGAGTGTGTATGTATTAGTATATGGATGTGTGTGTGTGTGGAAGTGGGCATGAATGTATAGGTGTGTCAATGACTGAATGTGTGAATTTGAGTATGTATTGGTATATATCGATGTGTATAACCTTTTATTTGTACATACATGAGACTATCAATGTATGTTTAAGTGCATATGAGTGTATGTGTGAGTGTGGATATGTTTATCAGTGTGAATATGCTTGAGTATGTGTATACCTGTGTGAGTATATGAATGTATGTATTTGTGAGTTTGTGTATGGGTGTGTTCATGTGTGTGACTGTGTCTGAGTGTGCATGTGAATGTGTGTATGTGTGCACGCTGTGCAGTGCTAGGGACTGAACAAAGAACTGCGTGCATGCAAGGCAAGCACCCTAGTACTGCTGCGACTGGAGCTGCTCACTTGACAAACATACAAGGAGGCTTCAGGAGTCGCCTGCAGAGGGGCAGCATACTAAAGCCAGAGACCCTAGTTCAGCTATCCTGTCAGGAAAGACACAGGTTAGAGCAGGAACCAGAGTACGACAGAGTCTGCACTTCACGGCCTCACTTTACAGCTCTCAGCACTCCTGCTGCTCCGCCAGATTAGGAACCAAACTCTGAAAACAGAGAAATCCTAAACTATGCTGGTGACATGGCTGAGGCCCGATGGAAGATTCCAGGACATGGTAAATCCTGAGAGAGCTCATGTGCTCCAACTAGGACATCATCAGCACACAGTCAGCCATAGGCAGCGCCGCCTAAGGAAATCCCACTTGAAATGTTTTGTTACGCACTTACCATTGCAGCCTTCAGTGCCACAGAATCGAGGTTGGGCATATTGGCTAAAGAGCCCTGGAAGAAAGTTATAAAAATGGTTCATTACAAAATTGCCGGAGTTCAGAAAGTCACATAGTTGTTTCCAAAGAAAAGTGGCTTCTTGTAACCGTAGTAAGAGTAGGCTTGTAACTGAAGAGCAAGGCACAAGTTATCAACAACAGAAATGCCACCTCCTTTGAGATATACTCAGAGCAAGGAAAGTGATAAGCACTTGGAGGTACTGGAGAGGTATGGAGGCTGCGGCCAGGTGTGAAGCCCACAGTCAGGTGTGGAGGCTGAGGCCAGGTGTGAGACTGCAGTGAGGTGTGGAGGCCGCAGTCAGGTGTGGAGGCCGGAGGCCAGGTGTGGAGACTGCAGTAAGGTGTGGAGGCCGCAGTCAGGTGTGGAGGCCGGAGGCCAGGTGTGGAGACTGCAGTAAGGTGTGGAGGCCGCAGTCAGGTGTGGAGGCTGTGGCCCCCTAAGCGAACAGAGAACAGTGAAGAAGTGGTTGCCCTGTCAATCCACTTCAGCAAAGTGCAAGGACAAAAGCTGCTAATTCTTTGCTTTTCAAGGCAGGACGCTACTTTGTGTTAGGGTTTCCCATCACTCCAGGACCTATTAGCACTGCGGTTCTGGAAGATTATTTCAATCAGAACATTTTTCTGGACATGTGTGCATGTCCTGCTAAGTTAGATGGAAGATGATATTACCTGTCTAGCAATCCATACATTCATTTGGCTGAAAATGAGACTTCAAAAATCCATCAGGATGAATACTGTATATATTTTGTCATACCAATTTCTCTGTCTTCACATCTTGTGACACTAATTCCTAAATATTCTCATTACTTCTCACCAAGAATTATTCTCATTCTCAGGCGCTCTCCTAACCCTGACAGTCACTGTGCTTAGCCTGTCTCAGCGCAGGCCATGCACACAGAAGACAGCTAATCAATAGCAGGGCCACAACTAAAATCTAGAGGCTACCTCCAGAAGCCACCCCCGAGCTGCCCCTTTGCCAGGTCAAGTGGTACTCACCTGATCAGGTCTATGCTGCTGTAAAGTATTGTAGATGTAGCTCAAGCCAACTCTAGTTAAAACATAAGAGGCTTGCTCGTTGATAAGAGTGTCCAGATGGGCTTCAATCTAGAATGAAGCGCAGCAGAAGAGGAGCTTTAGAGGATATCAGTGAGAGCAGAGCACACTGGGGCGGGAGGCCATCATGGACCTGACAGGCAGCCTCCATCCGAGACAGCTACTGCTTCCCTCAGTTACAGCCAAGGGCAGTTCTAGGGCTGGCCACTTCTAGGGCTGGCTGCTAGCTAAGAAAATGGGCTGCTTCTCAGCTGACTCAAAAGCAGAACTCCGAAGTCATCACAACCATGTAAAATAAATAACTCAGGGAAAACAAGGGGTTGAAGGCTACATCCCGAGCCTCCCTCCCTTCCCTGGACCCCCAATCTCTGAAGAACCTTGGTGGGAATCGGTGCTGCAGCTGAGAAATGGGGCACCTTCAGGAAAGCTCCCCAGTAAAAAGAAGCTGCTCTTCCCATCTGCCAGGTTCCCCCTTCCCTTACAGACCACCAAGCACCCCCAGTTTTACCAATCTGCCAACTACACAGAGCACCACCAACTCCCATCTTTGCCCTCTGTCAAAGCCTGCCTAGTTCAGGCAACTGCAGCCCCAGCACCTCTACTGTCAAGAAGCCTTCTACATTCTTCTTTTTCATGTAAATACCCAAGGAAGTACAATTAAGAGTCCTTATTTCTTGGATTTACTGAAAACCTAAGAAAAATAACTCGTTCAAATGTAAGCGTTTAATGGAAGTGAAAAAGAGGACAGTTAATGCTGACAGCCAAGTCAGTGAGCTGAAGAAAAAAAAAGAGAGAAAGTATCAAAGAAACAGGACAAAGAGACTCAGAGTAAACTGGAGAAGAGACCCATGATATAAAATGAAATAAAGATAGGATCTCCAGAGTGTAAGACAGTAACACATGGAGAGATGACAGATAGACAGACAGACAGAGAGACAGAACAGAGTGAAAAGTTTGAATCTTTGAACTGAAATGGCTCTCAAATGTCTATGATGGGAATAATCGGAGAAAAGAAATACCCAGTATATTCTGGAGAAGTATGTGAACTCAAAGAAGAATCCTTTCAGGCTTCTGGGTGGACAGACCTGGCTCCTCTGAACAGGAGGCTCAGACTTCCCTGGTCTGAGCAGCGGTGCTGGGTGACAGTGGGACATGAGTGAGGCGACTAGTGGAATCTGGAGCCTCAGTCCACCCAACAACATAAACTGTAGCTGGAGGACCCCATGAACCACAGTCTAGCTCCACTCCTGTAGATCTCTAGAAGTATGTGTGCAGAGTCTAGTGAGCGCATCACATGTGGCAGGGAGAATACAGACTCTTGACAAACTGACAAACTCCATCTAACAGATATGGAACTTTGTGCCATGTGAAAAACATACAGAACTCCGAGGACAAGCATGCAACTGCTGGTAATGCAAAATAATGAAAAATAGATCTGAGACAAGTGGCAGAGATTTGGGGTTGACTTAATGATAAAAATGCAAAACATGTTATGAAGTATGGAAATAAAAATTACTCAAGATAGGAAATTAATCGTTCTCCCTTATATGGCTCAGTTATCAGCACTGAAAAGAGGAGAGGCTCCTCAGAAGGCAATCTCCTTCCTCAGACTGTAGTGTAGGTCAAGAAGGCCAAGATGACCATGAGACAGGAGGACGAGGTCGTGAGGGGAGGGACATGGAGAGAGAAATAGAAGACACAGATGAGCAGGAGGGGTTGAGTGTGAAGAAAGCAGACAGCGGGGGATGGGGTGGGGAGCAATGGAGAGTAAGGAGAGGACAGTGACCATGCATGCATGCAGATGCCATCCTCAGGCCCATTGTCTGTATGCTAAACTAAAAAGTATTAAAAACTCGAGCCTGTCCAAAACCTTAAGTGGCACACACACACCAGAATTTAGAGCTGCCAATGTACATTCCAAAAGAAGTAAGTATACAAATAGGTGAATGGGAGACGCTAGTTCACAACTGTGCCTTTGTACAACAAACTCCAACCTTATTGAGATATTATTGATCATCCTCAAGTATTCTTAAAAGAATTAGAAATTAGACAATTTACATGTATCAAAAGCTACTTCTCAGAAAAACACAAAGCAACAAATCAAACTTACTATATTCACTACCAAAGTGTTCGTGCTGTTAGTAACAGAACATTCGGGGTCTCTGCTTCAGCCTTGTTCCCTTGAACACTGCACCTACCAGTCGGAGCATCAGTACCAGAGCCTGAGCCTTAGGTAACTCACAGACGGCTGTGACTCAGCCATCGTTCAGCCTTTGAGAGACACCAGCTGGCTTATGGGAACAGTGACTGTTGGACAATCCATAGTGTTCTGCCTGATACAGCGTCTGCCCTCTGTAACACCTGCTGCACATAGTGCACAGCCAGAGAAACACAGCACCCCACGTAACACTGCATCTGCATAGCACTGAACGTTCACATCAATCAGAGCGCGTCCTGACACCGTCCCGACACCGTCCGCACTATGAGCTCATCAAGTTCCTCAACCTTCTCACATTCTGGCATCTCGAGCATGCATGCATGTATGTTCACATCCTTTGGATAGACTACCTTAAGGAATTCATGGAGTTAGGTCATTTGTCAAAAGCTGGCATGGTGAAAAAGCAAAATCACAGCGAATCCACTTTCTAGCAAAACTCACCTGAAACTGAAGCATTTCTAGGCGCCTGTCCGTGAATTCGAACAGAGCCAGCGTGGTCTTCATCATGTACAGTGAATTGACCATGAACGTGGCCATGTCAGCTGTGCCTAGATTGCTGGCTGACACTGTACACATCTGGAGGAGAGGATCCAGGACACAGGACAAAACCTGCAAATGACAAGGAAATGCATTCTTTATTTCTTAGTCAGGAAATGGTCCTGGATGTACAGCCTTTCATTTAAGTGCAAAACTAACTGGAAGATAGCCATTAACTTATAAAAAAGTACATGAAGAAAAGATTTAATAACAAAACCAGACAGCTTAAAAATGAGCACCGCCAAATTACCTTTGAAATCAAGAACTGATTTAATATTGAAGAAAAATCAACACTGAAGGGATTGTCAAATTACACAGCCACTCAAACCAACGTTTGACAGAGTGTAAGACAGAGGCGAGCAGGCAATCAAGAACTTACAAACTACCTGCACAAAGTCAGCCTGCCGAGCATCCAAGGGGACGACTGAAGAATCATGTGACGCCAGAACATCCCGCAGCAAAGTGAGGGTCTGACTCAGGGCAGAACTGGGTCCGAGGTCTGGTGGTGGGAGCTCAACCTGAACAAAAAGAGCAGTTTCCTCACTGCCTGTGTACTCTCCAGGAAGTGCGAAGCATGGAGGGCTCAGACAGAAATGCAAATGTAATGTAATGCCATGTCTAACATATTACAGACTCACAAGTTACCAACAGCTGGTTTTGAAGGGTGTCACTGAGGGCCACAAGGTTTAGTCAGCCCATCCAGAGCTACTATCACCACTTTCTATGTTAAAGCTCAAGATCTTATGAGAAAAGCTGGTATTTCCTTGAATTGTAGAATTGTACTTGTTACATATTGAAAAATAACTCAGTTTATTTTGGTTTTAGTCAAAGTTTGAGAATAAATAAATCCACACAGCAGCACAGGCCCCAATGGTGCCACGCACACTTTGCATGACAGCAGTATTTGAGGCGAAGACTTCAAGGAAGTCAGTCTCCTGCCCCTGCAATGTCTCCTGGCACACCTAACTCAGAGGTAGCCCAGATATGTCCTTGTGAATTCCTGTGCTAGGTGCCCACCAAGATATAATTTATTAACATATAGCCAAAATTGGACATTGCTCTCTGACCTACACCAATGTTCCAACATGTTAGCCAAACCCTGTCTTGGAATTTACCCACCCAGATTAATTGCCTCCAGCATTGTGGGTAGGGCATTGAAGCTTATAGAATGGGAGACTTATCCCAGGGCAAGGTCAAGTAAAATCCTCATTCTCAGTCAAGTACTGCAGCTGAACCACTCCTAGGAATTAGCAGGAGACTCGTCGGTACACGCCCAAAAGATTAGCATAGTGGGCGTTTTATGTAGGATGGGTGGGACCTTGAGCCAAGAATGTGAGTGTGTGAGTATGTGTGTGTGTGTGTGTGTGTGTCAGCTTGGAGCAGTCTGCAGTCTGCATTGAGGATTCGAGATTCAAGCCTCTATCCTCCTGGCTGTCGTACCTGCAACACCCCCCACCCCCCCCACCCCCC
>NW_022196898.1:3454763-3487230 GCF_008632895.1 Mastomys coucha
CCCCCCCACCCCCCCGAGACTCCAGCCGGGCCCATGTGGCCCGAGCGTGCTCGGAGCCCGGGGGAGCTGCATCAGTCCAGAGGAGATAGCTGCTGTTTTTAGACCCAGTGTATTTTAATTGGCCTCAGAGGTAACCCTGACCACTGAGCTGCCAGATTTTTCATCTCTCTTTTGCAATGACTGTAAAAAGTCTCATGCAATTTTTAAGAAATACATTTAGATAGCAAACTTCTATGTGTCGTGTCTATCTATCACCAGCCAAATCCCTTGCACACCTGGCCAGAACTCATCACCCCTCAGAACTAGGGTTTCCGGCTGAAAACCGGTCCGTGGCACAAAGAGCTCAGTGCCCATGCTGGGGCTTCTTGGCTCCACTCTGCATTGAAAAGCACTGGAGAATTCCACTGGCTACTCAATTGGAAAAGGAGTTCTCAGGAAGTAAGAACCACTAACAATTTGAAAGGTTGGTTTTAAATCCTGGATCTACCACTTACGGTCTATCTATCGCTGTGACCTAGGGAAGGCCCAAGGCTGAGGTCTCTGAAGGCCTGCATCCACTGCTGAACAGAGCACCTCAGGAAGTACAAACTAGGCCTAACACAACACTGCTGCTCACAAGCACCACCAGAGGGCTCCTGTGAACCTACTTTTTAATTTTGTCTCTTTTTAATATTAAAAGGTCTTTTGCAAGTATGAGATTCTGCCTATGAAACTTTAAAAGAATATCAGAATGCTTTTAACTTTAACAGATAAGACTGTAAATGAAACAAAATTTGGCAATTAGAAGTCATTAAGGATGACAGAAAGAGAAAATATTTAAATGTTAGGATTTATTTAAGAACTTCTCATGCATAAAAGTTAATGAATAATTGACCTCAGTAAGATTGGGAGAGTGGCCTATGAAAACCCTCTTTCTTTTATGTAAGTACTATTAACAAGAAAATGCTATGTGACACATGAGCAAACAAGAAAATATGGCCCTTGACAGGAGAAGGAAAAGCCAACAGAAGCTCCTGCTGGTAGAGGCTAGGCAGTGGATGACTTAAGGCTTTAATGGGCTCGATGCCTAAAGAAAGCTTGTCTGAAGAACCACAGGAAAGAGAGAACAACGGCTGCCACACAACGGCTGCCACACACAGGCACGGTTAAACAGAAATGAACTGAGATGGAAACTTGACTGCAGGGTTCACTAAGAAATGTGGCAGGCACAAAAACTGGCTAGTGAATGTGGAGAGGGGCCGAATGAGACCACAGGCTCCGTGGAGCAGAGAGAAATGGAGTGAAATGAGGAGGAACCAAGCCCCATGAGACTCCATTGCCATCAGCAGACTACAAGTCCAGAAGAAACAAGGAACAAGGAGCAGAAGTATTTGAAGAAATAGAGGGTCTCCCAAATCTCATGAACACTGATCTGATTAGCAAAGCAGGTGACTGAATCCCAACACAAATCTACATTGATCTCCATGGAGACAAAGCATAACTCAAAATATAGAGAGGTTGGGGAGATAGCTCGGTGAAGAGCCTGGTCCGCTCTTTCCACAGTACCTGGATTCAATTCCTAGCACCCACAGCAGCTCATAACCATCTGGAACTCATTAAGATTAGCAACCAATGCTGTTAACAGTATTACAGCATAACCAGAATGCATCAGATTACACTGAAAGACTGAATTTAGAAATTTGGAAAAAGCATGTTAATGGAAATGCATTAATGTATAACCTTTACTTAAAGAAGGCATAGGAAGTCTCTGTAACGAGCCAGGAATGTGGACTGGTCAGTTCCAGGAACTTGTTGGTCACAGAAACCCCCCTCCAGCTAGGGCCCAGAATAAGGAACAGGATAGTGGTCAGCCATTAAGAAGATAGCATTGACCAAATCACATTCCTCTAGACAATGAGTGTGCAGGACGACTTCCTTGTGACCTGATTCAACCAGGGGCTGGGTCTCTTTGAAATTTTCCACTGTTTTTATGCTATGCTTGCACTGTTTTATGCTTGGTAACCCTCTCACCCCCCCCCCCCCCCCCCCCCCAGTTTGTGGTTTTTCCCTTTAAATACCCCTCACTTCTTGTGTTCGGGGTCAAACTCCTCTGGCCTGCAAGGTCACAAGATCGACACCGGTACCGGCCTATCCCAAATAAACCTCATATGATTGCAGCAAGATCAGTCTCTCGTGAGTTATTGGGTAGTCGTGTTATCTCGAGACTTGAGTGAGGGTCTCCCGAGCTCTGGGGGTCTTTGAACACATAGTGGCTGGAAGAAGTAAAATAGTAGCCAAGAATTCTATTTCTGGGAAAGGCATTCTTTAAAAATGCAAGAGAAATTGAAACTATCAAGGCAAACATTTTTTCAGTATTTTTGTTTATATTTCCTTTTCCTCTTTGTGAATGAAAAGACAACTACATGAAGCTATAATTACAAATTATGTTGGTGGACATAATATAGTACTGCTGTCAATGATAACAGCAGCATAAGAGAGTTTATAGGAGGAAGAAAGCAAAGTACTAAAGTAATGGAGAGAAAGGGGAATGAAAACCTAAGACACACAGAAAACAAAGAGCAATCTAACAAACTCAAGTGTCAGGAAGTCATCCAAATGTAAATAGGTTAAACATACTTATCAAAAGGCAAAAACTAACTAGGAATTTATTGTTTATAAAACCATGATCAAACTGTATGTTATCTTCTAACAAGCCAAAAGTAAAAGGATGTAAGAGAGAGATACTTTGCAAATATTCAAGTGAAAGCTAGCACAGCACATCAATACCAGTCAGAACACAGTAAGGCAAATGTTATCACTAGATAAAGGGCACTTTATGATAGTAAAAAATCAGTATGTGATAGACGCTACAATAGTTACCTCCGAGGAAGCATCTACCAGCAGAACCCAAACACGAAGCTGACAATGAATAACTATTCCTGCTACAGAACTCTGTTCAACTTAAAACACTAGGTCATACTGGTTTCTCAGGTTCTGCTGTTTGCTTATATATTACATGGTGGTTTCCTGTCACTTTCATAATGTTTATGTATATGATATAGAAGACCAGCTGTACCACTAGAACATGAAACTATGAAACTGTTTGGAAACGTTTTATAAGAGCTCCAGGCTTCACTGTGTCACATCAGCTCTAACACAGGCATAGCTCTAAGTTTGCCTTAGACATACACACTCTGTATTTAAAAACTCTGTATTTAAAAGAATGTTTAAGATTAAATTTTTTTAGAAAACAAGGTAATGAACTCACCTTGAGATTAATCCTGGAAGATGAACTATGACTTGAGATTTACTAAACTCCCCAACATGAACTTGAAAAGGAAAAAATATCACTAACGTCCAAACATGGAAGTTCCCATTGTCATGGCAGCCCAGGCGGCCAGACGGACCCACCTTGTCCATCAGTTTATTCGCATGGAGACTCAAGCTACTGAAGAATATTTTTTTGCTTAGCAAGTGCATTTCTTCAATTGTTGTCAGTAGAGTAGCTGCACTATTTCCAACAATGCCACTAAAAGCAAAGAATATTCATTTCAGGTTGAAAAAAAAGCCAACAAAGCTCATCTCATGGAGCAGTCTTTAAAGAGATCTAAATCTGAAGGTTGGAGAGATGCACAGTACGGTTGAACTCCCAGTGCCCACATAAGAGCCATATATGCCTGTGGTACCTGTCACCCCAGCACTGGGGGCTGCAGGAGCCCTCTGACCAGCCTAAAGGCAAGCTGCAGGTTCTCAAGGGAATGAGGCAGACAGTGATGGAGGAAGTCATATGACATTCTCTCCAGCCTCCTCATGCAGGCACGCACCACACCCAGGCACACATGCATGTAGACCATAGAGAGATGGAGGGAGGGAAAGGGACCAGAGGGGAGGGGAGATTTTGACTGAATGACCTGGGCTACAATAATGATTTTTCAACAAAAACAAACATAGACTTAAATAGGCATGTGTGTGTGTGTGGGGGGGGGGGTATGTTTTATAAACTAAAACTAATCACTCTAGGTTTATAAAAAAATGTCAGTTTTCTTTTTATTTGAGTAATGGGGTTAAAAAGGGAAAGAAGCAAGCCAAAGCTTGATCATCCATAGCTCGAGAGTCTGGGATATGGAAACGTGTGTGTCATGTTAGGAATGCTTCAGACCTCAGAGGATTCGGGATTTGGATATGCAGATGAGTGCTGTTGGGTTGGCAAAGGCTTTTCTTAACTATTGCACATTTCTGGCTTCAAGCATGCTGGGTAAGGGTTAGTCAACCTGTACTATGCTCCCAATATTTCATCTTTTAGCAAGGCTGTGAGTCAGAACTGACATCTGTGACATGCAAACACTTTCTCCTTTAGCACAATAACACATGCATCTTGATTATACAGCAAAATCTGGTTTTAATTTTAAGAAAGACAATTAATAGCTCTTAGTGTCTTGATAATTAGATTGTATAATACTTAGTTCTTTTCATTAAAACTAGCTTATCCTATCAATAACATACCTAAAAACTATACTTATTCAACTCTTTACTGCTGCTTAGAGACCAGTATATTTAGACTAATTATGAAAATCTGCTTTTTGAAACAATTACATTAGCATATTTGGTAATTTTCAATTTTCTATTAAAAAGATGATTCTTAGATTCATCCAAAGAGATTTCTCAATTTTGCTAGGAGAAAAGTTTGCTTACATATTTTGCTCACTGATAATTCTGAAAGGAATTTTAATTTTAATATTTTTTGATAAGATACATTGTTTCAAATGTTGAGGTACACTGTGTGAAATTGTGTCTCTATCCTTCCTCACCTACCTAAGGCATTCTCTGATGGGCTTTAATAAAAATGTGATTGGTCCTTCCTGGGAGAGAGAAAGGCACTCTGGGAGTGAGGAGGAGGAAAGGAGACATGGGAGGAGACAGACATGAGTAAAGGCCTGGAAGGCATAGCTAGCCATGTGGATGGAGCTAGGTGGGTGGGTGAACTTAGATGAGCTAGTTGAAAAATCTGCCCAGCTAAGGCCTAAGGCTTTGAAGTCTTAAAAAGTCTTTGTATAGGGGAAAAGCTAGTTAAAGAATAATTGCTACCATATTAATTTCCAGCATTAATTAATATAAACAATATTAATCATTTTAATTTACATTCAAATCCTATAAACTTACTTTTCTGGGGATAAGATAAAAGCTATGTCTATTCTATCATGCATGCAACACTAAACACTAATGACAAACAAAGACATTTGGTGCCTAATGATACAGCTCACTCGCTGTCCCAGTCTATGGACATGCAGGGCTTCTAGCTGTCATAGAACTCACTTATTGATGAAGAAAGGCTTACTTTGTAAGTCTATTTTGTTATGTACATTGTGTATGTGTGCGTGTGTGCACGCATGCATGGTTATTCCTGGAAAAGGAAGGACAGAAGAAAGGATGGCCTTAAGGCACACTGGCACACTGAGCATGGGTGGCCTCACTCAGTGACATACTCAGTAGGAACAAGACTGTGTCCTGACTGCAGACAGACACCTCAGGGGATACATGCACACTCCCTGCTTCTTGTTACCTGATAGTATGGTGATAAAACTTGAGGAGGTTAGAAATTTTATATAACAAAACTGCCCCAGGTTCAGCAAGTATTACTTGTTCAATTCGAACCTGTGAAAACATGAAGAAGAAAACCTTGAACATTTCTTAAAAGCACACCTTTTCTTCATTAATGATGGGATATACACAGCATAAAAATATCCAAGATACAATTTCATTGCTGTAGCAATCACAAAAATGCTTTCTAAAGAAATTCTGCATATTAAGGCATAAGATAAATAGTTTAATACAAACTGTTAAAGGTGACTCAGTATCTGCAACATTCCGCTTACGCAAGTTAATAACAAAAACTACAGCAGGGCCACTTTGAGGTTCAGCACTACTGTGTATGTAGATTTGGTTAAGATTAAAGTGCAAAAGCAGCTGGAAAGAAGAGGGGGAGAGGGTGAGGGTGAGGGAGAGGGAGAGGGAGAAAATTCTGTCTGTCTCACACTGGTTGTTCCTGTTAGCAGAGTCTAGGAAGCCGTAAACGAACACCAACATAGCTGTCCAACTGTAAAGCTGCCAGGACAAAGCCAGCTGTGTTGAAGCTGAACTTGCTCTTCCCAGGACTCTTCTAACTAACCCCATCACTCACTGCTCCCTCCCTCAGTCCATTCCCTAGGACTCTTCTAACTAACCCCATCACTCACTGCTCCCTCCCTCAGTCCATTCCCTAGGACTCTTCTAACTAACCCCAGCCACTCACTGCTCCCTCCCTTAGTCCATTCCCTAAGATGCTCACACTGTCTGTTCTGTCTGTCCTTACATGGCTACTCACATGATTACCTCCCTGCTATCTACAGACTGACAGTGTTTCTTGTATCCTTCAGTCTCTGCAGAATGTGGCACAAGAGTGCACATGGCAGGTGTTCTCTGTTCTTTTGTTTCAGGATATAGATACTGTCTGAGTATAGTTTTACAAGGAACTCTTTAGTTATGGACAGTAATTTTTCTTCACATTTGCATGTTTATGAAAGTGGCTCCTCTTTGGCATGAGGCCACAAGATAAGGAATCACATTTATCCTTAAAAATCAATTTCTAAATGAGCACATTTCTTGGTACGTGTGCGTGCACACATGTCCGTGTGTGAGTGCCCTTGCAGGCCGGCCTGTGGAGGGCCAGCAATCTATACAGGGTGCCTTTCTTTTATCACTTTAACTGTCTTCTGAAGCAAGGCCTCTCACTGAACCTGGACCTCACTTGCTGACTAGACAGCTGGTCAGCAAGACCTCAGGATTAGAGTTATGTGCATCATTAAAAACGTGGTGTTTTTCATCTCTAAGGACACTAACTGTAGACAGGTTTTCCTGGGCAGATGAATGTTTGATACCAGCTCAGTTAGCCTGCATCTGTCTTCATGAAAATTCATATTCCTACTCCCTTTAGAAAGAATGTGGGAACAGTGGAAGGGTAGAGTGAGGCAGAAAGGAACAGAGGGAGGGAGGGAAGACAAGATAAGTGACAAAAGCCCATCGCTTGCAGCCCACAGCTCAAGGGAAAGCAACCCCCAGAGTCACAGCAGAGACAGCCGAATAGTGGAGAGTGACAAACAGCATACAAGGAAACACCCTTTTTTCCAGAGACCACAGAAGATACCAGCATTCATCAAACCAAAAGTCTTAGAAAATACATGTTTGTTACAAGAGAAAATAAACTAGGAGACTAAGACTGTGACAGAGGCAGAAATGGTTGCAGTTAGAACAGAGCTGGTGGTGGAGGACAAGACCCTGGCAGAGGACAGACAGGAAGCTTGTGGTACAGCTCTGACATCCAAGTACTCAGTGAATCATGGTCCTTAGAAAGGGACAAGGGAGGCTCGAGCCGATGCTTAAAGGGGACATGAGCTGCAGGCAATCTAACAGCAGCAAAGCAGGACACTGGGTCGAGGGAGGAGTGTATCCTGTTAGTGCACAGGAGGGGAGGAGAGGTGAGGGAGAGGGAGAGAGATGAAGGGAGGGAGGAGGAGAGGGAGAGAGATGAAGGGAGGGAGGAGGAGAGGGAGAGAGAGAGGAAGAGAGAGGAAAAGAGAAAGGGAGGAGAAATGGTAGGAAGAAGGAAGGGAGAGGGAAGAGGGAGGAAGCAATGGAAAAATCGGGGAGGAAGGGGATGCTGACAAGCCTCCCTCCATGCTATAACCTATGGGGAGCTTAGTGCTGGCATCTGTCTAGGCAGCACACAATGCCCACTCCAAGCCATGTGCCACACTGCTCCATTTCCCATGCCTCTTTTCTCTGTGTGCCTGTCTGTTTTCAGAGAACGCATAATTTATGGAGGTCAGGAACACAGGGCACATTAAGGATTTTATTAGAAGAAACAGAACACTTATGAGAAGGAAGGGCTGTAACCCCTAGACTTGAGAAAGGCAGACTCAAATTCTGGTGCCTGTGTTTATGAGTCTGCTTTATAAGTGATGCTGACAAGGCAGCACCCTACATACAATGGAATAAACTTAAACCACACAATTCTAAAAAAACAAAAAAAACCAAAAAAACATCAAAACCACAAAAAAACAAAACAAAACACATAAAACCTGGAAATAAACTTTACTAGCTAGTCTTTACAGAAGCTAGGATAATTTTAGAAAAGGGAATGTCAAATGAGAAAATCTCCCCACCAGATTGGCTTGTGGACAAACCTCTGGTACATTTTTTTGGTTGATGACTGATGTGGGAAGGCTCAGTTCTCTGTGGGCTGTGACATCTATGGGCAGTTGTCTTGGAATTTATAACAAAGCAGGCTGAGCAAGCCAGAGTGAGCAAGTCAATGAGCAGCACCCCTCCATGGCCTCTGCATCAGCTCCTGCCTTCAGTTTCCTGTTTGAATTCCTCTCCTGACTTCCCTGAGAGACTGTGATGTAAGTGAGAAGAAGTCTGTGGTAGATGCAAACTCTGGGAACCACGTACCACATCTGCCTCACTTGACCCTCCTGGCTGTCCCACGGAGCCCTTTAGACAGGCCCACGTGAGCATACTGCAGCAGAGTTAAGCACTGGGACAAGGCTGACATGAGGTCTGGACCTGCTGACTCTAAACCCTGCCCTGGCATAGCAAGTAGTTTAGCAGCAACAGCAACAGGTAAATATGTTCATATTTGGAGTAATCATTATATATTAGTATGAAAAATGACATCACTCGTTGATTTTACTGAGCTCCTAAGAATGAGCCAATACTTCGAGGTCAGATCCCTGAAAACACAATGAAGATAGACCCTTTACCTTTAGAGGCCGACACACACCCTCAGTGATATGCCCAACGACTTCTTGGATATTTTCTTTAACACCTAAAATTAAGTATAACATAATTATGTTTTCCCAAGTTACACCTGACTCTATAGGTTTTAAGAACCATTCAATAGAATGACCTGTGAGTAATGTCATGAATGGCATTTAAAATAAACAGCAACACTTTGTTAGGCTAGGTGTCTTTGTGCTGCACGCACTTTTCTACCCCAGTAGGTCTACAGTATCAGGGTTAAAACCTGATCATGGACAAGAGGCATTATGACTCCAAAGGGAGTTTGTCTCCTGGGGATTTCAGTCAGTTGTGGGCATCTCCTAACTCAGACCTGTTCCAGATTGATCTCTGTTTAGTCTGTGGAGAGATCTGCGTGATTTCTTTATTCAGGCATAAAGGTGCCCTAAGAAATATTTTGTTATAGCTAAAACTAAGATTGAACATTATTTCCTGGCCTTCACAGTGCTTCAATGATCCTATTAGATTTCCTAGCTGTAATTAGCTGGGAATTTTTACTAGAAGCTGTCTTACCAGACAGGGCATCTCAAGAGTCAGAAATAGCAGTTAGGCACTTATTATCAGAGAAGTCTCACACAGAAAGAAAAACTATTTTACTGCCAGTGAGAAGCTAGAAGTTGTAGGGCTCCCATCACTAATTATTTATGTTACAGCCAAGGAATGCTAGAATATGACCTTCAGCTACTTGCCTCAGACAGACCCTGAGAGTTTATCTTGGGGCTGCCAGGACAACCTAGCCCCAAAAGAAAGACACCACTGCTCCTCCACCTTGCACCTAGCTGTTTGATTTTACTGACCTTGATATAGCCATCTCCTGCCTATGTAAATTCTGTAGTTTGCCCTGTTTTCTGTATACTATATAAGCCTGATTTCTACTCTGTACAAATTGCATTCAGTTACAGCATTCCCTTGTGTCTGTTTCTGTTTGTCATTTCTTCGCCAACGCCTTGTCTACCTGACTAGGACCCTGGTCCCCCATGGGTTGAGGGAGGCCTGGACTGGCCGGCCCGTGGCATCTTTGGGACATTACGAGTTGTAATTTTTGATCCATGTCTAATGGTGTTGATAACTAGTATGCATCTACAAATGCTGACAACTCGTGTGAATGAATGATGGTTAACAAAAGGATGGTCACCATTTTGGTGAAGCCCCCGAGTATGACTGGGTGAGTTGGAGGAGGTCTCAAAGATGTAGCACGTGGCTCTGGAAACACCTTGCTTGAGGCAATGTGGCACTGAGAGCAGAAGGCTGAGAACTGACGGTGTAACCCAAGGAAAAGCTGACATTGCTCATACTATTACCAAGCATGATACACTTAAAAGGTGGGGCAGACAGGCAACCACTTTCATTTTCAGGGCGAGGCTTAGACTATCACCTAATTCTAACTTATATTAAAGCTTCTAAACACTGTCTCTCATAAAAACTTCTCTAAAGACACCTTCGAGGAAGCACATCCCTTCTTTCTTTTTGCCTTTGGGGAGGGGGCATGGCCTAACTATGTAGCCCTGGCTGGCCTAAAGCTCACTATGTGTAGATCAGGCTAGCCTTAAACTCAGAGAAATCCACCAGCCTGTGCTTCCTGAGTGCTGGGATTAAAGGTGTGTGCCACTATGCTCAGTCCGGAAACACATTCTTTTAAACCTGGGTAGGAACAAAAGAAAAGAGTACAGACTTTGGCTGGCATTATGGCTCATGCCTATAATCCTAGCACTTAGAAGGATAAGGCAGGAGTGACAGTTTGAGGCCAGTCTGGAATACACAGTTAGACCATGTCTCACACAATCAAAAATAGCAAACTTTGTACCAACCTAAGACATATGCTGCATCAAATCTCAGTACTGAAGAGCTGAGTCTGTGACCACAGTAACGTATGGCCACACTATGCCACACAGTCAGACAATACCAGGAATAGTATTTCTCTCTACTTTCTATCAAACCAGAACTCTCTTAACTTACACACTAGACTCCTGGGCTCTGAACGTAAGGCTTCTGTAATGGCTGTTCTCATCTACTTGACTGCATTTTATAATTGCTCAAGACACAAATATGCTAGTATATCTGTGAGGGTACTTCCAGTGTGGGCAAGGCCCAAACTGACTCAAGTGGGCAAAGGAACAAGGGTGCCCAGTGCACACCAGCTCATCTCTCTGCTTCCGGACTGTGGACCACTGTTACTGACCACCTCCCACTCCTGCACCCATGCCTTCTCTGCCATGAGCAAGACTCAGCCGCTCACTGCATCCTTGCCTCTGAGCCTGATCCTGAGGGTTTGAGCCAATGTAAGCCTGGCACTCCAGCCATGCCTTACCAGAAGGCAGCAGGGCACTGGAACACAGGCAGACCCTAAACTTGAATGGCCAAGCAATAGATGAAAGCATAGAAATCTATTAAGTAAAGGGGGGGGGGTCCTCTAAGGATAGCAAGATGTTCGTGTGGCATCTAAGTGTGAAATGTTTATCTCTGTGAAGACAGCAATGGAAAAACAGAAGCCATGTGTGTTTCCTCTGTTAGGAGTTAGCAATAACCACCAGCACACTCACCTTGTGCAGTTACAAGCTTTAAGAGAGCTTCCAGATGTTCCTTCTCAGAGGCAGTAGCTTGATGGAGCCATGCCAGCATGTCTCCCACATACCTAAAGAAAACCACCTGTGAGTAAAGATGCCCCAGGAAAAGAGTTAAATCCTCTACTAATGCCAATGACTATACCTCAGTGGGTCATGGGAGTGCATTTCAATGGGTCTAGGTGTACCTCCTGGCCCTCCTCTTGTAAGAGCATCAATAAACCCACGAACAACAGTGCTTCGCCGGGCTGTTCCAAATTCATCTAAGGTATACCTAGAAAGAACACATGATGTGAGAAGTACCTTATTTCCCCCAACAGACACTTCAGGCGGTATCTGAGATGAGCAAGACAGGAAAGCTTTCTTAGGCACACCCTCCTCAGGAAGTACTATCTTGTAACTAAAAATTATGAGTCATTTCAACATGTTGAAAATTCAATCAAAAGGTACAAATTTTAATCCTAAAAGAAGGAATGCTTTGGACCAAGAACAATGGCATCAGTGGAGGTGGAGGAGGAGGAGGTGGTGGTAGTGGTGGTGGTGGTGGTGGCAATAGGAACAGCTGGCCTGGTTCTATAGTGGCTAAACATGATGCTCCAGAGACTACAGAAAGCCACACACCTAGTTCTCAGACTCTAGTTAGAATTCTGCAGCTCAAACACCAAGACCATTTTTTCATATTAAGAATTCCCCTTCTGTTACTATCACTTAGCATCCAAAATGGATTCAAAATTGCTGATTTTTAAAAGCTTATTTTGACTCAAATGAGACACATTAGCTGTTCAATCATTAACTGGCTATGCATGCACAGCAAGTATCTTTTACATTGGAAGTTACTCATTATTGATTAAGATGGGGAAAGTTTTCTATGGTGGAGGAACTAAACTGACAGAGAAGGAAAGCTATGAACCAGAGTGCAGGGTGATCTAGGATAAATATGTGTGAATGGATGGAATTAGTTCTTATATCCCAATATACCTGTCATTCTTTATGCCTTTTTTACATTCCATACACAGCAAAAATTTTAATAATGTAAGGTTAGCAGTTTCCATACCACCAAATTTTAAATCCCTGAACAGTATTCTACCAGCCTAAATATTAAGAGTAAATTCAATAACTAGTAAACAAAATTTACCAAAGTTTCCTCAAGATGTCCAGAAGAATTACTTTCTTAGGCTACACTGCTTTCTGAACTATTTATAGCTATAAGGAAAATTCCAACAACATAAGAGCATTGTGGATGCTCTTACTAGTCACATTATTCCCAACGAGAGGAGAGGGAAGGGAGTGGAATGTTAGGGACACTCTGATGTTGAGATCTCTGCAGATACACTGTAGCAGAGGGACAGAAAAGTGCAGGGATCAGACAAAGCTTTGCTGTGCTGCACAATATCTTACATTTGCTTTCTATATCTTAAGACAAATTAGAGCCAAAACTTTCTTCTTCCATCATACACTGGAACTACTCAGTGCTCAGAATGCAAACAGATCCATTCTTATTTCCTTGTACAAAGCTCAAGTCCAAGTGAATCAAGGACCTCCACATAAAACCAGATACACTGAAACTAATAGAAAAAAAAGTGAGGAAGCGCTTCCAGCACATAGGCACAGGGGAAAATTTCCTGAACAGAACACCAATTTGACGTTTTCTTGTGTGTGATTCACTTGAGAGGGCTGCACACTGCTTAGATGAAGTTCCTACACTGCCACCTGCTGGTAACAGGAGACTTTACTGAGATGAAGTTCCTGCATAGCACCTGCTGTTAACAGGAAACACCCAACAGCTGGAAGGGCACTGAGCAATGATTACTTAAGAAAAGGCAATTTTCCCTTTCTAAACATTCGCAGCCTAATGAATGGTGCCTGAAACCTACTTTCCGACTCAACCTCCAAACACTGCTTACAACCTTCCTGGTTCTATCTCTGCAGAGTAAGTGTATGCTTCCGTCTCTTCCTCTATGGTGCTTGTTGGCTCACAGACCCCTGCACTGGTTAGAAATGTCTGACATTCACTGACGTGCTCACCATTAGTTAGGCACCTGTGAAATGAGCCCTCCCTCCAGAGCCTTGGAAAACAGGCACCTAGGAACAAAGGTGCACAGAGGGCTAAGGGCTCCTACAGGCTATCTGACTCAAGAATCCACTCTAAAGCTCACTCCGGACCTGGTGCCTGGGGAGGTGCCCATCCAACGAGGACCTGCCACACAACCGTGAGGATCTAGGTTCAGGCCTCCAGCTCTCATGTAAAAAGCTAGGCACGACAGCTAACACCTTAAATCTAGGTTCAGGCCTCCAGCTCTCATGTAAAAAGCTAGGCACGACAGCTAACACCTTAAATCATTGTACTGAGGAAGCAGAAACAATTCCTGCAGCTCACTGGCCAGCTGGTCTTGTTGAATGTGTGAGCTCTAGATTAAATGAGGGATCCCATCTCACAAAAACAACAATTGTTGTAGTAGCAGTAGTACTAGAACACATCTTCAACCCAGGGCTCACTGTACACCGTTTCCCTTAGGAAGTACACCCTGATGGTCATCCTCACCTATCACAGGACACCTGGACCACCTGGAACATGACATTCAGACTATCAAGCACGCATCCTACTAAAATAGGCTTGATTATATGATGTTCCGAAGTTAAAGGAGGCTGAGGGAAGTGTTTGAGTTATCTTTATCCCTAGCACTCAGAACAGGGCCCACCCTGTAGCATGCAGTTGTAAGCTGCACTACACTGTTGCTTCACGCAGCTGGCCTGGCACAGCATTTGTGTTCTGTGATGTAATCCTGTAAACATCGATGAAAGGGGACCCTTAAGGGGTGGCTCTGGATGAAGCCCTGGTGGTCTCCCAGAGCATCAACACTTGCTGTCCCGACAGCTGGCTTTTAATCTTTTCCAGAGCTTTAAAACTGTACTGACTTCTGTGAGTAAGATAGAGAATTTAAAATCAACAAGTTAAATGTATAGGGTCCCCACCCAAAGTGTTAGTCTGAAGATCTTAGCTGGCACAGTTACAAGATCAAAGACCTGACTGTGAATATTCTCTCTTCTTCTCAGAGTAACTATATTGTAACACCTCTACATGATCACCTCCTTCCAGGGCTGTACCGCTATAGGGATTTTAGTAGTGTACAATCCCAAAGGATTGATGAAATGGCAAACTGACTAAGCCACCCAGGTGCCACATAACCAGGAGACAATCATACTATAGGGACACCCCGGTCTTCTCTTTATGACATGCAGTGTTCAAATAAGCTGGTGCGCCAATGGCACGCACTAAGTGAATGTCACTGAGCATCACTGTTGGACACACACTTCACACTACTACAACCAAGGTAATAACGGAAGGCAAGCAGCATGACTTACTTGTACAAGACAGGCCTGTCCTGCAGGGCTTCCATGGCCTGAGTTAACACCGCAGACACATCACAGGACTCTTGAGTCAGGGCTCTGCACTCACCTGGAAGACAATCAGCTCTGGACTCAGCACTGGCAGTCTGCTCACACTGCCCGCTCTTTCCTCCACAGCAAACACTACTTCACCTTACAGTTCAGTTTTCCCTATGAAGTACATGCAAATCCCTACGTCTGAAGAACTGAGGACTTACTGACTGAGATGCAGAGGCACCTAGACACGGCTCTGCCACCCCTGGGAGCCAAGGCTGCACGGCCGGCCAACACTAGGTTAAAAGTTAAGGGAGCACAAAGAGATCTGAGGCAATGTCCTGCCTTTGAGGAAGGACAGTTCAGCCACAAGGATAAGACAAATGTGAAAAGTTGTATCACAAAACAGCAGCATGTCGATGCATGCTAAATATCCCAGTGGCCGCCTTTCAGGGACAGTCACTGTGTGATACTGTGGGTGTGGACCACTCCGGGGCACATGGAACCTCTTGCTGTCTTGAAGACTAGGACCTGGATACAGACAGAAAGAATAGTCCACATGACAGCACTGTATAAACAGGAAGAGAGGTAGAAAAACAAGGAAACTCAACCTTAAACCAACAAAAGACTAGGCATCCAGTACACAGTAGCAGCCAGCTAATCAGATTAACTCCAGGGCTTGCATCAGTCAGTGCTTACTACTAACCTACTAGACACTCACACTCCACCCTGTGTAACTGTCTTCCTCAATTTAATGTTATTTTGCAAACACTAAAACATCTTGAAAGCAAAGTCTATTTTACAGGACCACCAGGACCTTAATCAACACTGGAGACACCCACGGGACTCTTGGGTCTAGGCAAAATAAGCTCTGAAGATACCCTGGCTCAAATTCCTGGAACCTGTGAATGTTACTGCCTTAGGTGGCAAAAGGAACATTGCAGATGGCCTGAAAGTGAAAGACCTTGATATTAGAGCATTTTCTCAAACTGCCTAAGTAAGTTCGTGGTAATCACCAGCCCTAAAATAGAAGAGGATGCCATTAACAAGTCAGAAATAGAAAATGGGGAAATGCAAAATGGGAGAGAACTGGCCAGCCATGTGGGCTGTGAAGACGGAAGAAGACAATGATGAAGATGGGTCACATAACTAAGCAAGTAGTTAGAACCCTAGTGACGACCAGCAAGGGAAACTCACGACTTCACTCTTGCAAATGCAAGCAGCCTACCAGTCTAACATACAGGCTAGGGAAGGAGAAACTACCTCAGGGCTTTCCCAACACTGTAATGTTAGCACGGTGAGAACCACGCCTGACTTCTGACGAGACTGCCAAGATGACACACTCATCACTGCATCTTACAGTCTGTGGAAATTTATTACAGTTCATCATTCATAACATTACAGCCACATAAACAGTAATAGCTGCCCAGCCAAACACCGCCCTCGTTTATTTATTTAGGACAGAAGCGTCATTTTTGCTGTTTTCCTTTAGAGCAGAGACATCGTCTTCATTTATCCCCCTCCTGAACAACATTCCTGATAAACACAGAAACACGGTATGTGAACATGGAAAGCTTGCTTGGCTTTGTAAAAACCTATCAGCTAGAGACAGAGAGATGGCTCAGCAGCTAAGAGTACATGCTGCTCTTGCAGAGGACTCCTGTTCAGTTTCCAGCATGCATGTTGGGAGGCCTACGACCACCTATGCTCCAGCTCCTGGGAATCCCACACCCCATCTGGCCTCTGTAGCACACATACGCACATGCATACTTCCCAATACACATACAAATACCTTGTAAGAAATCAAATAAAGGTCACATGAGATTTTAAGGATTAAATATTAATATGCATGAAAAAAATTACTTACTTTGAGCCCACCGGTAAAGTCTTTCATAAGCAGTTTCTTGAAGCAAGGCCATCTGTTCCATAATCTCCAAACTTAAGTGAAAATTAAAAAATTATTACAATGCAAACCTTAGTCAACTGTTGTACCTAAGAATTTATTCAGGTTTAATGACATAACAACTTGACCCTTATTAACTTTTTATCATTTTTATGGATTTTTTTCAGCAATTTGTTTACAATTAAGTAAATGTCAATTCTTAATTCCATCAGCTAATTGGCACTGTTTATTTTCTAGTCAAACACTAAAGTTGGCTATATGCTTCCGACTTTCCCAAAGGCTAATGAAGGTTATACTCCTACTTCAGAGAACATCGTTTCAGAAGTGGAGTGATTCTGAGGTTTCCAAATACAAGCAGCACTGCGGGTGGCTCACCAAGCAGCTACTCACCCTGCCGTCTGCTGGTTGGTTCGCAAAAGAACCTTGACGTCATTATGAATCTGTTTCACTTTTCCCAATGCCTTGAAAAAGTCCTTTAAAAGTAAAAATGTCATTAAAAACACCTGTGTTTTCAGGAAAAAAGTACACTACTCTGATTAAAAGATTACTACAAAGGTGAAACAAAATTCTATTCTATTCTATTCTATTCTATTCTATTCTATTCTATTCTATTCTAATGAAGTCTTCCAGATTTCATCTGCATTTATAGAAGGCATAATAGGTATTTCTTCATATTTTAAGCCTGACATTAATCTAGTGTCCACCATGTAACAAACATTATGCTAGTTGCCTGTAATAGGGAAAGTGTATAGACTAGTCCCTGTCCTCAGCAAGCACACAGCCAAGTGAGAGGACTGCAACCCTGGACTGCCGTATGTCTCTGCTACATAAGCAGTCCATATGCATTCCTGCTCCCTCACCACGAGGAAAGACTAGAAGATGCTCATCAAACAGACAGGACTCTGGGCAAGAGGAATATACCAGAGCTTAAGGGTTAGGAGACCAAAGAGAGTCCTTTTTGGACAAACTGCATGACTTTAAAGAAAAAGAAGAAGAAAATAGTATTTGAGAGGCTTTATAGGTCTGTCATTCAGTCTGCAAAGTGTGGGCAAGCATTAAAAAAGAGAGAGAGAGAAACAAAGTCAAGCAAATTCCAAGTTAAGCAAGATAAAGTTATAAAAGAAAAAATAAGCAGTGTCATTATTTATCCTAAGGGAAACATGTATATGCATTGTTTATACTGAAAGAGGTGATGTAACAGGCTAAATCCTTGTATTCCATGTAAGAAATACCCTATGTAGGTCAGGCTGGCCTCAAACCCCAGACATCTGCCTACCTTTGCTTCCTATATGCTGGAATTAATGGCAGGTGTGTGCCATCACATTAGACTGAACAACTTTGAAATAAAACCCCAAATTAATTAAAATATATGCCTTAATTTCAAATTTAGAAATATTCTCATATTATTGTTTCTTAGATGAGAAAATTCAGCTTTTAAAATCACATCTTCCTTGTAGCATCTGTAATTGTGTACTCTTAAGTGACTCCAGCAGACATGAACCTACCTCAGTAACTGGGCCTCCTCTTGTCCCTCGGAGGAGACTCATTTCATCAGAAGTCAGCTGGAACTTGGATAAAAAGGCATCTGCAACTTGGGCTCTAATTTCTAGTCTTTGGCTACAGCGGGAAAAAAAAAAGAAGTATACTATGCTTTTGTATTACTACAAAGCAAATACCCAACACAGTGTCTTAGAGAACAAAACAGAACTGTGAAAGAGTCTCTACAAGGAAGCCTCGTTCTCATCTCAGATGCTGCAGATCACCAGCAGGCACATGATGAGATCACTGCTAGCTCATCAGGCACGCAGCATTCCTAAGGAGCTGCTATTGTTCTGCACATAGAAAAGGTATTGTTCATATGTAAAGGAAGAAATATGTTCACAACTGGCACCTGCACACCTGTACCAATTTACAGTCTTTTAAAGAGCATTTTCCAAGATAGAAATATACTCTTGATTTCAAGCAATTTCTCTCACTTGTTAATATATCTTGACATCAAAGTTTTCACATGAAACACAGCAAACAAAAAATTAGTTCTGTTCATTTTTATTTTATGTTACAAAGAGATAACGAGGTCAAAAAAGCTATGTCTCTAATTAAAATATGTGCCTTAATTTCAAATTTAAGCAAAGGCAGTCAGATCTCTGGGGTTTGAGGCCAGCCTGATCTACAAAGAATATTTCTGATATGGAAGACAAAAATTAGCCTGTAATAACACCTTTGGCCTTCCCCATTTGTGGTGACTATTCTTGGCTGTCAACTTGTCCACATCTGGAATTAACTACAAGCCAAATGTCTGAACACCTGTGAGGTTTTTTTTTTTTTCTTGATTAAATCAATTGAAGTCGGGAGACTCACTTCAATTCAAGTCTTTGGGGACAGACCCTTAATCCAGATTCTTTAAGGCAGGACGACCCACCTTTAATCTGGACACCTTCTGCTGGCAGACTCTATAAAGGACATGGTAGAAGGAAGCTAGAGACATATCAGCTAGAGACAGAGAGATGGCTCAGCAGCTAAGAGCACATGCTGCTCTTGCAGAGGACTCCTGTTCAGTTTCCAGCATGCATGTTGGGAGGCCTACGACCACCTATGCTCCAGCTCCTGGGGATCCCACACCCCATCTGGCCTGATTGCTCCAGCCTTCACTACCAAGTCCATTCCCTCACTACCATTAGAGACTACTTATTCAGGATTCCACAGTACACTGATGACCAGGTGAGACACTCAGCCTCGTGAATGGAACAACTATTGGACCTCCCATTCATAGACAGTTACTGTTGGGTCAGCTGGACCCCAGCCTGTAAAGCATTCGAATAAAGCTCTTTTCCATAGAGACAGATATTAATTTTATAAGTTCTGTTACTCTAGAGATCCCTAACATAACACACTTTCTACTTGACAATAAAAACAGTATTGTAAACTCTTCAATCTGGATGTAACAGATGGGCTAGCTGGCAATTAGAAAAAGAGACACTCTAGAGTTAAAGGCAGTCTGCAGTCGCCAAGGGACTGGAAGAGTTTCCATCTAATGCCAGCACTGCCTGAGCTCCCTATGCAGCAACTCAACACTCTTGGTATCTGTTTTAACCCTAGTTCTGGATACATAATGGGTATACAGCAGGGCACGATGACACATGCCTGTGATTACAACACTGGGGAGGCGGGGAAACAGAAAAACTGCAAATTTGAGGCTGGGATATATCTGTGGTAGAGACTTTACCCAGCCCATAAAAGTAGCCATATTCTACAATGGAAACATTTGTTGAGAATTAACCAAGATAAGCATTATTATTATACTATGGCAAGGTATGTCTGCCTTGTGTTATTTATATCTTTAGGTTGAAAGACTTTAAATTCACCAAGCAAATGTCCTTGTAATGAATAACACAAGATTCTAAAAGGGAAACAAAGTCCAGGTACTTACTTAAACCAATCATGTAACCCCTAATTAATTCTACACAGAGCTGAAAGGTATATGTCCTACTACCCAAAAGTCATCGAAAGGATTTTAATTTTCAGAAAAAGGGCCATCATCACACAGGTTTAAAAGTAATTACAAAACTTCATAAAATTCCTTGAACAGAAATTAACCATTTTACTAACAACCTTTTTTGGAGCCGTCTTTAGATTCATCTTGAGCACCAATTACCAGGCACACAGAAGGGCTCTCCATGTGGGTTTATTAATTAAAGTGGTGCTCCTGCAGTCTTGATTGATCATACATACTATCACCACAACTGATTCCAAATACCAAATAATGTCTATTCCAAAACAAAGTAATCTCTTAACACCAAGAACCAGGCATAATGTTCCTAATGACTGTTTCCATGCTAAAGTTGCCTATTAATAGCTTTGGAGCCTGTGTGCTTCGTGAGCCTTGAATCACATTCTAACTTATTTCCGTTAGGACTTATTATTTCCATTTGTATTATTTACAACTTTCCACTTAATCTGCATTAATGAGGAGGTGACTTACTTTTAAAGAAAAACTTACTTTTCTGCTTGAAGCTTAGTGGTCTTTGTTATTAAATCTTGAGTCTGTTCTTTTGCTGCCTAAAATTGTAAATACACCAAACATTAGTATATTCCAACTCCATTATATTTCATAAAGCTAATATTCCCACTTCCTACAGTTCAGACAAATGGCAAGGAGCTCAAAACGGCTCAAGTAATTGGCACAGACGCTTCACGGCTCATGAACTACCTTTCTAAGAGGTGCCTCCTCAGAGATCTCTCAACACACATGGTGTTGAAAGTCAGAGGAAACAAGACCTGGATGCTGCAGTGAAGCAGCAGCACTGGGAGTGCGTGCCAAGGCAAGCACGTGGTCTTTGCTGTGCTTTGGTGAGTTGCAGACTATAAGACCGCTAAATGGGGCCGTAAACTATGTCACTAGTATACAGGGGCACAAATCTCAACAGTGCAGGTGATGGGAATCAAGTCTCAGAGCCAGATAACACAGGACCTGAAGAACAGGTGCTGGGGACAGACCTGGTTGCTCCTGCCCAAGTTTCATACCAAGAAATGCTCTCCTGCCCCTTTTTAAGCCATTACCAAAAACAAAAAAAAAAACAAAAACAAAAACAAACAAACAAAAAAAAACAAAAAAAAACAAACCCAGAAGTGAAATTTGGTGAACAGCAACCAGCAATCCAAAGATTAACCAGCTATCTATGAAGCAGATCCCAATAAAGCACAAGTGACCCAACAACATTTCAAAACCCCAAACTACAGAATACAACAAAGTAAGGCACCAGCAGCGTGAATGGCTCAGTGGAGAAAGACTGAACCTGGTAGTGAAATACAAGGGCATTCATGTGTTTGCACTCTTCTAAAAACTGTAACAGTTGTAATATGAACTCCCTACACACCATTACATGTCAAATGTGCATACATTTTTGAAACCTCACTTTGACCAGGAGCCACTGTAAGGTACCTGTAAGCGACTTGTCATGTCCTGACAACAGCTGCTCATTGCTTGTACATCTTCATTGATGCTTTCAAGTTCCTGAAAGGGAAAAATAACACTGACTACTGTACAGAGCATAAATATTTTCATTTTTAGGCCAGATTCCACAATTTTTGTTGTTTGTTGTACTAATATACTGGTCCATTTATTTTAGAGGGTATATGAAAACAAAACAAAACAAAACAAACCTAAACAGATGAATATCTGTTTACATATCTTAAGACCTTAAGAATAACTATGTAATTAATAAGTATAATAGTAGCTAGACCTAACTATTCCAAATTTATATGTACTTCAAGTTTATATTTATATGTAAAACTGTGTGTGTGTATGTGTGTGTGTGTGTGTGTGTGTGTGTGTGTGTGTGTGTCTGTGTTATCTGTCAATTTCTAAAAAAGAAAAGATTGGAGAACAAAACAGTAAATGTGCAACAACATATTCAGGACAGTAAAGAGGCCTCCAAACAAACTCACACTGAAACTGTTTAGCTAACCATGGAAAGGGGGTTAGATTAGCAACTGTGATGAACCAGTGCTTTTCAAAGATAGCTACATAAAGTTAAAAGCCATAAACTAACATACTCAGTGCCTTGTCATTTCTTTTTATTTTCAAAATACAGGAAAGCAATTCAATATAGCAGGATGATGTCACTTTTGAGCGATGCTAGGCAGGTGGTCTACCAACTGAGCTATACGCATAGCCTTATTTATAACTTTTACTAAATTACTTAGTTGTACTCACTGAACAAGCCTACTGGCTACAGAGCATCACAGGCACATGGTGACTGTTTATTACAGACTTCCATACTGTGAATCCTCATGTGCTCCATCCAACCGCAGCAAGCATCAACTCGGGCCATTCCTGCTTCTTCTGTCTGCCCACTTCCCCACCCATGTCTCTTCTCTCCTTATAAATTGAGTTATTCTCAGGCAATTCCAAATGTAATTTTATCCATGTACTTATCCTATGTCATTTGGAAAACCAAGCTTTCCTTTTCACCTCTGAGATTATTAGCCTTCAATAAATGAAACCCTAGTAAACACTTTAGAACTCTTTTATCAAGTCTTTGCTAGAACCATGTTTATTACTTCCATCAGATTTCTACATTAATATGCCAGTATATAGCAATATTAACAATGTAATATTAACAGTCATGAAATATTATACAATAAAGGAATCACAATATAATAAATAATATTTGTCTTCATCCTACGGTTGAATAATCCACAGTCAAGTGTGTTGAATTGTTATTCATACTGAAACAATCACCTTGACCTGGAAATTATATACTTTAGGAGATAACAAAAGTAACTCAGTACCAATAATTTTCCAATGAAGAAGTGATCATCTAAGGTAGTGCATTAAATGAGGTAATATCTCCTTTGGAAAAAACATTGAGAAAAATGTGATTTTTATTTTATTAAGAAATTACAATTCTTAAGATAATTTCTCAAAATAAATATTGTAAGTTTTTAATAGAGGTAAAGAATTTTGAAATGACAATAATTCAAATAAAAAAGTTAAGTTGGTTTCTAGTTGACCATTGTACATTATCAGATAACAATGCAATTTAATTAAAAAAAAACAAAACTTTACCAAAACCCCAAACATATAGCACTCCATAAATACTAAAAGAAGTTACATACCTCCTTCACATCTTTGAAAATGCTTACAAATTCCTCATTGATGGCTAAGCTTCTACGTTCAATATCACCGCGTAAATTTCTTCGAGTCCGCAAACTATTTTCAACAAAAAAGGCTGAAAGGGCCTTGAGAGCTTCCAACATCTCCTACCCAAGAGACAGCAGAGGGACATCATTGGGGTTAACTTTTCAGTGGCTTCCTGATATCCAGCCAAAACTCAATGAAAATTTCAATTGACTTATTTCCATTAAATAACTCAAAAAGTAATATCTGACTTAATAAGAAGTGAATTTACTTCCAGGACACAGTTAACAGTATACTTACATATAATTATATATGTAAAGATAATACACAGTAGAATTGTCTTGAATTTTAATATATTTATTAATTTTTAAGATAATTCCTTTTGTTCATTTATTTTAACTTTATTTTATATCCCGACCAGTTTCCTCACCCCTGCACTCCTCCCAGCCCCTCTTCCCTCCCTCCATTTCTAAGAAGGCAATTCTTTTACATGGCATATGTTCTGAGAGACTATAAGTGAACTGACAAAGTTACAGCACCAACTACCATGAGATAAAAATATGTACATTTATGTTAGGTTGGTACAAAAGAAGCTGATTTTAGGATGTTAACTTTAAATCATTACTTCAAACACCTTTATTAATTAAAACAGCAATGAGTTCTGGATTCTGTGAACTCTTAAGAGAGCATCCTGGTTTTTTTGTGTTTTTCCCTGCACAAAGTTCTCAAGATGCTTGAAGAAGTGAAAGCCAACTGGCAAGAAGTCAGATAAATAAGGTGGGTGAGGCAAAACTTTATAGCTCAATTCACTCTAATTGTGAAGAGCCGCTTGTGTGCCTGCCAGCTGGGAGTTCTGGAGAAATGGGTCTCTTATGTTGACCAATCCTTGCAGCAGGGTTTGCAGTACATTTCTCATGTATAATGTGGTTCACTGGGATTCAGAAAGTTTTATTGATCACACCCGAAGCAAACTTCTCAAATCAGCGACCATGACGTTTTTGTTTTGTTTAGGCAAAGGTCGGCTTTGTGAAGTGCTTTGTAGTTTCTGCTTGATGCTAACTCTGAGCTTCTCATCCCAAGCTGTCCTATTCAATATACTTTTTGTAGGATGTCACAACCCTATCTAGTCTTGGTCTTATTTATAACTCAACGTGCTAATTTCTGTTTTTGACACATAGGAGTCAAATTCTTGTTGATAGCTTATTTTCACTTACCTGTACCTTCACCTATGTATTTACAGATCCCACTTTACTGTATTCTTTTGTGCCACATTGGCACTGACCGTACACTTGGCTACTCAAAGCTGCAGGGGAGGCGGCCAGATCTGATAAGAGCCGCGAAGTCCTGAGGAGAGGGCGCGTGGGAAGGTGCTAAAGTAAAAGGCACAGCAAGAGCGCCAAGGTCAGGGCACAGCTAACAGCTAACTCAACTAAGAGAGGCCCTGAGCGCGCCTGGGACAGCAGCTCCTGCAGTGGGCAGGTTCCTGCGGGGGACCTGGGATCCGCCCCCGCCGGTTACCTTGTCATTTTCTAGCCGAGTCTCCAGGATCTTGTGCAGCTTGCGCGACAGTGGGTTGTTGGGCTGCGCGGGGGTCGCGCCGGCCCCATTACTGAGGCTATTGGTGGCCCCGGAGGCTGGGACCGCAGCCACCTCCCCGCTGGCGTCAGCCATCGCCGACAGACCCGGCGTAACGGAAGCACTGCGCTTGTACACTCACTCGCGCATGCGCACACCTGGCCGCGCATGCGCGCCGTGAACTGCTACGCTCTGCTTGCCGGGTTTACTTTAAATGCCTGGGATGTGAGGACGTGCTCAGAAGAGAAGCCGAAGTAATAATGTAGTACATATAAAACACGCCGGAACCAGTAGCTGCCATGCATGGTCAACAGAACTGATTGTAATTAAATTTCCTTTATCTGAATTCATCTTTCTGAAAAGCATCAATTGAAGATATAGTGTTTGTCAGGGCCACTGGTGTGCACCGGAAAATCTCCTTTGTGCACTGGCATAAATAATAAACGATGTTGGGCCAAACAGAAGGCAATGAAGAGAGAGAAAGGAAAGAAAAGCAGGCCAAAGTGGTTACTCAAGAAGGCTTAGAAGGACCTGGCCTTTAATCTGACATTTAAAAGAGATCCAGAACTGTGAGAAATCTCCAAATAAAAGAAAGCCTACATATAAAAGCCCAGAAACAAGAAACTTTGCTTTCTCACAAACTGACCAAAGCCAGTGTAGCTGCAAAGCAGTGAGCTAGAAAGTTTCTCCCGTATGCATGCATGTGTATGCATGTATGTATGTATGTATGTATGTATGTATGTATGTATATATACATGCATGGATGTGCATTGTATATATACAGTACCCGTGGAGGCCAAAAAGGGTGTCATGTCCCTCTGAAGCTGGAGTTTGATGGTTCCAAGCCACCTTGTGGCTCCTAAGAACTGAACCCCGGTCCTATGCAAGAGCTGCTGTACTCTTAGCTCAGAGCCATCTCTCCAGCCTCCACTATCACTTTTTGATTTACAAAACATGGTGGCAATTATTAATAATGACCACACTGTGATAGTGTTCATGGATCTTCTCAATTAGACCTGCCTTCAGATTCACATTATCAAGCTGGTCTTATTTATTGGCAGTTGCTCTACAGCAGCAACGCTCTTGCCATACATGTTACTGGGCACAGGCATCTCACATTCTAAGTCTCTGTATACTAATTCCTACAACCTACTTTAATCCTTTTCAGCTACTGTATACTTGGTAGCTTATAAACAATAGAAACTTATTTCTCACTATTCTGGAGAATGAGAGGTCCAGGATCAAGGCACCAACAGCCCTGGATTCTGCTCGGGTCCCTTTCTGTGTTCATGGAGGACATGTTTGTACCGCTAACCTCATCTGATAGAAAGGAGGGATGAGCTGGCTCTCTCAGAGCTGTCTTATAAGAGCACAAATAACTTGCCCTCTTGGTATAGTCCTAGCTCAAGGTTCAGCCTCCGAACATCAGAGATCAGAAACTCAGTGTCAGAATTTTAGGGAAATGCAAGCCTTCAGACCACAGCAGCACTCTTCCAAGGATGTCAGACCTTGTAACCCTCATCAACTTCTATAAGTCTTATCTAGTCTCTTCAAATAACAACTCTCTTCCCACTACTTCTTTAAAAGCATTGGTTAATTCCCCTGTAGTGATAAAAATATGTAACTCCTATTCTAGGTTCCTCGTGATTTGAAAACAAAAATCTGATGTTTTTGTTCAGTATTTGCGTGAGGGGGACCCTTACTCCAATCTGTATTTGTACTCCACTCAAGTCAAACTTTTGCTATGCACCAACTTTTGTCACAGTCTAGCCTCAGTAGCAGTAAAGTAACCATCAATAACCAATCCTATAGAAGCTGTTCCTCAAGAAAGAAAGCAGAATAAAAGGGTAAACGCTACAGTTCTCATTCCCACAACTGTCACTAAGCTGTTGCTGGAATGCAAGATTTCTGTCTTTTCCAGACCCTTAGCTGACCAAGATTTGACATCTGCTGAGATGACCTACACAGTCACACAAAAAGAATCAGGGCCTTTGGGTGGTTCTGTCTGTATGAGGTTTCCATGGTTTTCATTTTGCCCCAGGGCATGGCAGTTTTAGGAAATGGTCTGGTGGTTCTCTAGGTCCCATCTTTGCTCCCACTCCACATCTGACTCCAGTTCTTCCTTAGGATCTGTCAGCCAGCCACCGGAGTCGCTTGATTTGGTCACTCAGCATCCTGTAGTTCAATGAGTCCCTGCTGATGCTCTATCTTAATGTCCTAATTCCTTTCAATGCAAGACCTCTATCAATTGCAAACACCAAGATGCCACAGCTGGCTTAAGGTCCAGTATTGGCATTAGGATGATGATACATTTTTGCAGACAAAGAACCATACGATAGGAAGTCCCGTTACACACACACACACACACACACACACACACACACACACACACACCTGCACAAGCTTTCGTTGTTTCTAGTTTATATATTCTGACTATAGGAGGTAATGAGTAAAAATGAACTCTAGCTGAGAACAGCATGGGCCCTAAACTAATGAGGCGCCATTTCTTGGCTGTTGCTAGCAGGTTGTTAATAGCTTCTACATTATAGGGCACTTCCCTCTTCAAACTGAAATGCATACTAAGACTAATGAATTCCACAGGTTTAATATTTCTTTTGTGGTAAAGAATTTTTTAAGATTTATTTATTTAATATATAGTATTCTACGTGCATCTATGCCTGCACACCTGAAGGCACCAGATTTTGTTATAAATTTTTAATTAATTAATTAATTAGCTAATTAACTTAATGTGTATGAGCACACTGTTGCTGTCTTCAGAGACACCAGAAGAGGGCTTGGATCCCATTACAGATGGTCTCAAGCCACCATGTGGTTGCTGGGAATTGACCTCAGGACCTCTGGAAGAGCAGCCAGTGCTCTTAGCCTCTGAGCCATCTCTCCATCCCCAAGGATTTTTTTTTTTAATATAAGAAGAAAGTTATACATGAAACTATAGTGAGGTAGAAAGTATTCAGTAATTGGTCAGTAGCAGAAAACCCAGCACCTTAAAGGATGACTTTCACTGAAAAGAACAAGATATGTCTCCCTCCCTAAGAGAAGACTAATTATTCTATGCAGCCAGTCCTCGTGTATGTGGATATTCAGAGGCTCTGCTTTGGCTGCCCTTGGGAAATTGGGTGCTCAATGGTGAATGACAGGTGAAAAGACCTACCTGTTGTTTAATCCATATCTTAACAATATTTTACTTTGTTCTTGGGTCCCAATGGGTAACTAGAAAGAAGGAAGATGGATACTCAGAGTTGGTGACATGTTAATGTTTGCACTGTAGTGGAGCCTCTCGGAGGACTCAAAAATGATTACGTGTGTGTGTGTGTGTGTGTGTGTGTGTGTGTGTGTGTGTGTGTGTGTTGATCCCCAGGCTGATTTATTGGTGAGATAAGAAGGCAGGTCATAGAGCTGAAGGAATGATGAAGACCTGGATGGAAATTAACCAGCAGTGTGGGGTCTTGGGGAAGGAGCCACTGGACAGAATTTAGGACTAACCACCATTTTTCTGCTTTTGCACAACATTCAAAGTCTGGACACAAGCTCATTTTGGCCACTTGCCCATCTATTGATCAAGACTCCATGATTTACAGACCCAACCTGACAGCATACAACTCAGGAGAGTTATTTCTAGTCAATGTAATAGCCATAAATTTGTGGTTTGTGAGACAGGTAAGAAAGTAATCCATATAAGAAAGGTGCAAAATCCAAGTAGGTAGTAAAGATATTAGTCACAGCACTAGCACTGGGAAGTAGAAGGGTAAGAACCAATTAACTTTAGCAGTCAGTGGAGATTGATTGCAACTGGGAGGGAGGTGAGTTAGCAATAAGATGTCAAGGACCCAAATTAGGCAGTTAGATTTATGAAAGGGGTTAGAGTAAGACTTGTGTAAGAAGTTGTAGTAAAAATAAAATAGCCGGATGAAGCCATTTGCAAGAAAAGTTAAGGACTTGAAAGGCTTCTTTTCTACATTGATGGGTTCAGTGTATAACATGAAACCTAAGTCAAACTTTCTCGAGAAAAATAGGCTCCAGGTTTTTGTCCAGAATCACTAAGAACTACATCAAAGTTTTTGAACAGATGGAAGATAAATAACTTTGCAATTTTGGGCTGGTGTGAAGATATGTATAGATGAAGACAATGCTTGAATCAAATCCAGGAATCTAAATGTTCTTGTACCAAATTTAGAATGGAAAAGGCAAAACCAGGTCACACAACCCAGAAAATACATGGAAAAGGAAAGAAGCAATCTTCACAGTGTATCTTCACATCTCAGTAGTGTGAGCAATTTTGTTCTTAATTTTGGCACACTGAACTTGGTATTTCAATTCTTTTCTTTTTTCTTTTTCTTTTTAAAACAAATTATTTATTCACTTTAAATTCTGATCACTGCCCCCTTCCATTAACTCACACACACACACAGCCTCTCTCCCCATCCCCCATCCCATTCTCCTCTGAGAGGGTGGAGACCCCACCTGGGTATCCTCCCACCCTGATGTTAGCATTTCCTCTAGGCCACACCCAATAGTTACCTAGCAATGGCCAGGCATATAAGGACTATTCTGCCCTCTCTCTCCTCTCCTCCTCCCCTCCCTCCCCTTCCCTTTCCCTCTTCCCCTCTCTTCCTCCCTCCTTCTCCCTCTCCCCCTCCCTCCCTCCCTTCCTCTCTTTCTCTCCTCTCTCTGTCTCCCCCCCTCCCCATCTTTTTCTTCTGTCCTCACATGTTCCCCTGCTGGCCTCTTCCCTTCTTTCTCTCTCCTCTCTTTCTGTCCTTCTCTGTCCCCTTTCTCTCTCTGCCTCTCCTCCCTTCTCCAGACCCTCTTCCCAGGTCCCAAATAAACTTCCTTCTATACTAGGCCTGTCATATGGCTGAGACCTCAGGGGAATGCTTCAAGCTTGGGCCTGCTAAGGCACCCCCTCCCAACGCATCATACCTCACTTATAAACATATCACCTGGTACATCAAGTCTCTGCAGGGCTAGACACATTCTCTCCCACTGAGGCCAGACAAGGCAGCCCAGTTAGAGGAACATATTCCACATACAGGCAATAGTTTTAGGGATAGGCCCCAATCCAGTTACTGGGGGACCTACATGAAGACTGAGGTGCACATCTGCTATATATGTGTGGGGGCTATTTCAGCTCTTAAATTAAAGGTTTAATTTTAATTTTTAAAGGTACAGAATTAATAGGCACATTTTGACAGTATGGTAGCTCCCACTTTATCTGCAAGGGGTAACTTCTAAAATCCTTAGAAGCTATCCGAAGTTGTGGATGGTACAAAACACAGCGTATGCAATTTTTTTCTACATTTACAGATTTTATTCTTTTCACGGATACACAAGAAACGTATGATGGCTAATCTTGGTTGTCAACTTGATCACACCTAGAGTGCATTAAAACCCACGCTGCTGGGAACTCCAGTGAAGAATTTGCTTATCAGATTAGCTGAAGCAGGAAGACCCATCCTAAATATGGCGCCGGCCTCTGGTGGTAACCCACACTAAAGGAGACTGAGGCGGAAAGCCTTTGCTTTCTGCTTTCTTGGCCTCGATCCCCCTGGCAAGTTCATTTATCCTGTTGCTGTAGCTTTGCTTCAGGGGTCTTAGAACCCACTGTTTCAGGATTGCAACACAGTTACTGTTCTGTCTTACATGTTCCTGTGGTGTTACAAACATGATATGCTGTGCATATTAGTATCTTAAACATACTGCAAGTTGTTGGCGGTAATCAAGGGGAAAAAACCACATGTTCACATTTAGCATCCTACTAATCTGGGCTCAGTTATGTTCAATATTCTGTCCTAAGGAAAATCAAATTTGTAAGTCAACCTCAGTTTCCTAAAACATATTCAATAAACTACAGGCTATAAATATGCTATTGATACCAAGTGTATTAATATGGGATATATTTTAGTTAGAAAATTTAGAAGAGAATTTTATGGCACCAGTCTAAAAAAATTTAGGTTGACGAGAAAACTGGCAAATATCTGCTAACAATGAAGCTACTAAAAATGTACAAATTGTTATTAAAATATTATGAATTTTAAAAATGTTAAGTAGGGCCACAAAAATCAAACACAGATGGCTAAAAGCAATTTGTTTCCTGAGCACAGATTTATGGCCTAGTTAATCAATATTTAAATTATATATGTGTAGTCTGGTTGTTAAGCCATTTCTCCACAACTGCAAATTAATATTAACGAGCAACTCAATGACATTCAACATCAGCATTCTGTCACTGTGCTAGAGCAAGCATTGATTTTAATTGAAAATATTAATGTTGTACAATTCTGTCAGCTTAAGGAAATAATTGTCCAGAAACAGCAAGACCAAAGTCTGCTGTGACTTTTGTAGATTTGAGAGCAAAGCATCAACAAAAACTAGTTAGCAGCAACTGTCAATCACTTTAGATGACACTAAAGGATTTACACACTCATTGTAAATAGCTGATCCTGGGTTGATTTGGTGGTAGTCTGAGGCCAGTCTGCTTAAAGAACTGCCTGGTGTCTCAGATGGTCTGCTCTATTATGGTCAAGCAATTCAATCATTGCGCCATAGACACTGTCATTCAATCCAGCTGATAGAGAGATGAGCACAAAGAGGAGCCTGGAAAAAGAGTGGCAATAGGCTGGCAGCCTATGTGATCCAGCATTCAGTGAGAGGCCTGATTAAAGATGAGCTGAATGTTCCTGGGGACAGAGTGACCCTGGGTTAGCTAACACTGGAGTAAGGAGATGTGCCAGCACCAAGAATACCAATGACAACCTATGCTGGTGTGGATATTTCAAAACAGAGCTCTTATATGCTGGTGGTGAGAATGTAAACAAGTGTAGCACTGGAGAAATCAATCTCTCGAAACATAGAACTAGAAATGTCATATGACGCAGCTATACTGTAACGCCTGGACTGTATGATGGCTGATCTTGATTTTCAAATTGACTATACTTGGAATCAAGTGAAGCCCAAGCTCCTGGGCACTCCAAGAGAGATGTCTTAATTGTATTTCGTAAGACAGGCATGCTCATCCTGATTCCAGGGTACATTTCCTGATGGTAGCCCACGTACAAGAACAAAAAACTCCAAAACTTTGGTGTTTTGCCTGCTTGCTCTTATTCTTAGTAGCAAGATCATCTGCCTTGGTTTCCTGGCATGTCTTCACCAATAGCCTTCACTGCTTCTTCGTGATTTTAGAATGAAAGATTTAGACTGAAATCAGCAACTCTCCAGGAATTCTCTGGAGAGGAGTCCAACACCAGACTGGGACTGCAAAGATACCAAACTTATGGACTGAACAACTACTGTATTATCTGCCTCTCTATTGTGAGACAACTATTGTTGGAGTACCCTGACTACTTTCTGTAAGCCAGGCTAATAAATCATATCACATACACTCTCTCTTCATATGTATACATATACATATGCACATATACATACATATATACTATATAATGTATAATTACAATATACAATAGAATATATACAATAGAATATGCACAATATATGTATAATATGTGCAATATAATATATAGTATATAACATAGCATATAATAAATAACATACAATATGATATATAATATAATATAA
>NW_022196898.1:3487240-3512334 GCF_008632895.1 Mastomys coucha
TACATTTATTATATAATATTTGTATATTTATTCATACATTTATATTTTATATATTATTTCTATATTTATAGATTATATATAATATTTTTATATTTTATATAATTATATATGTTATGCACATAACTATAATATATATCAGTTCTCTTCTTTTAGAGAACTCTAATACAGCATGTGCCTTCTGACCTTTATCTTTTACTATAGAGACACTTACAGTGTTTTACTATTGAAACACATCCATGCTCACCATTGCTCTACTCACTACTGTTAGGAAATGGGATCAACCGAGATGTCTATCAATAGATAACTGGATAACAACAATGTGATACATATATATAGAGAATCTTATTAAAGTATGATGGGAAATGAAATCATCAAATCTGCAGGTGAATGATGTTCCTGGGGGTAATATATTGAGTTAAAGAACTCAAACTCAGGATGACAGAGCTTGTGTGCTCTCCTAAGTGGATCTAGTCTTCAATTTTCTGTTTTGTTTTGTTTTGTCTGGTTCAGTTGGAGCCCAAGTGAAAGCCAGTAGACTAGAGAGACACCTTGGTAAATGTGAATGGGAGCAATACCTAACAGGTAAAACATTATATGTATTTAGGTGGGATTCTGAGGGGGAAGGTCATAACCGGGAAGAGGAATGGGAGTGTGGAAGAGATGACAGAAACCACACAGAGCCTACTGGGTCACAGCCTGACTTTAAAATAGTGGAAGTGTAGTGGATCATATGTGACTTGAAAGATGAAGTGTGAAGACTGAGGGTGAAGGACTAAGTCAGGAGAGGGAACAGGAGAGAGAGGAGGAGGTAGTGAGGGGATAACCAAACTAAAAATCTATGAAAAACAAACAAACAAACAAAACCCCTCGTGAAAACTGATGGCTGTTCTAGCTTGTCAACTTAACTACATCTGGAATTAAATAAAAACCCCAGTTGCTGTGCGCACCTGTGAGGGATTTTGGTCAGAAGACCCACCCTAAATCTAGTCCCTTTGCTCTGAGTATGTGCTGCAGTGGTGATATCCCAGGAATTCCACCTATGCTCCCAGTCACCAACACACATCCCTGATTATACTGTCCCCACACAGAGAACAAACGTCAATGGCCACTGTCACTTGTCCCTGTCTTCACTCATAGGAGGAAAAAAACAAAAGACCAGTTTTTAAGATCTGAAAATTTCATGAACAAGGAAGGCAAAGAAGACATCTAGACTTTCCCTGTGTTTGGAACTCTTTTATTTACCCTGTAGCTGGCCTGGGAAACTATCATAATTTGAGACTTCTAATAATTTAATATACTCATCTGCACTGAGTTGTTTTTGCTAAAATATGTTTGAAAATTAGATTTAAGTTTGAGCAAAAAGAGAAATTGTAAAGGGGAGGAATTTTATGTGATTAAACATGAATTGTTTACATTCAGTCTTTACTTTCCTTCTGCCATGACTCAAGATTGCTGCAGATATGCAGGGATGGAGAAAGGAAAAATCAACAAAGACATTTCCGTTGAACATAAAGGGACAGTAGAGGCTTTTTCCTTGCCGGGAAGGACTTGATGTCAGGGTGAAGTCTGAGAATAAATGCTCCTGTTTGGCTTGTTTTTTCCACTTCATTTTTCCACTCTCAACATTCATTCTGTCTTCAGCACTTGAATCCTCACATGAAGAAGTGAAAGAACACAGAAAGGTGAAATCCAGCAGGCCATTGGCGGTACCGGTCACCCCCAGTTCAATCACTTCTGCTAGAACTCACACGTGGCATGTGGCATGTGACACGAGACCTGTGGCTGGAGCAGAACTCTTGGTGACATGGAAGAACACTGTGGCTTGGCCCTCGGCTTCTTACTTTTGGCATGACATCAGTTGGGTGTAATAAAACCCCTGAGTCTGTTTCCTCTTTGGTGGATGGAAAGAATCCTTCCACTCACCAGGCACCGCTATTGCAACTTAAATGAGAGATACTACCTGCCTGTCTGAAAACACACTGACTTGCAACATGGTTCTCAAAGGTGAGGTTTAATTAATCCTTAGGACTCACAACACAGAGATGGACATACAGGAAATAATATTCCTGAAATAAAATTTATTTTGGAATATTTGCAAATTATGAGAATTGCAAAGATAACATGGAGAGTCCCCATATCCCCCCTTGATCCATGCTGGTGTCCTCTCATGTCAACTAAATTTAAATTTGGGTAGAAAGAGAAATTCTCAATCTTATACTCCTGTGGTAAATTTGTTCACACCAAGAAACTGACATTGGTTTAACTAACACCAAACTTTCACCAAACAGAATTCCCTAGTTTTTCTTTTATGTCCTTTCCAGCACAAAGATCCATGCAGGATGCTGAATTTGATCCTCATATTGCTTGGGCATATATCTTAAAGTTTCTATTGCTGCCATGACCAAAAGCCACTTGAAGAGAAAAGGGTTTATTTCATTTCCAGTTCCGTAGAACAGATCATCAAGCAGTGAGAGCAGGCACTCAGTGCAAGGCAGGAACCTGGAGGGTATAGAGGGATGCTTCTTGCTGGCTTGCTCCCATGGTTTTTGCCCAGCCTGCTTTCTAATAGAAGCCATCACCACCAGCTGAGGGATGACAGCACCCGTAATGGGCTGGGCCCTCCCTCATCAATCACTAATTAAGAAAACACCCTACTGGCTTGCCAACAGTCTGATCTTATAGAGGCATTTTCTTTTCTTTTTTAAGACTTATTTATTTTATGTAAGTACACTGTTGCTGTCTTTAGACACACCAAAAGAGGGACCCATTACAGATGGTTTTGAGCTGCCATGTGGTTGCTAGAAATTGAACTCAGGACTTCTGGAAGCGCAGCCAGTGCTCATAATCACTGAGCCATCTCTCTAACCTGGAGGAATTTTCTTAAATGAAGTTCCTTCCTCTGCAATGATTCTAGCTTGTGTCAGGTTGACATAAAACCAGTCAGTAGTACAGCAAAATTCTCTGAATTTCCTTTTACTTTTCCTGTATTGACAGGTACAGACCGTTGTAGGTATTTAGTACACTGCCCCAGTCTTCACTGATCCAATGTGGTTAGCCCGGGTTTGGGCTATCAATATGGCAGCAAAGATACCTGGTATCTACAGAGCATCAGTGGGGATGTTTACTTACTCACCCAGGTGACGTCATATCTGTTGACTTCTCCACTGCAGTTTCATTGTTGCCCTTTCTATACACCAGTGTGGGTATGGATCACTCAGACAAGCCCACCTTCGAGGACCAGAGGATAAAGTGATATCCATGGGGAAGAGTAGAGAACAGATAGTAGTAGTGTTTGTGTGTTGGGGTGGAGGGATATACCTACATATATTCATTGGAATTTTTCTATCAGGGAAACTAGTATTTTTGAAGCCATCAAATAATGGAAACAAAGTTGATGAGCTTGTATTTTGGTAAGAATGAGAAATGTAACCTTTAAATCTGTAAGCAGAGAGAGCAGTGAGGCCTGGAGTTCCTGCTTCATCCAGCCATATGGGTCAGTGGAGCGCCTTGAAGTGCCAAAGTATACCCCAGAGGTCCCAGCAGGTGTCGCTGTTGAGAGAGATTGAGTACTGAACTAACTCCTCAATAGACCTGCGAAGTACCATATCCATTATTCTTCCTCCAGGAAGGCTTTCTCTTTTAAGTAAATAAGAAAAAATAACATTCATGTTCTCAAACCTGATCAACGTGAAGTGGCGTATGTGAGCTTCTATATCAGTTTCAAAGTTAGTACTGTTTTAGCAGGCTTCTTCCTGCTTAGAACTCTTGTCTCTCTACTCGAAGTAGAGACAAGGGTAAGGGTCATTTCGATACTGAAATGACAAAATATCATGTGAAGCTTCACAGCTTCCGGTCTGGATGGCTTCTCTAAATATGTAGAAGTTCATTGAGCTTATGGTTTGAGTACTGGGTCTGATTAATTTCAGTGTGTAAGCTTTTTGTTGATTTTCTATACTAAATTTAAAATAAAAATAAAAAAAGAATTGAAGATCATTGATTTTTTGCAAACTACTTTTTATCTGACCCTGTAATCATTTTCAAGAATAATTATTAGAACTGAGAAAAATAGGCAAGTGGTATTGTGGTTTTGATCTAATGCCTTTTAGTAAGGACTCTGGGGATCATATGAATGTTTTCTTTGTAGATTCAAAGGGATTTTACCTTTCTAAGTTACTTCAGTGACCACCTGGTCCTCAAATTACATAGGAGGATGCTTTAGGTGGCTGCTGAACTGGATTGACAAGATGGGTTCAGAGATAGTGCGGGAGGAACAAAAGCCTCATTAAAGAACAAGCTTTCTGAAGCCTTCACACTGGGATTCCACGAATGGCAGGGTAAACATTTATTCATAAGCTGTCTGCAACCCCAGAGAAAGAACAATATCAACCAACCATACCCTCCCCCCATCCCCCACCCCATAGCTCCCAGGGTCTAAACCACCAACCAAGGAGTACACATGGAGGGACCCATGGCTCCAGCCACATATGTAGCAGAGGATGGCCTTGGTATCAATGGGAGGAGAGGACCTTGGTCCTATGAAGGATAGTGATAACTCATCTGGGAAAAGCACTCGATTCCAACCTGACTGCCTGAGTTTGGTCCTCAGGATTCACAGGTGAGATCTGATTCCTGTGAATTCTCTGATCTCCATACATGGGTGGCATACCATGCTTCACATGCGTACACATAGATGCACACATAAAATCAATAAATACTGTAAATTAAAAAAATAAATCATGGAAAACAATAGATTATTGGAGCATCACGTAATTCTATATAGCAATGTATCTCACAAGGATAGATTAGATAGGTTTGGACGTGTTGTGTTATTTGTTACCAAATGATTCTAAGATAGTAGAAGTCTTATTAACTATTACCTGTCGATTATTGAGCAATTACTATATGCTGAAAATTTCACATACATTTCTTTAGCTGTCAAAACAACTCTATGGGTCAACATTATTAAACAATATAACCTAAAAATCAGAAAGCCAGTGAATGGATGTTGTATGTCTTGCTAGCTCAAATCCAGGCCAATCCAGTTGTGGGAGGCAGAAATTCACTGTGCTTGCCTCCTTGGCTATTCTACCACTGACTGACGTTACACTTTAACATGGGGAAATGTTTGGCCAAATAATATTTTATTAATAAAAATATGTTGGATTTGCATTTATGGCACTAGGTTGTATTTGGGGACTTGATCTTAGTAAGCACCTGGCAAATAAATCTTACCTGAAATTCTCAGAGTGGTACACAGAATTTTAAAACAATAACTCTTTTAGTTTTATTTTATTTATGAGTGTTCTGTCTGCATGTATGCACGTACATCATGAGTGTGTGTGGGTATCCAGGAAGGATTGGATGCCCTGGAACTGGAGTTAGTTGCAGATGTTGGTGAAGCACCCTATGGGTGCTGGGAACCAAACCTGGGTTCTTCAAAATAGCAGCAAGTGCTCTTAACCACTGAGCCATTTCTCCAGCCTCAACATATAGTTTTAAATGTAGATTTGAATGTGTTGGATGTACAAACTCTAATATGCTATGAGAATTCTGCAGAAACTGTCTAGCAGGAAAAAAAATGAGAATAGATGATCTGAAATAAGGACTTGAAAAACCTTTGAGAAAAAGACAATTCCCCTAGTTCTGAGTGGTTAGTACTATTACTACAATGTCATTATTATTATTATGGCCTTAAAAAATAAACATGATGTTATTTCTGTCTCAGTGATGGAAGAATAAGGCAGGAGGAAAAGTTAGTCTGTGACAAAATGGCCTGTCACCTTGTCATCTTAGAGCAGATTCCCTCAAGCTGAAACATTCCCTGGGGTGAGGTGGAGTGAGGTGGGGGTGGAGGAGACCGGTGTCAGCAGTGTCAATTGTCTGGGAAGGTAAAAGCCTGCAAGATTCACAAGGCCCCTCCCTCCACAGCTATAGGAGGAGTAAACCACTTCAGGGGAAGAGATGCAGATGGACCTCACTGTAGTGACTCCTTGGCTCTGTAGAGCTATCTGAGTTGTGCAGAGCTGGGTGGTGGTGGGTTGTAGCCTTCATACTTTGTTGACTGTGTTGAGGTTGGCTCTTCAGGGATGTATCTGTTTTTGAGTTACCATGCTCCTGCAACCTCTTGCTAATACAGAAAAACCCATTTGCTTTGGCAAGCTGGACTTTGGTACAATAGTTATTTGGTCAACTTTGGTTCCCTTTCTGGGGTTCATAGATGTGTATGACAGCTCACCTGGGTCTCTCCTAGGTTATTGCACTTTCAAGGTTTTCTCCATATGGTTTTACTGACACACCATGGCAAGAAATGTGCTACCAACCTGATTGGCCATCAGCCTTGTCTGGCTCATTACACGGTCTAATTGTCCTGGACCCACTGGCATTTGGGAGCAGGCCATTTAGGAGATGAACAAAAATGTAGGAAATACTTTTATAACCAGGGCTTTTAAAAAAGAAAAATAAAAAGGCCAGAGAGCTCCCTTGCCTTCTCTGCCCTGTGCAGACAGAGCGAATGAGTGAGCGAGAGAAAGGAAGAAAAAGGAGGAAGAAAGGAAGAGAAGAAGGGGAGGAGGAGAGGAGGAGGAAGAAGGAGAAAGAGAAGGAGGAGAACGAAGAGGAGGAGGAAGAGGAGGAGGAGAGGAGAAGGAAGAAGGAGAAGGAGAAGGAGGAGGAAGAGGTGGGGAAGAGGAGGAGGAGATCATGATGATCATGATGAAGCAGCAGCAGCTGCAGCAGAGAGGGACCTCCTCCCCTCCGCCAGATAAGGAGGAGAAAGATAAGAGGGCAGCTGTCTGTGAGCCCGGAAGCTAGCCTCAACAGATATGGAGTCTTCTGAACTTCACACCCACCACAACTATGAGGAAGACATTTGGGTTGTTAAGCCATCTCGGGGATTCTTGGATTTTGTCTCTGCAGTCCAGTGGAGCTCAGATTGCTGTCCCACTGTGTCTGGAGTGGAACACAGGATAATTAGATACCTCGCTTTACAGTGTAACTTGTCCAAGGTCAGACAGCGATTTGGCAGCTAAATCAAGCCCAGAACTGGGCGTTCCTGCCTTCTAACTAAGATAAAATCTCACAAGTATCTTCTTTTGTGTGTGTGTGTGTGTGTGTGCGCGCGCGCGCTTCCCTTTTAATCTTTACATTTAAAGATGCAAATGAGAGGGCGCAGCAGGTGTTCCTGTCTCTTACAGTTTACCAGATTCAAACTCTTTTGAATCTAGGCGATTGGGTCCCTTCCCTCACTGTGTGGTCATTCTTGTCTGAGCTGCATGCATGCTCAAATAAGACCCATGATGGTCTCTACTCAACAGAGCAGCTGGTATGAAAGAAAGTAACAATTTATCAGTAAGCATAATATGTGTAATTTCTGGCTGAGAATCATGACGCTGAAAGAAAAGCCCAGTGAGGTTGAAAACCCAAACGAACCAAAACAAAAAAATGAGGACAAAAATAAGGGTTCATTTGTAAGCCTCGTATGGTGGCTCACACATTGAATCCCAGCATTCTAGAGGCAGAGGCAGGTGGATCTCCGGGTTCAAGACCGTCCTGGTCTACAAAGACAGATCTGGGGCAGCCAGGGCTACAACAAGAAACCCCTTCTGAAAAAAAGAATGCACAATAGCAGAGAAGGCGTTTGAGAACTGGTGGTTTTTTGGTATTTTTAACACTTCTGTACTAAGCCACACATGCTCTCAGGTTAAAGTGTTCCGCCGAGTAGAGAGGTGCTGGGAAGCTGGTCAGTTATTACCAGAAAAGTCAGCTTAGCTGCAATCTACTAAGTTCCTTCCTTCCTACAGGAAAAATTATGGAAGATGATCCCCCTTTGCGGCAGTTTGGACACTAGGGGGCTTCTAGTCTCAAGAAACAAGCACAGGACATTGCAGAAAACTCCTTACTATCCCAGTACCTGCATTTATTCAAATCCTCACCCCTAACTAAAACAAGCTATGGGCTTGACCATCTCTCCTCAGGCAAGTGATGGGACATGTTGTTAATGGTTTTATTAGGTAAAGGCTCTGACCAGGATATAAATAGATAATAAATGATCACAACTAGCTTCTGAGTCATTATTGGCTTGCTTAAGGTTCAGACTCGGCATTCTGACTCCTCACAGTATTCTTTCCCCAACACTGGAGATTTTGATTGCAATGGCCAGAAGTTAGTTATGACTCTTTAGGAAAAGATACATTTATGTTCTGTCTTAGTATGGGCTTCCTATTTTTAATATTTTAGCTTGAGATAGCAAAGATGATATAAGATACATGCTAAGTAGATGAAAAGCTGCTGGCTTTAAAGATATAAACTTTGGAATATAGTCTTGTGCCTTATTCTGTGCATTTGTGTGGTGTGTGTGTGTGTGTGTGCATGCATGCGCGTGCGCGAGTGTACGCAAGCCACACGCATGCATGCCAAAGGTCAATCCTAAGTATCTTTCTCTACATCTCTAACTTTTTCAGACAGGGTCTCCTACTTAGCCTGGGGCTCATTATCTGCTGCTGGATTACAGTCAGCAAGTTCCAGCAAGCTCCCTGTCTCCATGCAGCACCACACCCTGGCTCCTTGTGCTTTTTAAGTGGGCACTAGGAATCTGAACTCATGTCCTCGTGCTTGCACAGTGAGTACTTTACCTACTAAGCCATTGTTTTTTCTAGCAAAGACTAGAGTCTAGTGATGTATTTTTAGCAAGTTTACATTATAATTAATTAGCTAATGAATGTATAAGGTATTTTACTTGCATATACATCTATACATCCCAGGCATCAGATCTCCTGGGACTAGAGTTACAGGTGGCTAAGCCATCATGTGGGTGCTGGAATGGAACACTCACCCTCTGGAAGAGCAGTCACTGCTTTTAACCACTGGGCCATCCCTCCAGTCCCTATTTTATGTGATTTTAAGAAGAAACCTGGTGTGCAGAGAGTTAATATTTGAAAAAGGCACATTCAAGCCATCTCTCATCATGAGAAATGTTTCTTTATTTGAGATGTGGCAGGGGAAGAGATGTTTATGGTCCTTTGTCTATGCCTTTCTCCCCCAAGGATGAGAGCAAACAATATTGATAAAAATGGGGAAAGCTGAAAATGCCCACAGACTAGAACCAAGACTCAGCTTCCAAGGGCAGCCTGGGCAAGAGGCACAAGACAAAGGGTTCATCTCTGGGGAGATGAGCCAACCTTGCTATTCACAAAGGCAGCAGACAGAGCTCCCTAATTAGGAGACAATGTGGGGCATTCTGCCGGAATGGGCTATAGGCTCCCGAGGCACATTGAGGGGGTTGTAATGAAGTTATAAAGAGTGAACTTCTCCTTTGCCATTTTTTAAAATGATCAGCTCCTGTGGACCCATGAGCAAGAACTCTTTCCCAGTTTGAAGTCAATCTGAGAGTATGGGAGGGCGAGATAAATCTGAGATCCACAGTCCAGTGAGAGCTTTCTCCAAGAAACAAATAGCAACGTGGGCACCTTTATCAATAAAAGTAGAAGTAGGAGGCCAAGGTCAGCCTCCTGAGGTTCAGAGAAATTTTTTTATAGTTAGGCCTTCAGGTGCTTTGAGTCTAAAATATGTTCAGGTAGAAAAAGAAATTATGGATTCCTCTCAGCTCTCTCTGCTTTTTCCCCCTCATTTTCTGCTCTCTCTCTCTCTCTCTCTCTCTCTCTCTCTCTCTCTCTCTCTCTCTCTCTCTCCCCTCCCCCCTCTGTGTGTGTGTGTGTGTGTGTGTGTGTGTGTGTGTGTGTGTGTATGCATGCATGCATGTGTACATGTGTGTGAGATGTGAATGCTTCCTCATGCCGTCCCGGTGTCTGGCTGCAGACACATTCAACACTGTATCCTGCTTCTAACTCTATTCTTATCCCTGTATCTTCTGCTCTTATCTGCGTTCTCCAGCTTTTACCATGCAGAGCTATAGATCTTTTGAGATATAATTAGCCAAATGCCATTCCATACAATTCACTCTAGTTGGCAAGTCAACCAAGTAGACCATTTAGGATACAATCTTTGGCAGTTCAGCTCCATGTCAACTTGGAAAATTAGTTTCCTTGTTTCCTCTGTGTCTTACTGGCCCTGCTCTGGAGATCCCAGCAAATTCTCAGCAAATAAATAAATAAATAAATAAATAAATAAATAAATAAATAATGGCTAAATGAACGTGATCACTCCCATTTGGTCTCTGAAGGAGGGCAGCAAATAATAATCTTCTTCATCTGAAATCTGAACAAATTGAAGGGGATAGAGTGACAGGTAGAGCCCAGAGTATCACCATCTCACTGCTGGTAGCTAATCGAAGCCTGTCACCTGGTGAGGGGCAGACATGTCTTTGGCCTGAGCCCTGAGCACAGCACACACAGCCACTCCTTTCAGTCTCTGCAGTGAGATCAGAGCAGGACTCCTGGGTTCAGAGTCACTAGGTACCCTGCCTCTCCTGACCCTTCAGTTTGTCTAGGTGACAGGCATGCGTGCAGAGGCCAGGGTTTGTAGGAAACCAGAGAGCTGGGGAGAAGTCTTCCATTCACTACAGCTAAAATAGGAAACCACTTCCTCTGGGGAATTATAATATCGAGTTTCAACTGTGACTTTCTTTTGTTAGTTCAGTCTATTAAAATATTGGCCCACAAATGTCCTTTACTGCATGATGAGGAGAATTAAGATTTCAAAATCCAACCGATTGCTAGTTTCTACTATTGTGCATAAAAATTAACTCTTTCAGGGAATGATGGTATATGCTTGACACCACAGCACCTGATAGGCTGAGGCAGGAGAATTGCTGTGAGTTGAAAGCCCTGCCTTGGATGTCTAACAATACACTGCCTTAAAACCCCACAAAATATGACATCAATTCTTATCTACTGTCAACCGTCCTCAAAAATGCATCTCTTTACATACTGTGAAAAGACAAAACCCAAACAGAAACCATAGACAACTCCTGAGATGATGACGAAAGAAAAGAATAATAATTTTATAGTAGCACAGAAACCATGATTCATTAGAAACCTAACTATACACAATGCATACTGGCCATCTAGCTAAAATATGTATTGTGGTCATTTCCCATTTTGACAGCTCAGTGTGAAGCCCTTAGTATATTAAATGTGATTTAATACCTCACATTTTCCAACTTATGAATAAATTATTGATTTAAAATTTGTCTGCTACTTTAATGTGTAAAGGGATAATATATAGAAATTACATGACATTTTACATTTTCAAGGTAATTTGTAGACAGCACCACTGGGAGCGGGTCAGAGGCAGCATACACATTATTTCCATGAGTGTTCTAGGGAATACAGTCATACAGATTGCTATGCTTAGAAATTGTACCTAAGTAGACTGTGGGGTAAGGTGACTCAAGTTTACAAAAGCACATTGACAGGAAGTGAGATGAGCAACTTCATTTGGTATAGCTATGCTAGGAGTATGCATAGCATGTTAGTATTGCTCACATGACTTTAAATAGGGGCCAGGAACCTTGTTCCCTGTGTCTAAGATTGACAAAATGTAGTAAGATACTTTCGCAGTAGCTTTTCAAATCAGTCTCAACATGGGGTGTAGGAAGCAGAGGGATTGGTTCACAATGAGGGAAAGAAAGTAGTTCCCTGCTACTGTACTGACAACTGGCAGTTGTGCCAGGTGGAACATCTGAGGTGAGATCCACAGAGCCCTTCAGGAACACACGTGCACTTTCTCATTGGTGAAGAGCTGACGGGTGTCACAGGAGTGAGTAGCCAGGTAAACTTCTCTTCCCTGGTTCCATCAGCATCTCTCCTGTCTACAGTTTTCTTTGGTACCCACAGTCTTCCTGCCTGTGCTTCGAGGGAAACCTTTGGTATTAGATAAATTTACAACACTGAGAACTTCCCTCTGCATCACTCTCAGGTCTGATTTTTATAAACTCTTTTTAAGACTATTCCTGTTTCTATTGCTATGCTTTGAGAAAAGCTTGTGTTTCAAATACAATGACTATCCCCCATGCCCTTTTACCATTTGCTTGAGAGCTCGTGGCTCCCTACACTGCTCTATCCTCTCTTAGTGCTCTATCTAACCTACTTTGCTGGAATGTCAACTGCTTGACTCAAAGAACACACAGTGACTGAGCCAGCCAAAGCTTGAAGTCTGCCAGAGAATCGGATGTAATCCAGTAGTCAACTGAAGGCATCGAGAATCCTGATTCTTTCTGTATCAGGTATCCTCATTCAAACATTGTGAAATTTTATCATCATACCTGTCATCCTATGCCACGGACTGGGGTTTCTTACGGGGTCCCTAGTTCCGTGGGACGATGGGTTCTGGCCAGGTGTGCACGGGATTCGGCATTGACAAACAGACTAGACACGAGTGGTGTAGGGTCTGAGTGTATTTCTTTAAAAATGACATGAGGCTTTTACAATCATTGTAAAAGAGAGAAATGAAAAATCTGGCAGCTCAGTAGTCGAGGTACATATGAGGCCACCTAAAACACACTAGATCTAAAACAGCAGCCATCTCCTCTGGACTGGTGCAGCACCCCTGGGCTCAGTATGTTCGGGCTGCATGGTTCTGGCCAGAGAGTCCCAGGGGGCTGCGGGTGCTCCAGCCAGGAGGGTAGAGGCTTGAATCTGGAGTCCTCAATGCTGAATGCTAGAGTCTTCAATGTTGAATGCTCGAATCTCGAATGCTCAATCTCTTGAATCTGGACTGGTGCTGCATCCCCCGGGCCCAAGCACTCTGGGCCGGGGGGGGGGGGGGGGGGGGGGGCTACAGACTTCCACCTAGGTTCTGGTTCTAGTCCGAGTGAGAGCGAGTCTGAAAGCTGAATGCAGACTGCCTGCTGCTGACTGTTGAATGCTCTTTCTGTAAGCTTTAATGCCCTACCCACAATGCTGGAGGCAATTAGTTTGGATGGCTTAACATTCCAAGCCAGGGTTTGACTAGGATGTTGGAAGGTCGGTGAAGGTCAGAGAGCAATGTCCGAATTTTCTTTTTCTAGCTGTTAAGAAATGATATCTTGGTGGGCCACTAGCACACAAGTATGAGGACATATCTGGGCTACCTCTGAGTTTGGGGTGCCAGGCGACAATGCGGAGGCAGGAGACTGACTTTCCTTGAAGTTTACGCCTCAAATACTGCCATCACGTAAAGTGTGCGTGGCAATCCTACCACCAAAACATGGGTACTTTGTGGCTAGATGGCCACCATATCTGATTCTGACCAAGAAAAGACTGCATATAAAGGTCTCATCATCACTTATCAGAACCATGGCATCAAGACTCAACCCTAAGTGCAGGCAAATGGAGATTTTAGCTTTTGCTGCTAACTAGTACCCTCAGAGCTCACAGGGACTAAACTCCAACCAAAGAGTACACATGGGGGGACTCATGGCTCCAGCAGCATGTGTATAGCAGAGGATGGCCAAGTCGGTCATTGTACTGGCTGGTTTTGTATGTCAACTTGACACAGGCTGGAGCTATCACAGAGAAGGGAGCTTCAGCTGGGGAAGTGCCTCCATAAGATCCAGCTGTGAGGCATTTTCTCAATTAGTGATCAAGGGGGTAGGGCCCCTTGTGGGTGGTGCCATTCCTGGGCTGGAAGTCTTGGGTTCTATAAGAGAGCAGGCTGAGCAAGCCAGGGGAAGCAAGCCAGTAAGGAACATCACTCCATAGCCTCTGCATCAGCTCCTGCTTTCTAACCTGCTTGAGTTCCAGTCCTGACTTCCTTTGTGATAACAACAACGTGGAGGTAAGTCAAATAAACCCTTTCCTCCCCAACTTGCTTCATGGTCATGATATTTGAGCAGGAATAGAAACCCTGTGAAGGTTCTATGCCAGTGTAGAGGAATGCCAGGGCCAGTAAGTGAGAGAGGGTGGGGTGGTGAGCAGGGGGAGAGGGGAGGAAACAGGGGATTGTTTTATTTATTTTTTTTATTTTTATTTTTTTTCTTATTTTATTTTCTTTTTCTTTTTTCTTTTGGAGGGGAACCTGGGAAAGGAGATATTGTAAATAAAGAAAACATCTAATAAAAAGAGAGAGAGAGAGAACAACAGGGAAGAGAGAACAGAACATGAAGGTGAACCTGCTAGACAATGGTGATTCCAACAGATATGAACTAAAAAATCTCTTGTTCTGCTCCCCAGGGGTCAGAAGTACTTGGTTCTGTTCCCTGTGTTTCACGGCTACATCAGTGACTTCACATAGCATACCTTATTTGTTTAAAGGAAATTCCACTTGCACCAGAGCAAGTATAGCAATCGCACGATGTTGATCTGTTTATTAACTCTTCTGTTAATGTTCAGTTAGTGAGGCTCTGCTGTACCCACCATGCCGAGCACCACAGTACGAAGTTGACTCATGTGTATTACTGTCATTGAGCATATGTACTATCTCTAGTGCTTAATGAGAGATAGAGTTACTAGAAGAAAACCTCAACTTACAGTGATTTAAACCATATGAACGCTTTATTGTTTATTCACAAGGGTCTGGGCATGGTGGCACAGGCCTATGATTCCAGCAGAAAGAAAACTCAAAAGGAACTAAGGAGCTGACACTGTGAGGGTGTTGGGCCACATCTCCATAGCCTTCCCATCCTCATGGATATAAGATGGTTGTTTTAATGTCAAACTTTTAATGCTTTAAGAACAGGAGCAAAGACAGCTGGGAAGATGGGAGAACATTCTCTCAGGCTTCCCTGCTTGAGCATAGAGTGTTTTCCCCAAGGCCTCCTTAGTAGATGGTTGGCTCCAGGGGTGTTGAGTAACCACCACTGAGTTTAAGGGAAGTTAGAAAAGCATCTGTTGAACAAAGGGGGCGGGATTGGAAGCAATATTGCATATCCAACTGAAAGTGTTGTCACGAATGCCCGCAGTCTCCCATCTGCCCACAGTCTCCCATACCTTCATGATGCCATCTGACTACTCAATAGCCCTACTTCAGCCAAACACTCTGCTCCAGAGCCTGGAACAGGAGGCACACCAGCATCTGCTGTGTGGGAACTTCTGGCTGGGAAGAAACTTAAGAATCCTTTGAAGATGTAAATCGAATGCAAAGGTTTTCAAAGATATTATAATGTGTGTGCTTGTAGAGTCACACATGCCAGAGTCTGGAGGGTAATTCAGAAGATTTTATAGTTTGGGAAGATAATTATATGGTGGGATGAAAAAGGAATGAGTCTAGAGCCTGCTTTGAGTGAGCTACTAGAAGGATCTGGACCTGTCACCTCATCCGTGCAGTCATGTCCTTGCACAGATTAGATGACCCCTACCTCCCTTCTCTGAGGTAGGAGTGCCCATATCGCCATCACACTGACAGCTCAGAAACATTAAATGTAATTGGTTTCAAGCTCTGTTTTACAAATGAGGGGACAGACTCATCTGAGTTGTGATGTTGAGTCTCGGGAAATGCACCACACGAGGACTCCACACATAATTAATATTTCATTCTTACAGGATTCTAAGCTTTTGACTTCTTCATCTCTTCCTTTTTCATATTAGCCAAACCTCTCTGGTAATATTTACATTACTTAATAGAATGCAGATAATGAGATTTTTTTGTTTTAGAAGTCTATGTTTTAATCACATGCTTACAGGTTAATCAGCTGTTTCTCTGTAAAATGATAGCTACCTTGACGGCTTTTTTTCTCCCTTTTTTGGAGAATTAGATGAAGTCATCTATTCATAAACATAGTGTACTGACACACAGTAATGAAAGAATTTGCAGTTGGCGTGATCACAACGGATGCCTCCTTGACAATCCACGACACTCTCTAAAGCTCCTCTGAGCTTGAGAAAGTGTCCTAGACTGGCTCCCCAGTGGGTAGTGTGTGAGTGAGTGTCTGTGTGTGGGTGAGTCTGGCTGCCACTGTATAATTTTGTCTATGCTGGTATCTGCTACCTCCACATTACGTAGATATGAGCTATGTGATAACCAGGCGGTGGTACTTAGCTACATGTCAGACCTGTTATTATACGGCCACCACACTCAATAAGTGGTGATTTGCACAAGCAGAGTTAAAACGTAAGTTAACAAAGCAAAACTTCAAATCCAGACCTCTACACCTGAGATTCGTGGTTGAGCTAAACCATGTGACATTTTGAAACACAACTTCCCAGCCTTGGACCTATTCATACTTCAAGCTAGATTATTCTGGGCGTGCCCTGCACAGTTACAGAGCAGAGCCCTGGACTTGATGGACTAGCTACCAGAAGGTCCTTCCCAGTCTATGGGTCATGCTTACCCCAAACATCTCCAGACTCTGCCAAATGTCTCCCGGGAACTATTCTCTCTCTTCTCAAGAATATTGTGATAAGCTTAATGTGTATTACACTGCTTTCCTGGGAGGCAGACTACCTATATCATATTCCTACAAAGGAAAGCCTTGGAATCAATCACTTAAAACCTTTCAAACAATCTTGAAACAACCTGTCTCCAGCTGATGTTGACTAATTAAACGGTACACTCGAAATTTTATTATGAAATATATTCCTACCTATTTATTACTTCCAGCTGCTTTGAAAAGGCACATCACAAAAACTGTATCTGGGAAAGTATGTACTTCAAACGTTGCTAGTCCCAGATGGCAGCTTCCTAAAATAACTGTCCTCTGTGGAGACTCCAGAGGTCAGTCAGTCACCCACAGAACACGGCTGCGGCTTCCGAAGGGTTAAATGCTAATGGCAAGTCAGAACTGAGCAGGTCCTGAGGAGAAGCGGATTTTCAGAAAGGAAATCCAAAGGTTGTATAGTTAGATGTTAAGGTTGATCATGGGTTGGGGATCAGGGGAAGGGAAGGGGGCGGGAGGAGAAAGGAGGGTAGTGGAAAGAGGAGAAAGGGTGAGAGAAGGAGATAAGGGAGTGGGGGAAACACAGGGAAGAGGAAGAGGAAAAAGAGGAAGAGAAATGTCTTGAAAGAAGTTCCGAAAGGTTTGCAGCTGTTGGGAGAGGCTGGCTGGAGGAGTAGCTTGCCTTCCTTCTCTCTGGCTTTGCCCCCACGGAATCCAGCAGCCTCGAGTGGCGTGCCCAGATTTCTCATTCCTACGTCCACACCCGTCATGGTCTCTGCCCTTCAAAGTGATCACTTCTCAAGAGCCCCTTAAAGCTCACAGACCTCGCTCTACCCATCTCGGAGGCTACTTCCCATCCTCGTCCTCATCAAGGCTGCGCGAACACTGCAACCCCAGACCCCAGTGCTTGACCCAGAAAAGCAAACAGGGGTCGGGTGTGGCCTCGGCGCCCCCCGGGGAAGCTGCGGAGAAGGCGAGCAACTTTCTCCCTGGATTCCTCAGTCTGTCTGCCGCCCCCACTCTCGCGCGTCCAGGACTGCGCGGCGGGGCCGAGGGGAGGGGACAACGGCAAGGGGAGGGCGGGGAGGAGGCGGCGCGTGCCTCGCCTGCCAAAGCCGGAGTCGGCATCCACGGTGCTCCCGGGCCGCACGGCCACAGCCGGCGGGCTCTCCGGGCGGGTCCTCCTGACCCTCCACCCCAGCTCTCCAGACTCGCCTGGATCTCTGTCGGGATAGTGGCGAAGGCAAGAAGGACAGTCTTCGGTACCGCGCTGTCCCCGCCAGGGAAAGACAGCAAGTTGTGCTGCGCCCGGAACCCGCGAGGGACCGCAGCCGCCGCCCGGCCGGGTAAGTAGCGCGCCCCGGGGCCCCTTGTCCCGCGCCCGGGTCCCTCCTGTCTTTTCGAGCGAGCGGCGTGGTTCATCTGAGGTCCTATCGGCCTCCGGGGGGTGCTGCCTTTCTTCCCATCCTTATCCGTCCCTTTCTCAGAGCCGGCTGCAAGAACTTCCCCGTGCCACTTAAGCTTAGCATCCAGAGATCATTGTGTGTGTCCCTGTGTGCTCCAGGGTGCGGTGGGTGCGTCTAGCAGTTTTGGGGGGAGGATGGTGGCTTTAAGTTCATCTGGACTAGAGCAACTCACTCCAGCTGAGGAAGAGCCTCTCCCCCTTCCTCCCACTTCCCACCTTTACTGGTAACCCCCAGACCAATTCAACTTGAGCCTCCGCTCACAGCTGACAAGATTTTAAAAATTGTAGCCAGAGGGAGCTCCCTTTGGGTAGTTTCCAGAGCTGAGGGCGAGCTAGCGAAGTGTAGGAGACAAGAGTTTGCTGTAGGTTCTGAAGCTGGAGTTTGGAAGCAGTTTGCAGACGGAGCCGAGGGTGGGTGCTCTTCTGTGATCTTTGTGGAGAGTGCTGACTTTTGACATTGAGTATTGGAAAAGAGTGACTGGTCTGAAATGACCAGCAGGTGAAATCACTGAATCCAATGAGTCAAAATAGGAGTTGTGAACATAAGAGGCTTGCATTTGCCCTGGAAAATTAAGACAGAAGGCGTTCTCGGTGTCATCGAGTACTGGGAGTGTGTAACTATGGGTCTATCGAATGCATACACCCCGGTGGTGAATACTGTTAGTTAAGTTACAGTACTCTGTAATTGTAAGAAGTTCCTTCCATCATGTTGCTTGGTTGGCACACCCATCAAGTGATGCTGACGAGTTGCTAGAAACTAAGTGTGAACTTGCAAGTCAAATAAACAAACCACTGTATGGTTAATTTTATTTTAATATCTGGGATTATGTCTACTGCTAGTAAAAATGCTACATTGCTTTTAATGTGAGTATGTGAAATGAATTCACTGGCTTGGCAAATAGGAGCCATTTGTTTCTTTAAGTAAATAGCTGTCAGAGTTAATTTGAGAGCATTTTTACAGGAGATAAAGACATGGAAGAGCTTTGAGCTAGTTTGGCAAAACTTGTACAGAGATACGTATGGAGAGAATTAGTTCTTCCCATGTTTGAAGCATTAAAGGAAGTTTGAAGTTTCTTAACTGAAAATCGTGGAGCTTCTTGAGACATATAAATAAGGTAGACAAACTTAGCTCTCGATGTTTTCTATTCTGTTTTACCAGGGGCCACCATCATCACTACAAAGTATGAGAAGCTGATGGCAGGAAGCCTGAAGATCTGTTACAGCAAGTAGCTACATACACCCTGAAGAACTGTGGATTACCTGGGAGTTTCTAGTGACCACAAGCCTTCCTTCACACCTTCAAGACAATCACATTGGGTCCTCATTGCCCTGCCTGTTGGAAGATGGCGTCCAGCCTGACTTGTACTGGAGTGATCTGGGCTTTGCTTTCCTTCCTTTCTGCTGCCACCTCCTGTGTGGGGTTCTTCATGCCTTACTGGCTCTGGGGATCTCAGCTAGGCAAGCCTGTGTCCTTTGGCACTTTCCGGAGGTGCTCCTATCCCGTACACGATGAAAGTCGGCAGATGATGGTGATGGTGGAGGAGTGTGGGCGCTATGCCTCCTTCCAGGGCATCCCCAGTACCGAGTGGAGGATCTGTACCATAGTGACAGGCCTGGGCTGCGGCCTGCTGCTCCTGGTGGCCCTCACTGCCCTGATGGGTTGCTGTGTGTCAGAGCTCATCTCCAGGACAGTAGGAAGAGTGGCTGGGGGGATCCAGTTCCTGGGGGGTAAGTGACTTTGCCAAACTTGAGTTGTTTCGATAGAATCTCAAAGCAGTATTGAAAATTATGTTTCATTTGTCTACTGATGGCAGTTGTAATTGGCATTTAGAATGCAAGAAGAAATAGATCTGCAAGAAGAAATAGATCTGAAGTGGCCATGGTAAGATACCCAGCAAAGTCCGAGATTTTTACCTGAATTCTTTTACAGTGTCAGGGTTCTTTCATGCTTGTTCATCTTTAGATATATGCGTCCTTGGCCTGCTCGGTACAACATATATGACATAAGCATGTGTGGGCTGCGTGTAACATATGTGCTAGGGAGGTAGCTGGTATTTCATAGCATCTTGGTCTTTTTGTCCAACAGTAGACCCATGGATTGTCTTTGCCTCGCTAGACACTTGAGGTCTTTAGAGGCAAAGACTGCATAGAAAAATGCAAAAGGTGTTTGATTCAATACTGTGATCATGAAAAGCCAGTAGGACTCCTGGTGGATATAACACTGACTCTTGTTTAATTTTTCAAAGTGAGTTTCAGATGCCCAATTCCATCTTGGCAAGTATATTTATCACTATGTTACGAATACAGTTCTAGGTTGAATACAGTGCAAGATCTTAACTTTTCCGGTAACTTTTTCTGTGGGGGAAAGAAAAGAATACAGTGTTTAAAGAATGGTGTGTGCTGTCCCAAATGCGCTGGATAGTCTCAGTAACACCAGACAAGGTCTGACTTTCACTTGGCCCTCTTCCAACAAGTATTGCTTCAATATCTCTGGTCATATGGTTCTAATTGCGCTTTATATATTTTCCACTGGGCTTTTTCACCTCCATCCCTCAATCTGACTGGCTGAACTTGTCTGATTTACAATATGGCCTGGCGAAATATGACAGCCTGCATAGACGGTACAGACGGAAGGGAAACAGGAAGCTTGGAAAACCTGGGAAAATGTGCGCGCAACTTCATAACAAAGGAAAAGTGTACTGTTCTCCTACTTGGTATTTCTCCTTACAGTCTTTTGTGAAGAATTCAGAAGAAGAAAAAGCCCTTAAAATGACCATTTTGAGCTATCTGATACAGATTAGAGAACCCCAGTGCCTTATTTCAGATTATCTATCATAAAACTTTGTAATTAAGTGTGCTGAGAACAGGTATAGCAAAGTGGCTTTGGGTTTCCTGGCAAGACTTAGATTTATGGGCACTCCTTTGTTTTCTTATCTGGAATTAGCTTTGCTGGGGTTTCCCCGTCTTAGACGGTGCTGGGGTGGCAGTGCTTTGGGGGCTGCTTCGCTGGGGTTTCCCGTCTTAGACGGTGCTGGGGTGGCAGTGCTTTGGGGGTTGTCACTCTCTCCTGCCTGTTTCCCTATTCCTTTACTGACTTTAATACGTACATTTGCACAGAAATGTAGTAAAACTCTTAGGAAACAGGGAGGCTTTCACTGAAAGTGGAACTAGAAACACAGTGTTTGAAAACTTGTTGTCACAGACTTTTAGGGCAGAGCTAACATGAGGGTGACTGAGGAGGATCTTTTTCTTTAAGAATAAACGGAGCCTGCTGGTGTTTTACTTGGCTCACAAAAAATGCTTAGGCAGTTCCATTTTCTCCTCTTATGGTAAATATTACTTTCCATTTTTTTTTCATTTTAGAGCAGAGACTGCTATTATTTCTGGCAGAATAGGAAAATGCTTACAAAGAGAAATCAGCTTTTATTGATTACCTTTAAACGTGTAATGAAGGAAGGCCACAAGAAGTGAATCTGAGACCCAGGAGACTTCTCCTTCCCTTTCTAAGCTGGGTATAGATTTTCTTTTGAATTATGTGGAGCTAACTCTTCATTCTATAGAATACCCAAGGGGATAGACACTTGAGAAAGTTTTATGTATGTGTGTATATATATGTATGTATATATATATATATATATATAATAACCATACTTTGCTTTGTATATATGTTTCATGATCTCATATATAAATTTTTTTGAATTACATGGAGCTAACTCTTCATTCTATAGACTACACAAAAGGACGGACACTTGAGAAAGTTATATATATATACTTAGATAATCATGCTTTGCTCTTTTCTCCTTCCCTCCCTCTGTCCCTCCACCCCTCCATTCCTCTCTCCCTCCCTCCCTCCTTCCCTTCATCCCTCCCTTCTGTCTTCTGTTTTCTTATGGCATATGCTTGTGTTTCTGTGTAGTTTGTGTCCATATGTAGGTGCCTGCAGGGGCCAGAGATGGAATCAGGTGTCTTGCTCCTTCATCCTCTGCCCTATTCTCTTGAGACAGAGTCTCTCACAGAATCTGGAACCTGACCAGCAGCCTGAAAGCCTAGCCATGCTGGTACATTGTTAAAGAAATTGTACAAGAAAGCCTGACTTTTCACGTGTCCCCGGACTTGAACCCAGGTCTTCACACTCATGCACTGGGTTCTTACCCTTCTCACCAGCCTCCAGTCATTGGCATTGCCTCATTTCCTGTACATGTTTCTTAGGTCAGGCAAAAATCTGGTAGTAAAAACCTAAGAGGGTTATTAAAAAAAAAAGTCTACCTCTTAAATAGACGTGCCTGTTACCACAGAATATTTAGAGTCAAAAAGTAACGTGGAACATGCAGAGAGTTTGAAAATCTGTCGCTAACCATCAACAGCCAATAGGAGAAAAGGTGACAAGACAAAATGCCTTCAGAAGATTTTTTTCTCCAGTTGTTCATTAGATAATTGTTTCTTATTTTTATTCACAAAACTTATGTGGTTAGTAGTTTTATTTGATTCTTCATAAAGTGGGTGAGTATTTTTAAAGGCCAGGAAATGGTGAATCCTTGAGTTCTGAGAGTCTTGAGATTAGTGTCAGAATGTACAAGCATTTAGGAGACTGCCGGGAAAGAGACAGACTCTCTTACTAAAAATGAATCTCCAAGAAGGGTTATGTTTAGCTAAAGTGAGGGTTGTTCCAAAAACAACAGGAAGCAGCAGAATGGTGAGATACAGAGGCATCCTGCTTACTGGTGCCTGCTGGGTCTGGAGTCTGCCCATATGGTGTGACATCGGGCAGTATGGCCCCTGCAGTATTTTGGAACAAGGTAAAGGACAGAGTGTCATCCTTGAATTTGAGCATTCTTGTGATGGCTGATCAGAAGTTAAAATGTCTCCTTTCAGCCAGTAGGCCAACATAAAATGGGGACTTCTGTATAAAGACCTTCAATCTTAGGAATATTTCAAGAGATGAATAAATGCCACATTCCCTAAGATAACTCATAGGTGAACTTTATTGCTGCTATCTTTATTTGAAGGCATGCTTATGTCATAATTTAAAAATAGTGAGCATTAAGTTGTACTCTTTCTTTGGTTTTTAAAAGGCCTTAGAAAATATTATGTATAATAAAAATGTTAGCATGTGTGGGGTATGCTTAGGGTGCCTTGAAAAAAAATAGATGCCTGACTTCTGTCTCTCTTTGCTCTGTATAAAATTGTGTAGCCATTAAAAACACACACACACACATAGACAGGGAGAGAGAGAGAAAGAGAGAGAGAGAGAGAGAGAGAGAGAGAGAGAGAGAGAGAGAGAGAGAGAGAGATTCAGTTAATCTATGCCTTCTAAGACACACATATGATGGGTAAATGTTCTACCATGAAATTACAGCCCTAGCTCCAGGTCTTTAACTGAATAGCAATCTCTCTCTCTCTCTCTCTCTCTCTCTCTCTCTCTCTCTCTCTCTCTTTCTCTCTCTCTCTCTCTCATACATACACACTCTCACACCACACATACACATTCACACATTCTCTCTCACTTTCTCTCTCTTTCACACACACACACACACACAGTTTAAGGGGAACTGATATTTGCATTCTTGACAAGTTTCTAGGTGATCATGCTGTTGTTGCTTTTGGGGACACAATTTAAGCTGCTGTTTTATGAACAACATTTCTTATTTTAGGATGGTAAATGGTTGACTTCAAGGACTTAAAGTGAGTTGTGCCATGACCACATATAAGCTCCAGTAATCCAGCTATAGAGGTTCCTACCTTTGCAGTCTGCTTTTTGTTGGGTTGCCTTGTTCTTGTTACCTTTTTCTGGAAGTGAGTTTAAATATATAATATGCATTTCTCAATATGTTTATGATATCTATGCTATATAAAACTTGCCCTCATTTATCATCTTTCTATACCAGAAACAAGATTTTACAGGAGGAAAACTAAAAGCATGACCATAGTTTAGCTTCTGTAGTTGGCACAGAGTGGGTCTGGGTCTCCAGTAAGGAATTGTTCACTGGGATGGCCCAGGCAGCTGCTGGTCAACTCCATACCACCATGGTCACCTTGTAATGATTTGGTCAGGAGGGTACCTGAGGAGCTACAATGATTGGTAGAGATTTTCCTGGTCTTCAGCAGATGTACAGAAGAAGATGATCCATGCTTAGTGGCAGGACTTTCTGGTCACCCAGTCCCCAGCTTTCATCACACCTATCATGGGTACTGATAACATACAAAGAATAAGGTTGAGTTGGAGGCATAGTTGGTGGGAGCAAGAAGACACACTGTGTGATATGACCCTAAGAGTGCATACCAGAGCCTCCTTGCTCTAAATTCTAGGCTTCTGATATTCAGGAATGATGACACATTTGCTACTCATTCATAAAATCTACAACACTGAAGTGCGCATATTCATACCTTGTAATGTTTGTGAATAACATGTTTCAGGAAGCCATTGATGTCAGTTTTAGTTTTCACTTGAAGGGTTTTTCTGAGCTTTGATCTAAGACTTTTTCTGTTGTTTGGGTACTTTGCTATGGAGCTTCCAAGCTTCTCATGCATTCAACGTAGCATTCTTTTAGTTCTATGAGGGGTTCTAGAGAGATTACCAGTGAGCTTATTCCCCATGAAGAGTCCAGAGCTCTTCCCCAGAGAGTGTTCAGTAGGGCTAGGTTGAGCCCAAGTGGAACAGGTTAACAAGCTTCTCCAGGGACAACAGGCTCAGTTGGTGCACAGAACCATTGAACAAGCCAATGCTACTCACTGAAACCCTCATACTTTACTATGTATAAGTCATATTGCATCGGTCACAGTGTAAAGTATGTAGGTGTTGATTTAAGAGCCATCGGACTTGGTATTTGGGAATAAGATGTAGGTGAAGAACATTAGAATTGGTGCTGTGGAAATAGACTTGTTAATTCAGAGATTGCCTTCTTTATATTATCCTATTGGCCTTAGGCAATAGTTACCCAAGTACGTGCAATTATAAAGCAAAAGAGAACCAACTGTTATTTTCCATGCTATACTTTGGGAAAGATTATATTTCAAGAGCTGTGCTTGAGTTCTTTACCTTGAGATCTTATGATGCAACCTCATAATCTTTTGGTTTATGAATCTTAGGCTCTTGGTTTCTTTTGGGGGAAATTGTACTCAGCCCCACCCCCACCCCCACACTCACCCCCACCCCCACTCCAGTTTGAGTTATTGTTCTTCTTTCTTTTCTTCTAACATTGCATCTCTGAAATAAACAGAAATAATGACAATAATTCTTTAAAATGACAGAATATGGAGTTATCCATGCTGCAGGCTGGCCATATTAGCAGCACCATAACAATCTCTTCAGTTGCTGAGATTCCTGACTTGTTTTGGTTCCTCTCTATTTTTTCAAACTGGGGAGTCATGTGATTTTTTTTT
>NW_022196898.1:3512363-3530799 GCF_008632895.1 Mastomys coucha
TTTTTTGCTTACCCTCCTTGTTCCAACCAGCTAACCCATCCATAACTACAAATACAGAGGCTGGAGTCATGAACGTATTAGTTCGCCTCACTAGTATATCAGCTGCAAACTGGTTTGTCACAGCGTGAACTGACTGAGGGATATGAATTAATAACCATTTGCTAGAAAGAGTTCAAGAAAGACAATTGAGATCCTTCCATTGTTTCCATATGGCCTCACAAGATCCACAAAGTTTGCCTACTACACCAAGGTACCATTGTCCACCATCAGGACTTGAACCAGGGTGGCTAACTTAGCCAGGGTGGCTCTGTAGGTGTTTGCTAAAATCAGAAAAATAATTATACCAGACCAACAATTTTCATCCTTGATACCTTTAGAATTGACCTTGCTGTTCTCTAAGTATAATCCTCAAGAAGTTCTGATAAACATTAATTTCTGTGTGAACCAAGATGTGTTAACAGGAATAATCTAATTAGCAGGATCAAGAAGAGTTCAAAGTGGTTATTTATGAAAATTATCAGATTACATTACAACAGATCTTTATAGATCCTTTGGTGTGTTGAGGCATATACACAAGTCTTTGGGGAGAATTGACTGGACATACAGTATTTAACTTGGGTTCAATCTTGTGAAGAAATCTGTGGTTCAATTTTCATTTCAACTCAACTAAGCAAGTAACTCACTCTTTTTATAGATGAGAATACCAAATTTTAGAGTAAGACCAAAAATATCCCCACTTTTTAAAATCAGTTAAACTACAAATATTATCACTATCCTATTAAAGTGTTAATTAAATGCTGCCTTATGGAGCTGGAGAGATGGCTCACGTTGATGCTCTTGCAGAGGACCCAAGTTTAGTTCTTAGCACATTAAGTGGGTTGTAACCACCTGTAACTCCAGCTCCTAGAGATCCAGTTCTCCCTCTGGGACTCTCAAACATGTGCTCATACACACATATACAGATAAACAAAAATAAATCATTTTACAAGCTGTTTTGTGTTATATTTTGAATTTAGAGTTTCTGAGCATGATCAGTACTGAATCTTTTAACACAGGTGATCAGTTTGAAGATTTATTTGTTTTATTTTATATGTGCAGATGTTTTGTCTGTGTGCCATGTGTGTACAGTGATTTCAGAGGCTGGGAAAGGCATCATATCCTCTGAAACTGGTGTTACAGATGATTGCGAGCTGCTATGTGGGTGTCAAGAACCAAACCCAGGTCCTTTGTAAGACCAGCAAGTGCTCTTGACCTCTGAACCATCTCTTCTGCCCCCAGGGGAATATTTTTCTCTGTTGGATTCAGCTTATGAGTTTGGCAGTAACCTGGTAGTTGTATTAAACAGCAGCTTTTCACAAATATTCATCGCACAAATAATCCACTTGTTTGTGAGGCCAATCCTTCCTGACTGAGTCATTATCCTAGTCCCCCACTATAGATTTTTAATGTGACTGTCTAATTCATCCATCCATCTGTCTGTCTATCTGTCTATCTATCTATCTACCCACCCACCCACCCACCCATCTATCCATCTATCTATCTATCTATCTATCTATCTATCTATCTATCTATCTATCTATCTATCATCTATTTATATATCTGATTAGGGGACTATAATTGTTTCCATTTTGTACTCTATCTTCAAATTTACAATCAGAGGAAAAAAGACATTATATCTCTAATTTCAAAAATTAAATTGCAAATTTCATTCTCACATAAAATCCCAGGAAGGGAAAGGACAAAGTCAAAATGTTAAAATAAGATCTTATTACTGAAGTCCAGCAAAGTGCCTGAGAGAGCTGGGATAATAATTTTCTATTTGCTCCAAACTAATATAAAATGGGCTCTTTGAAAGTTCTTTTGTTTTTCAGAATGGCAGATGCTTGCCTTGTGTTGAATATTGATGTTAGCATCTGCCGTCAAGATGTCCAAACTCTAGTATCAGACACTGCAAACAACTGTGCTGAAAGCTTCCAGGATCTGCCCAAGGTTATTTGTGTACTCCCTTTGGGTAGGAATGAAAAAAGATCAACTCATGGTTGCTCATCCAAACTCAGCTTCAGTTCCAAGTCCTTTATTCTAAATATTCAGTACTGCTTTGAGAGAGAGAGAGAGACAGAGAGAGAGAGAGAGAGAGAGAGAGAGAGAGACAGACAGAGAGAGAGAGACAGAGAGAGAGACAGAGACAGAGACAGAGAGAGACACACAGAGACAGAAACAGAGACAGAGACACAGAGAGAGAGACAGAGAGAGATCTTTGGAGCTCTGCAATGCTTTACTGCTGGTCAAATTCCCACTTTGGAAAGTGTTCTACAGAATCATCGTGCCCTTTGAGTTTATACCCTCTCTTCATGCTTTGGGGAGAAGGGTTGTCTCTGTCTTCATTTGCCTTCTCTCAAACCCTCCGATCAGAATTCATACTGGATTATGGAACCCTTGGCTGGTGATTCCCCTGAGCTGGATTCTGCAAAATGTATGAGGCAAAGAGGAAGGTGGATGGGGGGGTGGGGTGGGGGGAGCATTGGCAACTGGTTGTCACTAACAACATAAAGTAGCAATGGTCTTCCTGGTTTCAAGCTCAAGTGATCCCTTGAAGGACACTGCCATTCATGAGAAGGAAGATATCTACAGATTTGGACTGCAAGGTGGTCAGCTCAGCCTGGGACATTTTATCGTTCAAATTCTGGTGGGAGTTCCAGCTTCAAGTCAAGGGAAAGTTGGGAACGATGAGCATGGAGCTTATAAGAATGATCAGGATTAGAACACACAGACTTACGAGAGTTGTGCTTTTGAAACTTCATGTAAGAAGACATTTCTTCACTTACTCTCAAGTAGGCAGAGCTTTCGCATCTCAAGCTTTCGCATCTCAAGCTTTCTTCCACTGTTGGCTGTGCTGAGAGGAGAGTGTCTAGCAGCAGCGTCTGACTTAATGGTGGATGTTAAGCTTCTCCTGGAGAGTGCCGGCTGCTGGGCGGTTATTATGTGATGGTTCAGGATCACAGGGGACTGTTCACTTGATGGGAGCAGTTTTTGCTGCCTGGAGTAAAACACAATGGAAATCAAGGTGGGATAAAATCCTTTTGCATAATGTTCATTAACGAAAGACCGCCTTGGGGAAGATAGAGTCTAGAAATGTCCAAGTACTGGACAAAAGGCAGAGAGGTGAAGGGTGACTACCATAACTTTTTGTAGGCTTTTTTTTTTTTTTTTCTGGCCTCATGCATAAAGATGGTGTTCTATTTTGATCCCCTGGTGGAAAAAAAAGTCAGTTCATTCATCTCCTCTCCACTGGTGGCTATCCTGATTATAGCCTCTTGTAGGAGCCATTTAAAATTCAATTTGGCTGCCCAAGCCCTCGGTGCTCAGTGGGTTTATTAAATGACACAGCAGTGACTTCTTCCCTGCGTGGCCCCTTTTGATACACATTTGACTTTGCTGCAATTTCAGACAACTGTGCTCTGTGTGCAGTGGCCTCACCGTAATGGTATTCCAGTCCAGTTAAGGCAGACCCAGAGATCTGAGTCCGAGGGAACTGGAAGATGGTAGAAATGGCATAAAAGAAATGTTTACTTTTCTCTGAACTCTTGCTGCTAAGCTTGTTAGATTTGTAGTGTTTGGTGGCATTTTATTTTATTTTATACTTGTGTTACTATTAGGGTTGTAGTATTTGGTGGCATTTTATTTTATATTATTGTTTTGGCGTTACTGATAGGGTTGTAGTGTTTAGCAGACTATTTTTGCAGCATCACTCACAACCTAAGTGCAGACTAATTTATCCCATGCAAGGGAAGTCAGAATTTACATGGAGTTAGATTCTAAAGTCTTCCTGAGCTAGCAAGTCAAATGAAATATTAGTATTTTTTTCTCATGTTAGCAGTTCTTCAGGTGCTGCTCACTGCCTGTGGGTTCCTGTGAGAACTAAGTAGGCAGGATACAAGCATCAGCCTGTTCTCTCTGACCCACACCTCCATTTGTTCAGTTAGTACTTAAGAAATACCAACTCATTGAAGTTCTACATATATCTACATACTATCAAGCCCGATAAAATAGATCCCCGATAAATGATGTCTACTACTGATAGGTCACTGAATAAAGTCTTACCAACTCCTGTTGTGTGCTGTTGCATTCCAGTTAGAGGGGAAGCTGAGGAAGAACACACCACCAGGGAAGAACCTGGATCCACAGCACTGAAGAAAAGGCAAGCAGGGAGGAAGAGAACTTAAGGAAAGCGGGAGGAAAATGGGCTGCATTTTCACCTGTTGCTGGTTATTGTTGGGCAACACCACAGCTCTCCTGTTGCTTTGTGAAGTATTAGTATTGTGAAATATTCTTATTTATTTATTACTTGTTGGTTTGTGAAGTATTAGTATTCTTATTTAATACTTATTATTTATTTCATTATTATATAATTTATCATTTATTATTCATTATACATCATTATTACTATTATTTATTATTATATCTATTATTTATTTTATTAAAGACATAAAAAGCTCCTCTTTTTGTGTGCAAGTGTGCACATTGGTATCTTTTTGATCACTCTCTACTATGTACTGAGGTAGGTCTCTCCACCAACTGGGGATTGTCACTTTGCCTGGTCTTGCCAGCCAGCTTGTGCTGGTGATTCTCTGCCTCTGCCTCCCATGTACTGGGATTACATGGGGTCACCATGACCATCCAGTTTTGTGTGGGTCCACAGACTTGTGTGTTAAGCACTTTGCCTGATAAGCCATCTTCCCAAACCTGAAACTACATCTTTTTTAACTCAGTGTTTGCTCTCCACAGACCACAGTCTGAGATGCCCTGTACCGGGTATCTGCAATGTTCTCAGCCTCCACACAACTGTGTTTTGTACTGTGCGACTTTGCAGTGTTGTCGATGATCTCATTTTTACTTTTCAGTCTTATCTGTTTCTTCTGAGAGACATTGCCTGTGTCTATGCTGGGTGTAGAACTCAGGGCTTTGTACCTGCGGAGCAAATGCTTTACCTCTGAGCCACACTGGTACCAAGGCACATTTTCTTTAATTCCCCAAATCTCTTCCAGTACGCGCATTTTTAGCCTGATAACAACTTGTTTGCATTCTTGAAGAATTCAAAATCACCATTGCATACTTTGAGCACAGCAAGGATATCATGTACTAAACTTTTGTTTTCCCACTTAATTAATCTTCAGATGGCACAACAACGTTGTGTTTGCAACTGTGATGGTTGTACTAAAAGGAGCGTTTGTGATTCAGGGTAAAACCCTGAGGAGTTTGTAAGTACACTGCTCTGGCTGCTAGACTCCTTCAGCAACACACCGTTATTCTACAAACAGAAAGCTTCAACACTGGTAGAGTTGGATCCTCACTCCATCTCTTCCCGGGAGTGATGCTTGTAACGGTATTTGCAGGTGTGTGTTGCAGTGATGTGAGGATTAGAGCTCAGCTCAGGTTTTTTGAGAGTTTGCATTTCTGATCTTCAGGGGAACTGAAAAATAAAGAATATATATCTTCAAAAACTGTCTCAAGTACAGTGTAAGAGAAAGATACTTTGACATTGATGTTAGAGATGGGTCATGGGAATTCACTGGAAAAAATGAGTCATTTTGAGACCAGAGACTGAATCCTGGAAACGAAAAGAAATTTTGTCTCGAATGTACTTGGAGGTAGTTACTTCCTGCGATGTGCAAATTATATGTAACTAAACTATGCTGCCATAGCCGTGGCTCTGGTGCGCGTTCACCATGTAGCATTCAGTATTGTTCCCAGTGTCTGGTACACTTAAAACACTGGCGCGGTACTGAGTCAGTCTTCTGCCCCCCCCCCCCATTTGTTTTATTTCTTCCCACCTATCTTCATGTTTCTGAGGGGATAATCTTGGCTGATTGTGGCTCTTAACTTCTCAATTACCGCTGTAAGACAAGGGGCTTCTTGTGACGCATCTCCGGCCCACTGGTGATGGTGGGAATCTCGGACTTCTTGCCGTATCAGCTAAACTGAATCCTTTAGGGTTTTCCGTTCGAAGTCCTATCTCCGTGCTTTTGAGAGCTCCGTCTTTCACCTTTAATTTCCCCCCTCTGCAGAGTCAGCTCTGCTTCTTTCCAGACCCCCCAACCCCCGTGAGAGCAGACTTCCTGTGGCATCACCCCTGCACATCTGGCGAGGAGCCCCGCTGCCACAGCTCCCTTGTAGAGTCTATCAGCATCTTTTTTTTTATTATTATTCTAGTGGAGGTGGCGAGAGCACTGCGCCCCGCATATGACTATCATGTGCCCCTGCTGCAGTCTCAGCAAACTTTGCCTGTCTCATTTTCCTACTCATTGGATTGCTGACTCCCATGAAATCAATCAGGAAAACTTTACATCCAGGTGTTCATGGGAGCAAGATACAAATTTGGGGTTGATGACACGTTTGGCCCATGTTCTCAGGATTGTACTCCAGGGTTCCTTCCTTTCTCTAGGCAAGTCACTTTTGTGTCTCATACCCGACTACCTCGTTGCACAAGGTCTGGCATTTTCTCTTTTGCACTCTATAGGCTCTATGCTGAAAATAAAGCCATGTTTACGTGTAAATATTTCTGATCTACACTCAGTACCCAAAGATGGTCTCTTTTTCTGTTCTCATTTTGCATGCATTCCTGCCAACAGCCCTTGATGAAGTAGTCAATGCCATAAGTGTTCCTTGGAAAGGTTCAGAGCTATTGCTTCCTGATGATCCTATCAGGGGTATCTAACAGGGCAGGGTGCATTTATCTTATTTCAAGATGATTGACTCAGCCATTTACTTCAGACAAAAGCCAATTCCTTTTCTGAAAGGGTAAAATGAAGGTTGCCACTGTGTGTGTAAAAGGTGGTGGGTGACTTCAGAAGTCTTCTTTTGGTCTTCGCAGACATATATTTTCTGTCAGGCTGCCAAAGTATTCAGTGTTCCCAGCGTTTCTATTTGAAAGAAGTAGACAATCCAAGAGTTTGTATTGGGCTGTGGAAGGATCCTGTAAGCTGTCTGTTGATCCTGATCTGTGCAAGTACCTACCTATTCCCTGTCCCACCCACATGGAGTGATACAGCCAAGTTCCTCCAAGCAAAACTGAAGTGGTAGATGCGTGAAATTTTACCTCTAGTAAATATCTCAGTTGTATTTTTCTTTGGGATCACCTTTGGAAGGTGGTCAAAAGATATATATTTATTGATTGGTTGATTGATTGATTGAAGACAGAGTCTCACTATGTAGTATTGACTAGTCTGGAACTTGATATGTAGCTCAGACTAGTCTCAAACTCACAGAGATCCACCTTGCTGCTGCCTCCAGAGTGCCAAGAATAAAGGCATGTACCGGCATCCCTGGCTGACTAAAGGCAGTTCATGGAACACCTCGTGTAGCTCTCATCCTGATGCTTGGTGGCTGCTGCTTCTGTGACAAGTGGGACTGCCGAATGTGTGGGTCTTGCATGTCACCCACTCTTTCATTTGCTTTGTTGAGCTCTTCACTTCCTCTCTAAAATATGAGCTTTTCCAAGTTTAGAAAGAAGTTTTGAGAGCCCCTCAAGTGTTTACTGCTTTTGTTTTGCTTGGGATAGCTTGCTGTATCACTTCATCTGGGGAGGGGGGAGCGAATAGCAGGCTCTTGCTGTAGCACTGCATATATGGCTTTGTGTATGTGTGTGTGTGTGTGTGTGTGTGTGTGTGTGTGTGTGTGTGTGGCAGGCACTTGGGTAGATGAGCTAAATTGTGTATTTTTGCTGGCTTAGGACTACATCTTCCCTAACTGCTCTATGTACCCCATGCTCAAGTGTTACAGATCATCTTAGCACTTAAGTATTCCTTTCTTTTCTTTCCTTTTTTCTTTTGACTGAGGATAATGAGTATGTCCTGTCAAACTGAATTTTCTCACACCTGTAGCACATCTAACATACTAAGATTTCATTACCGATTGATTGACACATTGATGAATGAATAGGGTAATTTGGAAACTGGGCATGGTGGCACATGCCTGTGATCTCTGCATGTGAGCTGGGTGTTGTGGTAGGAGAACCAGGGGTATGAGGCCAAACTTACCACATGGCAAGTGTCTTAGTCAGGGTTTCTAAGTGCAACAAAAAGAATGTGACCAAAAAGCAAGTTGGAGAGGAAAGGGTTTATTTTGTTTATACATCCAGATCATAATCCATCACTGAAGGAAGTCTAGATAGAAGCTCGAGCAGGGCTGGAACCTGGAGGCAAGAGCTGTTGCAGAAGCTATGGAGAGGTGCTTTTTACTGGCCTGTTTCCCATAGCTTACTCAGCCTGCTCTTATAGAACCCAGGACCACCAGCTCAAGGATAGCAGCACCCACAGTGGGCTGGGCCTCCCCCATTATCAGTAGTTGAGAAACATGACTTACAGCTGGATCTCATGGAGGCATTGACTCAACTGAGGCTCCTTCCTTCCTCTCTGATGACTCCAGCTTGTAGCAAGTTGACCCCCAAAACCAGCAAGTTTGCGACCAACTCGTTCTATGTGTGACAGGGCAAGAAACAACTACTTTAATTCTATTAGTTGAAACAAAAGAGCAATTGACTAGTGACATTAGTATCTCTAACATACAGCCAGGTGACATAATTTGAAGAACAGTCAAAATGGACACCCAGGCCTCCATGGTTAAAAAAAAAAAATTATCAAAAATTTTGAAAAGGCAACAGAAGAGCCTTAAAAACTATGCGTGAGCCTGTGTGTTCATCCAGAATAAACATCATTCTACTCTTCTTAATGTAGAAAGTAGACAAAGGTTTGAATTAGTAGTGTGTGTGTGTGTGTGTGTGTGTGTGTGTGTGTGTGTGTGTGTACATGTGTGTGAGTACCTGGCAGTATATGCAAAGGCCAGAGGAAAACTTTGGGTATCTTACTCTATTGAGCTCCATTTTATTCATTGAAGCTGGAGCTAATTTAGTAGCCAGCAAAGCCTTGGGGATCCTTTTCTCATGTCTGCTCCCTATGGTGCTGGGGTTGCAGGCAGCATCGTCCTAGCTTTCCTCATGATAACTGGAGATCTGGACTCAGATCCTCATCTTGGGAAACAAGCACTCTTTCTCCTGATCTGTCCCACCAACCCCCGTCTTGTGAAATGAGCGGACAGCATCACTTCATTTCTAGGTAGTGGTAAGAAAGCTTTCTGCTTAGACTTCTCCTGGACTAGGGAGAATGCATGTTTATGCTCCTGACACAAATTGGCACTAATGCTTAATTTGCCATCTTTGAAATGTGCCTTGTATCAGTAAGGACAACATTTAAAGCCTTATACACTATGAATCTAAACAGCCCGTTCTCATCTGCAGTCCCAGGATCTTTTCAGGCCTTTTGCTGTACTGCACAGGTAAGCCTACGATTCGGCTTTAGGTTGCACGAACTCTGGTAAAGCTGTTATAAATCAGAGCAGCGGGAAGTAAACTGAGTTCTACTCTAGTTTTAAACAACTTAAAGATATGTCTAAAATGAGATAGAGTGTCTGGTTCCACAGATTTGAAAAGAAAGCTTCCTGTTTCGGAAATCCCCCAGGGGAGGTTTAATTTACACAAGAAACTGAACTGTACCAAGGCAGGGGGAAGAGATGTCTCTTAGGACGCCTTGCACCATACATAAACTTGAATAGATAGTAACTATTAGCTACCCTGTGATCTCCACAGACTGAGGCAAAGAGGCCTTCACTTTATATATCAGACTGTTTTAGTAATGGGTCCCAAAGAATGAAACATTACCCAGAAATACCGTGATGAGGAAAGAGCAAACAACTAAAGAAGCAATGCTGACACCAGCCAGAGGCCCTGGCTTTCCAGGAGAAGGTCCCCTACAATTTTGATTCTGATAAGCAAGCAGACCACTTGGTAAGACAGAGCGGGACTGAGCGGTCGGTGATAGGCTATCTGTGTGAGGGCCAAGGCCAGCACACGGGATGATCCTAGCGAAAAGAATGAGACAGGAAGTGGGAAGAGGGGAGGAGACAGCCTGCCCGCACATTTTAGCTGTGAACACAGGAAGGTAAGTGGCCAGTCGTACTTGGTGTAGAACATTTGACAGCGGTGTGCTTTACCAAAGCAGAGGTAAAGGTAGAAGAGGCACACACTCACACTGTTACTAAGCATATAAAACCTGAGCCTCAGACTAAGGCTTCCCACTTCAGATATCTGTAGAACACTTCTAGCTGGGCTTTGCCTTGCTCCATATACACAAATTTCCTTGGACTATAACGGTCTTAGATACTTGGCTTCCTAAGTGGATTCCGTTGTATGTACATGTGCATGTGTATGTGTGCATATGTGCGTACACATATATATACTATTAAGAACTGTATGGTACTGCTGCTCAAAACCCCACATGAGTAACTGTAGTTCTTTGGTATCTCACTTACTCTTTTTACGTTTGGCTGCTTTGTATCTAATTTTAGGTACCTTTTTGGTACTTTCACAGAGGCTTCCTATCTTGCTGTCTGGTTGCTTCTTATGTAGGTCACAAGCAGAGCTCCAGGACTTTCCTTGTCCCTGCTATGACACCTTATCCATCCCTGGTTTAATGTTTACATTTATAACCTTATACACATGATGAACTTTAAGAGTTACTTAAAGCTGCCATTGGTGCATTGCTAATAGATCTCTTGTATGTTAACTCCCAATATTGCATTTGTCTATTATTCAAACAAGTTTATGAAGGCATTTGTGGGTTATCACTTTTGTAGAATAGAAAAGAAACATAATTCTGCTGTTTGGGAATTTTGTCCACCTATCTGGAGATGCTAAGCCTCTGCTACATGCCAGGAAGTGAGCTGAGGGCTAAATAGCTTTAGATGATCAAGCTAGGATACATGGATTTTGCTCTTATACAGATTCCCTTTTATGTATGTATGTATGTATGCATGTATGTATGTATGTATGTATGCATTTAAATTAACAGTGGAAATCAGGATAGAAAATTGTTTTAGGCCCCAATAAAAATTATTAAGCACTCAGGTTTCAGGAAGGATGGATGAAGAATGTAGTTCCTCCATACCCAACCCTCTGTGTTTGTGGAGTCTTCCACCATCCCTGCCTTTGGGATGGAGGTCACTCTGCTGGTGCTGGGCCCTTCACTAGGAGGTAACACTAGCTCCTTCTAAGCTGGACACAGCCTGGAGCTTCTGAGATGGACAGCAGGGGGACATTTTGACTTGTAATGCAGAAGGAATGTGAAACACAAACAGGATAGAAACAATCTTGTAGTACTTTCCAAATTTAATTTCTAGGGTGAAACACAGAGTTGAGAGAAAGATAACCAGCTGAGAAATCTAACTTCTGGAAATGATTTGGCTTCGGTTCAATTTTTGTATGAGTGTAACAGGCACTTGGAAACTGCTTTTGATAAAAAGCATTGACTCCTCCCTGAGGCCCACAAAGTCACTCCATGCCTGGGATCTCTGCCTTCTTGTAAGGACTCTGCACAGACTCTTGCTTGACTTTGCATATACATGCTAGTCCTTTGAGGGGTGTCTGTCTACTGAACTATATCGACTTCTTCTGAGGCTGGAAACACAGATGTCAAAGTTCTAAGTGAGTGTGTGTGTGTGTGTGTGTATGTGCGTGTGCATGTGTGTGTATGAGTGAATATATATGAGTGTGTATGTATGTGAGTATGTGTCTATTTGTGTGAGAGTGTGTGTATGTATGTGAGTGTGTGTGTATGTGTAGTGTATGGGTAGTGTATATTTGTGTGTGTCTATGTGTGTCTGTGTGTGTATGTATGTGAGTATGTGTGTATGTGTGTGTATTTGTGTGTGAGTGTCTGTGTATATGTGTATGTATTTGTGTGTGAGTGTGTGTGTGGATTTGTGTGTGGGTGTCCATGTGTGTATGTTGTTGAGGTTTCTGAATCAGGACCTCTTGCTCTAAAACTCTGGCTAGTTATATTAATACTCTCTGTGTCTCTGTCTCTCTCTGTCTCTCTCTCATATACACATAAAAGAGAGAGAGAGAGAGAGAGAGAGAGAGAGAGAGAGAGAGAGAGAGAGAGAGAGAACATTTTGTTCAATTTACTGGTTTTATATCTTTTTATAGATCTGAATTGAAATTGATCCGTAGAAGAAGCATTTTAGATCGGAGCAGGTCATTGTTCTGGGTAAAGCGAATGATTGTGCTCACTAAGCTCTACTCAGACTTAGCACAAACTCACATTCCTCTGAAGGATCTTTTCCTGCCCCAAGTTTATACTGAGCATCCTCCTCTGGAGTTGTAACAGGCTATTTCAGCTTTTCATAAAATATTTCATAAAAGGCAGTAGTTCCCATTCTAGGTTGTTACAAACTATTAAGATGTATGCCAAGCCACCTATTTTAGGAAAGAAATTATCCTCCTTGCACTGGTTTCCTATATAAAATTTATCATGCTTTGACTTTTATGATACATAATATTGGAAAAAAGAAAAAAATTCCCCTCAACCAAGTAACTGGGACCATTTGCTCAAATTCTCTCTGTAGTTGAGAGTTAGGGAGAAAGTGGTGAGAATGAAGTATTTTTGTTGCGTTAGAGCAGAAAATATCATCCCCCTAGGAGCCTGTCAATAAATAGTATTTGGGGCTTCATGGGCCATATTGTCTTCGTGAAAGGGATTCTTCTTTATGGGAAAGAGTCTGGGGATAATTTCTGGGCAAGTAAAAGTTGTGTCTAATAATTAAGCTTTATTTAAAAAAAATGGGCTGCAAAAAAAAAATGCTTTGTTTTTGTACAATTTCCTGTCAGCAAATCCAGCCTGGAAGGCTGTTTTTGTCTTTTTTTTTTTTTTTTTTTTAATGTTTTAACTTTTTGTTAGAGGGGAGAAGAGTGGAAGGGAGGAAGAGGAAGAGTCTGGGAGAGGAACAGGCGGGAGAGAAGGGGAGAAGAGTGGAAGGGAAGGAGGGGAGGAGGAAAAGGTAGGGAGGAGGTGGGGAAGAGAGAGAGGAGAGAAAGGGAAGGAGAGGAGGAGGAAGAGGGGGGAGGGGAAAGGGAGGGAAGAGGAGGGAGAGGAGAAGAGATGAAGAGGGAACAGAGGAAATGAGGGGAGAGGAGAGGAGGAGGAAGAGGAAAGGAAAGGAGAGGAGGGAAGAGGAAAGAAGGGGAGGGTAAGGGAGAGGAGGAGAGGGGGGAGAGGAGAGGAAGGGAGGTGGGAGAAGAGAGAGGAGGGGAAAGGAGAGGAGGGAAGAAGGGGAGAAGAAGAGAGGGGAGGAGGGATGGGGAGAGGATGAAGAAACAGGCCTTATGTGGTCTGCAAGATCTAAAATATTTATTTTGAATTTTTTAGAAAAAAATTTATTGTGACTCTCTAAGAGACTGATTGCTTTTTTCTTAATAATCTCAAGTTATGTTTGGATTTGTGGGTCTTTGTCTATTTTGTTCCTCTTCAACTTCAGTAATAAAGAATTTATTACGAAAGTATGGTCTTTAAAATCTGTAAGATATCGGACTCCAGAAAAAGATAAACTGATAGTTTTCTTCGGTCACTTCTTTCCCTTATAATCTAATATTTTGTAGAGCATTTAAAAATCTAGTTCTATTTTATATGTATGGATGTTTTACCTGTATGTATGAATTCAACAATGAGTAACATGCCTGTGGAGATCAGAAGAGGGTGTCAGATCCCTGGAACTAGAGTTACAGATGGTTGTGAGCTACCATGTAGGTGCTGGGATCTGAATTCCAATCCTCTGGAAGAGCAACCAGTGCTTTGGACCACCCAGCCATCTCTCCAGGCCCTTTATAGAACATTAATATAATATTAATATATTATATTAATATACCATATAATTATATACAATTAATATAATGATACATATTCTATAATATATAATGATATATATATTATATCTGATCTTGAAAAACACATCTCTAAGTGAGATCATTTAAACATTCCTTTTCTGTTCTGTGCTTTAAGATTAGAGTCTCCTAGCCTGTATTTGGCTGTCTCAATAGCTATGATGTTCTTGATGCGATGCATCAAACAACATTAGTTAGCATGTATCCATTCCATGGCTACCATGTGAAAGACACCAGGCTACGTGTTTGGCCAATATCTCCTCAGTATATTAAAGAAAGTTGTAGTTATAAACCCCGGTTTTAGAGGAAAGCAAGTAACAAGTTTAAAGTAACAGGCAGAAGCAGTCCTGTTCAGTTTTCCTTCAGCTCTGTTCCCAGCAACTCTTGTCTGCTGTCAGCTCAAACGCAGAAACCTGAAGTGACCCACAGCCCAGGACACACACTCCACCGTTTCTGCTATAGAGAGATGTTAATGTTTCCAAATGACGCTTGAAGTTTTAGCAAGTAGAAAACCCCTGGTTACCAAAAAACCGAAAGCACTAGAAAACTTAGCAGTGTTTGGCTCCTCTGTACCCCCATGTAGCTAGATACCATTTCCACCCAAGAGGGCCCCCATCTGAAGACACAATTCTTTTCCTGTCATAATAAAAACCATGTGTATGGTGCTCCACACTAGAGAGGAACAACTTGCCATTAAAAACCATCTTTTAAGTTCCCAGAAGTCATTTCTGCATTTGTTTGCATTTGTCTTTCAGGTGTACCTCAGGGCATTGGTGGTTACAAATTGAGTTAAAATCTTAAACAAAAATGGCCTTGGTGCTTTTCTGCCTTTTATTTGGCAACCACTTTTCTTATAGAGTTCTTATTCTCCATATGACTTCTTCTGAGCTGATTGGCTCAGCAGAGGGACAGAGGGTGGGACCCATTCTCCCCCCATCAGGGTGGTGGCCCAGGCAGTGAGTCAAGGCACTGGAATCTGGGAACCCCAGAGGGATGATCTTCATGCAAGCAGTTCTTCAGTTCTCTGAAGTATGGCTTCCAGCTTCACACTCTTAAAGTCACTCTACCAGGAATTTGCCAGGACTAAATTGTATATGGGATGTAGTTTTCTAATAAGCAAACGTTCCTTCAGAAAGTACCCGGCAATGAGGGCTGAAGCTCCCAGCCAGTTATTCCCACACAGTCCCCTGAAAACTGCTAGTCTCTTTCTGCTTCTGTGACCATTTCCTCCTCGTTCTGTGGTTTGTTTCCTGTCCTGGAGCAGTTTGCCAGCATTCCATCTTATTTTAACAACCACTTAAATATAAAAACCACGGCACCAAAATTGTAACTGAGGCTTCATTTTGCAATAACAGTTGTGTTATCATAGGCTGCCTGCAGTGAACCCAGTTAAATTCTAGCCTTTCCTTCTGTCTGTAGTGCTTAGAATTGACATTCTCTAATATACACTGGGCTCAGAGCTCCCAGGGACTACAACTCCAACCAAAGAGTACAAATGGGGGAACTCATGGCTCCAGCAGCATGCATATAGCAGAGGATGGCCAAGCCGGTCATCAGTGGGAGGAGAGGCCCTTGGCCTGGTGAAGGTTCTATGCCCCAGTGTAGGGGAATGCCAGGGCCAGTAAGCAGGAGGGGGTGGGGTGGTGAGCAGGGGGAGGGGGAGGGAACAGGGGATTGTTTTAGTTTTTGGTTTTCTTAAATTTTTTTTTTCTTTTTGGAGGGGAACCTGGGAAAGGGGATATTGTAAATAAGAAAACATCCAATAAAAAAAAAAAAGAATTCTTTGCCATTCCTTGATATTGTAATGCATCTTTAACCTCTTTTCTAACTACTCCCGGTTTATCATCATCTTCTTTTTTTTTTTTTTTTAAATAGGAGCTGAGTAGCAAGTTAATTGGGAGATGGTTTGACTTGGTTCTAAGCAAATGGTGTATTTTATATTCTTCTATGCTCCACACACCCCTTTGCTGAGGACACAGCCCAGGGCCTGTGCATGTTCTGTGAGTTCTCTCCCACTGAGCTATACTTCCCATCCCTGAGTTCCATCTTTTACAACCAGTACTGAGTATTTTGTGAATACTCTTGGATGGTAGTAATGTAGGAGAGATATATAGTCTTTAGGAATGCCGCTCATTTGACAAGGTTACTCTGTATGAAACAAAGATTTATTTTACTTATCATGGGCGGGTGTTTGCCTCACAATATCAAGATATAATAAGGACCATAGACACTCCTTATAGACCCTTGTCTCATGAGACTTTTAAATTGTTTTCATATTGGTACCCTGCCTCAACTTCCAGATGAGAATTAGATGGCTACTGGAGACGAGACAAGCAGTCTTGATGGTTTATGAACAGAAAGGATCTCAGTTTAAGTATGCACACTTAATCTTCCACCAGTGTTTCTATATCCAAATCATGCCCAATTCAACTCATACACACTTGGCTTGATGCTTCCAGCTTGTATCACCCAATAATTTCACTGTACAGTTTATGGAGATTTGGTGACAGTGGTTATTGTGGGTGTATAGTTGACCTGGAGTAAGATGTGGCATGGGTAATATCTTATAAACAGATTAAAAGACCATTATTTCTTGCATATGGGTCTTGGATTGCATGAGCCTTGTGTGGAAGTTCCCAGGTACATGAGTGTTTGCTGCTCTTGATGGCTTTGATGTGGATAGATGGGTGTCTGATATTCATATATTTCTTTACCACTTCCATTGGGAAAGGATTCAAAAGGTCACTGCATTCAGTCGTGGCAATGTGTATCATGTTTCATCAAATACTCCTCACTAAACACTTAGTGCTTGTCATGGTACTAGATGTTATATGCAGCATCTACTAAGTAGAATTAGAACCTGGCTGTGACAATTTGTATGCTAATCTGGCCAAATCTTCGATGTGTTTCTTTTTATTAAAAAACAAAACAAAACAAAACAAAACAAAAGCAATTTCTCCAGAGAAAACCAGTTCACAAACTCCCAGATTTATAGCAATCCTTCAGATACAATGATAGGAGCAGTTCCAGTGTGTCTGGTGTTCTACCATGGACCTGACATGGTATTAGTATAACTTGAATTTTAGGACAAAAGCCAGGATTCTAAGAGCCCAAGTGATAAACCAGTGATTGCATTTTGGTGACAGTCTATGTGCCTTTTGTACCATGAGTCTTACATGCACATTGCAGGATTTTGATTGCCTTTGGGGAATACAGAACAAGCCTCTGCTCTTTCGTATGACAGACAGCTCTGGGAATGCTATCTATTCTCCTCCCCTAAACAGGAAAAGCAGAGGTTCTGGGAAGAAAAGGATCATGCCAGACTCTTTCTTCATCTTGCTCTTAGTTCCCTGAGTTAGCCTCTATATTTTATGACCTCAAATTATTAATATAATCTGTTACCTGGCAGGGACAATAAAATACAGAGACATGACAGTAGATTAATAAAGATCTGATGAAGAGCAAAAATCTCCTGATCACTCTATGAAATGCTGTTCCCAGGGCAGCAGAAATTATGGTCCAAGTCCCATGATGTGCTTGCTTGTCTGTTTTACTCTTATTAGCCAGGAAGACATTAAAATATGTCACAGTGCTGCTCTGCAGAGTGCCTCTGTGCTGCTGACTTGCAAACTTTGTCCTCTTCTCTTGTTCTCTAACATCTATTTTGACCCATGTAAGTCACTTATCAACCCCGTGAATTCATTCATTGGAGTCAACTAAGAACGAGTTGCTTTGTTGGATAATTCTCATTTACATTTTTCTCTCTCTTTCCCCACCCCCATATTGACCTAGTCTTTTATGACTCATAATGAGGAATTTTTAAAAAAATTACTATCCCCCCCACTGTGGTCATTACCAGTCGTCACTCATCCTTATGCATAAAATACCTTTTTCCCCCTTTTGCATACCCTCTATTTCCCCTCTGTGTAGAATTTATTCCCCCCTTGGTGTGTGGGGACAAATTAAGTTCACAACAGTCATTAATGATAATGGGAAGAATATATAAATCTTTGATGCATTGAAAACTGAATGGTGCCCTGGTGGGTCTTTTTCTCTATCTTTCCTTACCAGATTTTGTTTGACAGCACATACAGTAGGTTGTGTAAAGCATATTTACTCATATTTTTCTCCTTATTGTGGGCACATAACACACACACACACACACACACACACACACACTGGCATAGTACTTCTCTCTGTGTGTGAAGACTGCCCCTTACTGTTGGGAATCTCTGTGAGAATGAGAAACTGATTTGGCCTATTCTGCTTTTCATGTTTAATACTGAACACAACATTATGCTAATCGTGGGGGCTCAATAAGGTTTTATGAGCACAGGAATGAAAGAGACCACGAACATTAAAGTGAGTAACTACTCACCCTGCCTGGACATGATCCTAATGCTAAGATTAAATTCTGTAAGAGCAAGTACATAGATGTGCATTATTGTGCATGGGAACACTGTAGTGAAATGACAAGAACTCATTTAAAATTAGGTAAGTTTGGTGCTCATCCTAGTAACCACTGACCGAGTTTGGGGGAATTCCCCTCAAGTCTTTAGCCTTAGTTTCCCCATCTTTGGCAGTGAGATGATAGTTCTTGGCTGTAGGATGCCGACCAGCAGCTTCCTACTAGCGTGGGTTTCCACGAACCGGGAATGTGAGGGACCT
>NW_022196898.1:3531128-3542693 GCF_008632895.1 Mastomys coucha
CAGCTGGGTCCAATTTTCAGCACTGTAAAGCACAAAGTTTGAACATAAAAGTAGACTGAGAAAGCTGGACCTATTCCTGCTGGAGAGGAGGGACAAGCTAGGCTACACTGCCTAGAAATGGGCAATCTGGGTCTTGAAGAGCTACTGTGATTTTTCAGGCAGAAGCCCAGAAGGGCTTGGTTATTCTAATATAGACTGTAGCTAACTGCATCTAGGGAGTGAGGAAAGTTAAAAAAGAAGACTGGTAAGAGAAGAGCCTAGAAAGCTAACTTAGAGCCAGATGAGCAAGAACTGGCTCTGTTTGCAAGGCTAATTTCAGGAATTAGTGTAGAAATTAGCTAGGTAAGTAGGAGGCAAAAGGTTCAGTAAAAATATTGCGCAGTATAGAGAAAACTGTTGGGAAATTTTCATCACAAGGTAGATTGTGCTTGGATATTCAATACTTGCAGGGAGTAAATGCTCCTTGAAAGATTAAGACTAAGCTGAGGGGAAAATGTTTAGCTTTCCATAGGCTTTGGAGACACACAGCACAGGGATTGAGTTCTCCCATGGTTTGTCACAGTAAATCTTGGTTCTCAGCTAGGTTAGATGAGACATGCCTAGGAGATCAGGAAAGTATACCTTGTGTGTGTCTGGGAGAGTATGCATCTCCTAAGAGAATTTAAAAGCTCTGACCTGAATGTGAACAGCTACCTCTTAGGTTCAGGTCCTGGGTGAGATGGAAAGGAAGAAAGAAAAAAATCTACATAGTGTGAACTATTCTCCTTCCCTGCTTCCTGGCCACCATGATGTGGGCTATTTACTCTATGAGGATAGATGGAAACCTCAGAAATCATGAGCCAAAATAAGTCTTTAATTTCTGGATTTCAGTTGACTTTCTGGGCATTTTGTCACAATGTAAAGGAAGGCTAACACATAGCTATATAACTTTGATATAAGTTATTAGTTTTTTGATCTTCTTATCATCACTGTGGAAGTAATAAATACTGTCACCCTCTTCTGGGCTCTATGAGTACTGTACACATGTGGGACACAGGCATATATGTAGGCAAACTCTCATACACATGAAATAAAATGAATCTTAAAAAAAAAAAAAAGTCTTTTGGAGCTGGAGAATTGGCCTAATGGCCAGGAGCAATTATTCCTCTTGCAGAGCACTTGAGTTTAACTCTCAGCACTCACACTGTGGCTCACAACTATTTGTAAGTCTAGTTACAGGGTATGATGCTCTCATTTGGCTTTCGTGAGCAATATAGGCATGTGGTGAACATACATACATACAGGCCACATTCATATACATAAAATGAACCTTACGAATCTTTAATAGTTATATAGGTGCCCACTGTTATCCTGACAGGAATATTATACTAAGCACAATACCTAAGTTAACATCACAAAAATTTTGCATTCCTTTATGTTCACTGGTGTGAGTATCAGTTTCAAGGAACTGATGTTTAATAAATTCACTGAAGCTTAATGTTATATTAGTCTCAGCCAATCACTCATAGATTAAGGAAACAATGACCTATGGTGATTCTGAGCCTTTTCTGAAGGTCATTGGTCTACTTTCTCAAGGAAAACCAACAGGAGTTTATAGACTCCCTGCTGAATACAGTTGTTTGTATCTGAGAGTAGCTATTTCATGAGTTCTCATACTAATGTGTCATTTTATCTCTTCTCTTCAGAGCAAAACGCAAAAACTTTTTTTTTAAATGAAAAACATACCCATAGAGTTCTGTTTTGCAAAGTTTTGTTGTATGCATAATCATCACTTATGTGTCTAATCCTGCCAAATGTGACAGACAGACAAAGGGTGAGACTAGAAAGACACTTCTGGAATGTCTTGATTCTAATTGAAATTAGCATACTTGTTGTTGACAGTCTTTGGATCAGGAGTGGAACATCTGCTGCTGTATTGTAACATTGAAGTGAGAATTTTGAAAGAGCCCAAAGTAGCTTCACTTTGTGCTGAACTATGATCTTGGTCATAGGTATTCATTTGCCCCAGATCTTGCTGTGCTTCTTGATCAAACAATTACATTTTTTTCTGATCACATCCTCTCAGCTCTTGGAAACTAAGACCATTAATTTATTAAATTAATATTATATTTAGTAATATAATAATACATTAATATTAATTTAGCATATGAATCCTATGCTACATTATGGTGTACGAAGGGCACAAAGATTCAAGAGCTGTGTGGCCAACAGATTTACAACATCCCAGCATCCTGACTAAACAGAGATCAAGCTGCAATGAAGATCTTATCAGGATGGAGGTGTGGTTATAACATTAAGGAAAGGTCAAATCTACCCAGGATGCAAAGACAGGCACGGGAATGGAGAATGCCAGGATGCATGCCCACACAGGAGAGTTCTTAGTTGAATCAGTTCATTGAAGGTCATTAACAGAGGAAGAAAGGGGATGACAACATTTCAGAGTGCTGAGATATGAAAGCGCATGGATTCCTTTGTTGGTAACTCCAGTTTTAGCAGGACTGAAGAAGTCCAGAGGGCTGCAGTAGCGAACAGCAAGAAGAGAAAGTTGGCATCAGATGATGGAGAATCTTGGCATTCATGCTAAGCTCTTCAGAACATCCTGTGGGATCCTGGGAGCTTTTAAGGTCCCTGACTTGAGCTTATGGGAGGATATGTCTTAACAGGTATTTTTGTAAAATAATGGTTCTGATTTAGCAGGAAATTGCTGCCATGATTAAAGAATGAACTAAAAAAGAGCAAGGATTGAGGAAAGGAGGTCTTTGAGAGGGCAACTGGTGAAGGGCTCTGCTGGACACAAAGGATGGAGAGACACGACCTAAATGACCCATAATGGGAAGAATGGGAGAGGGACAGGCTGGAGTATAATGAATAATCCTGTATCATAATTCATGGTTGTACTGAAGACAGAAAGTGCAAGAAGAAAAAAAAGAAGACACAAAACAATTCTGAGTTTCAAGGAGCAACTTGGGACTGATTGTATCATGTGTAATAAGCTATCCCTACATTTAATGTCTTCAAGCAACAATCATATGACAGCTGTGTCCATGAGGTTATGGGTTGGCAATGTGGTTCTTCTGAAGTGGCCTGGCTTAGGTTAGAATCACCTTTCATTCATGTGTCCATCCTGTGCAAAGAAAGAGTCTGGTGGCTGGCTGGCTGGCCTGGGCTGACCTCAGCTAACGGCTTTCTTCTAGTCTGGGTCTTATCACACAGCAGGCATGTTCAGGTTTATTTTCATGATTGCAGTGCAAGATCTCAATGTGAAATCGGCCTTTGGAGAGTGAGTCTCTACACTGAGATAGTACATATCCCATGACACTCTGCTAGTCAAAGGAAGCAACCAGGCTGGCCTGTTCAGTTTCATAGTTTGAACTACAAGTTTACATTTTATGTCTGGGAAAGGTTACTGCTATAATCAGTCTACCAGAATGACTCATAATTATTAGGTGCTTATCAAAAGAATTTAAAAATTATATCCTATTAATTCCATTCATCTACATCCCAGAGAAAAATTAAGATAAATGGTGTTTTAATGAGGATATAAAATTGTTGAAACATTTACTTAATTTTCACTTTTTCTTTTGTTAGATATACTGAACTACTATTCTGCTTTCTCTTTCTTTTTTTTTTTTTTTTAGGCTTTATATATCTTCATTTAGCTTCACTAAAGTCTCTTTTATGTAGAAGAATATACTGACAAGCGATCCTGCCAGTGCAGTATCTCAAAGCATTTTTGAAATTCTTGAGTACCATTTCTAAAAAGGCATCCACTGAATAAAAGTGTTTGAATGGGGCAGTAAAAGTGCCTACACAGTCCTTGGGTGGAGGCCTTCAGAACACAGACTTCAGTCACCGATTGCACAGGCTGACTTGCTGCTGTGTTGCTGGTACCTTACCAACTCTGGTAGTACAGGCAAGGTGCGCTTTGCCTCAGTGACTTGACTCAGCTTTATTAATCATGTTTAGCTGCCCCATACAGAGGCTGGGAATAGCTTTTCCAGGAAAGACCACCTGCAGTGAAAATATTAAGCCTATCTGGTGGGCTTGAAGACTTTCCTTATGAAGCGGAGTCTTTCTGTAGAGTAGGCACTTGGGAAGCAATTATTATTAATTACAGACCCTTTCATCACATCTTTTGATCCTGTGCATGCCCCAATCTCCTCTGCTCTTCGTTCATCACAAGGATAGCACAACAACAGCTTCTGTGCCGCGATGAACAAAGAGACATTTTGAAAAAGATCCAATTTGCCAATTATCACCACAATCATAGTCTTTGAATGTGGTCCTGTGTGCTTCTCTCAGATAATACATTCTCCTTGTATTAGTGCCGGCATTTTGCCTCTGTTACAGGCTTCAAGGGATGTGTTTACAATGTCCTGCTGATGTCGAGATTGACCTGATCATATTTCTAATTAATTTTGATTAAAAAAAAAACTCTTGTGAATGAGATGAATGCATATAGTTACTAATCCATGAAGACACAGGTACCTGTCACAGGTATTCAAATTTTGTGTTCTTGTGAATTTTTCTCTGAGGTTGAAAGGTGCCTTCATCATGAAGACCCAAGTTCAATGCCCAGGATCTGCGCATGCCCAGGAAATGATCCTGTCACTTCAGTGCTAGAGAGGTAGATACAGGAGGATTCCTGGCTTGCTGGAATCCCAGTAATAGCCAGTAGAACCAAATGGGCAAGCTCAGGTTCAGTGAGAGAATGAGAACAAGAGATTATAATTGAGGTTAACCTCTGGCCCTCCACACTTCATAGTCAACTCCACAGAGTTTATTCACATGTAAGTAAGGAATTTCTTCAAGACATTCACAATTTTTATTTGGTAGAAACTTGTAGGTGCAGAGAAATATCATATTGGTAAATACAAACTTAATAATGACTATATATTCTTTATTGATCACAGTCTGACTTTGGGAGGTGGAATACTCTCGTCAGAAACAGACTGTAACCTCCAAAGGCCTTCCCCTTGTGATCCACCCCCACCAACCATGTCTTAACTTTTAAAAGTTCTATAATATCTCAAAACAATGCCACTGTTGGGGACCAAGTGTCCAAATACATGATTCCAAGGGGAACCTTTCACATTCAAACAGTAACAGTAATACATAGCTTTAAAAATTCTATTGTAATTCTTGTAAATCCTTCACATGTTTGCCTCTTTCTAAGAAAATTCTACTTTCTTTGAAAAGCTTCACATACTTGGTATTAAAAATTGAAATAATTCTATTTATAGCATTCCCCTTAGTCTCTATGGGCTTTTCAAGAATACAAAGCTCACTGCTAATATAATAAGTGTATGTAAACTGGATTTATTTTATTCATAAACAGTAATCAACAGAGGCAGGTCTAGTTAATAGCTTTATAATTGTTACTGGAAATGCGTATTACTACATTACCTCATAGTTATATAAAACTTAAACAGGAGACTCAAACCACTTTAGTTATCAAACTTTAAAGACAAATTAAGTATAAAGATGTCCTCTATAAGAACTGTGATGGGTCCAGTGACTAATAAGCTTTCTGTGGTAGATATCCAGTTCACAAGCTAATATATAAATTTAAAATCATAGCACTAAAGATAATTTCTTCTGATTGAAGATAATTTTTTTTATAAAATATAATGTTTATTGGGGGCTTAAGTGCCCTTAAGTGCCATTAAAACACGATTTTACTTGAGGGGGCCTGGAGAGGTGGCTCAGTGGTTAGAAGCACTTGCTATTCTTGCAAACAACCTGGGTTTGGTTCCCAGCGTCTAAAGAATGGCTCACAAGCATCTATAAGTCCAGCTGGGTGGACCCAATGACCTCTTCTTGCCTTCAGGGGAATGATCTGGGGTCTGGGATCAAATTCAGGTCTTCAGGCTTGGAAGCAGGTGCCTTTGGTCGTGGAGCGGTCTTGTGCGATCCTAGCCCTCTGTTTGCATTCATCCTCTGTATACCTCCAGTTCTTTTCTGCAAATAGTCAGTGAGCATTGGACGGTCATAGAAGATGTCTATGATTTAAGGATTTGTTCTTATACACATAGAAGACTGTAAAACAAGAGACCACGCAGTAACAAAGCACGTGTGTTAAAGTTGACAGCAAGAAAATTCAGCCAAATCAATTTTCACCCAAGTTTCATTTGTTATCAATTTTGCCCCCTCTTTTAGTAACAGGTTTATGTTGTGCATCAAGATTTCAGTGAAAATAATGACTATCCTCTTTTTTTTCCTTCTGCTGACAATGATGATAATGCAATAGTGTATTCCAGTCAGAATCGATAGCTCCATTGCACCCAGAAAGTGGAACTCTAGATAGTTTTCCAAAGTATTTGAACTATAAACGAAGTGGTAGAGTGTAGTTGCTAAAGAACCTATAAGAAAACTCTTTTTGTAGATCATGAGAATGCTTTGAAATCTTAGACATCCTCCTGATATGTGTGAAAGTTTTCATCACAGTGCTGGCATGTCTTTGCGTTAATTGGTACCAAGAAGTGCGGAACGGCCCAGGACCCATTTGGAATCTTAATTTCAGGTTATTATATAGTTGTAGATTCCTGAGACCTGAGGGACTGGTGGTGTCATGCAAGCCCAGAACTAAAATTCCTGGCAGTCCCAAGCTCCCAGTTCACATTGCTTGTGCTTGCAGAGCAACCTGTTATATCTTGGGATTCTACATTTGTAAATTCAGCCAATTGCAGATTAAGAATACTGTATTTAGGAAGAATGAATTGTGTCCATCCTGGCTGTACAGACTTCTTTCCTTGTCATGAGCAAAACAGCACAGCAACCATTTGCATAACATTTGTTTTGAGGTAGTGTTCTATTAATCCAGGGATGACCTAAAGTCCTAGGAGGTTGTGTGTATGTTATGTGCAAACGTTACCACATTTTCTATAAAGAATTGGGACATAGGAAGCTTGGTTAGCTGAATGGAGTCCTGGAACCTTTGATATCCTGGACAGTCTGCAGGGGTGCCATGGAAATAGCTATCATTTTGTTTAGCTCTCATCAGAAATAATTCTAAAACAGTCTTTGTGTCTTCAGGACCAGTTTCCACTGCACAGATGCAGGAGGAAATGAGTGTTGACCCAAAATCATAGACTAAGAGAAAGAAATCAATTGTAAAAAGAGTTTCCTTAGAAGAGCCACTCCCTGCCCCCAAATTGTACATCCATCATCAAGCAACTACTAGTAGGGTTTTTATTATGTTGACATGACAACACTATGCTGGGCAGTGGGCTAGACAGGTAAGGGAGATAAATCTTCCTGCAAAACCAACACAGCTTAGAGCCAGGCAGGTAACTTGTGATATGGTGTGTGTGTGTGTGTGTGTGTGTGTGTGTGTGTGTGTGTAATTGAGAGTGTGTATGTATGTGTGATTTATTTATTTTTCTATTGAACATTTTACTAAATGTTGAAGGACATTGTACCATTGAGAACATCAAAACACCACAGTCAGGCACAGTCAGGTCTTACAAAAGCACCCAGCATTACTTTGTGTACTTTCTGCTGATCGTTCTTTGATGTCTTCTTTATTTTGTACAGTGTAATACATTTCTACTATATAACTATTATTCTGGTGAAGGTGTAGAATATTGCTAACATCAAGAGTCTCCTAATTCCTTTTTTTTTTTTTTTTTCACTTTCACCCTGCCTGGACTACCTACCAACATGGTAACCTGCGATACACATTTAGAATGAGCATCGGCTACATGCCAGTGGTGTGAGGCACAAAGTAAGGTCACCCCTGCTCTCGAACAAATGACATCTCAGAAATGGAAGTAAGCATGGGAGAAACAATATGACAGCTCCACTGACAGGTGCCGTAGGAAGCTTTGTGAGAGTGAAGGGGGCACTTCACATGAGCTGGGGGTAGTTAAGGCTCCACACAGAAGTGAGGATCTTGAGGGCTATTAGGTAGGACTTAGAGAAGCAGAGCCTGCGACCGAGGATCTCATGTGAGGCATGAAACCTAGAAGCAGCCACAGCATGTGGTTAAAGAGGTCAGGCAAAGCAACGTCACAGGATATGGAGGGCAGTGCAGAGATTTGAACCCCAGAAATGGGAGATATGTCTGCAGATTTCATTTTCCATCTCAAAGTTTTCTTAAAGGACAAATATAGGAAAATGACAGTACTTAATCTATCTTCCAGTTGTGGCTTTAAAGTGACTCAGACCAAACCCTTCCCAGGGTGGCTGTCTCTGATGCATCTCCTGCATGGGACCATGGAGGTGGGACAGGATTGCGTTGCCCTGAGTGGTGATTATTCCCAAGTATGTGCCTCAATGGCTGCCATTGAAACAACCTGCCAAATGTCAGGAGACATAAACCTTTGCCAGGCTTGCCAGGCTTCTGTGTTCCCTACAGAATATGCCTGCATGATTGCTTCTCTATAGCAGAGGACTTGTCTTGGCTTTCTACCTCTACCCGAAACAGAAACCAGAGGTTTGACAATTAAAAATAGGCTGAGGAGAATGTGTTGTTTTTTTTTTTAATAGCACAATTCAAGTTTATTCCATTTGTTCTTGCAACATGAAACTTAAACACAGTATTAGTTAGCATTTAGATGTACATGAACTAGGATACTTATGAAAAACCCAACTGTGTCATAGGAAATGACATTGTGGAAACATGACCTCAAATATACCAAAAATGCACAAAGCACTAGCCTTTCTCCGTACTCCTTAGAAAGATGGTTTCTCCATTTACAAAATAGAACCAGGACAATTTAAATTTTTAAAATTTTGCATGCAGAACGCCTTGCTTATTTATGAAGGAGGGTACTCTTACCAGCTTCTTCTATACACAACCAGGTATACAATATTACATGAAGAGAATAGCCGCTCAGCTGAAGTTAATAAGGATCAAGTACACATATATTGAAGCTCCTCTTATCTGGGGAAAGAAAGAAATGAATAGAGGCTACTTGTTTGAGCTTTCACATGCTGTAGTTACTGCCTTTCTTCTGAGCCCAGCTGGTTCTGGAAAAGTGAGCTTGTGCACAGAGCTACATGGGATATGCAAGTGCTGTGTCAGAACTCAAATCTACATACGCTGGCATGAAGCTGGGGGTGGGGGTGGGCAGATCTGTTAGTACACTAAGCATCAACAGGCAAGTTACCTGTTTTTAGTTGATACAGTGCATATGAAATGATGGATTTAATATAAAACTAAAGAACATGCAGGTTTTTTATTTTTCTGAGATGTTAAATAGTACTAAAGCGGACAACAAAACTTAACCTGTTATTAATGCGTGTAGTACCAAAAGCAGACATTTTAGCTTCATTTATTCAAAAATATTAACATTAAGTGTCATTTTTGTTATTTCATCATTAACACAGTGGTTTAAATTCTTAGACAAGTATTATCCAGTGTAAACTTGTTAGGGTAAAACTATTTTGTACTGATAACACGAATCAGTAACCACAAAGACTCCCTCAATGGGTTAAAACTTCTACTAAGCAAACTATAGATGTCTGTAATGACTTTATCCTCCCCACAAAGCATTTTTTTTTTCAGTAAGAAGAATTTAACACAGCTTGTTATTCATACTAAGCAAGTACCTGGTCACTGAGTGCTTGCTTTATTAAATTGTGATGAAAATCTCCCTGAGTTCCCCAGGGTGGCCTTGAACTAACAACCCTCCTACTTTAGCCTCTGGTGTAGCTGGCAGCATAGGCACCAATCCCTGCCAAAAAAAGCCTTTTAATAGGGTAGGGTGGAGATAAATCTCCCCTCCTCTTGACAACACTGACATATGTTTCAAGCTACCAATTAGTGTAAAGCTATAGTAATATTTCTAATAATGCCTATGTTGTGTTCTGGGTGGGTGGGATCCTTGGAAATGGGTTTTTAAAAATAATTAACATGATTATAAACAGCCTTTAAACAACACTTAAAGATAGTTTTTTCTCTTATGTGTCAACTTAAGTGACTCTTCGAGCAATCTATAGAACTAATTAGCAATCTATATGAGGTAGCATTCTTTTTCAAAAGGCTCCTACTTACTATCCAATTTGATCTACAAAGAATATCAACATGAAAAATGTGATCCAGACTGTATGGATTTATGTTCTATTTCATCTACTTTTATGACCTTGAAGCTTGGCAGGCATTCTACCCCCAACCCTCATATTCTGTTTCCAGAGAATTTATTGGCCATCTTAACTCTATGGATATATATATATATGTATATACATATATATATGTATATATTTTAAATCATGATTTGACTTTCTTTGTATTAATGAGTCTATATAACATGGCTCATCTCTCAGTTTATATATATATATATATATATATATATATATATATATATATATCTTTTTATTTTATATGGATATTTGCCTGCATGTGTGTCTCCACACCATGGGCATGCAATGCCTGAGGAGGCCAGACGAGGGTGCCGTATCCCCTGGAACTGTTACAGATTGTTGTGAGTAGCCATGTGGTGACTGGGAACTGAACCCAGATCCTCTGAGAGAACATCCTGTGCTCTTAACCACTGAGCCATCTTCCAGCTCCCATATCCCAGTTTTTGCTCATCATCTGATTGAAATTCCTTCAGAAACGAAGTCTATTTAACTTTCATGATATGTCACAGCCTATAAAAGTTTATTACTTTTGGTTTTAATAGCAGAGCTGAATAGACTGGAGCTTCTAATGTTAGGTGAACCCTTAATGGGGAGTCTGAGCCAGTGGTGTAACTTGATTAACTGTCTAAATATTTAATGCCGAATTTTATGTTTCTAATGTCATCTTGAAGAGTAGCCTGAGTTTGTGAGGGTCATTCTTGAAGATAATTCTTTTATAAGAACCCAAAGACTCAGACAAGTATATTCTAATCATAGCTGTTTGGCTCGGTATGAGGTATTGGCTCTTCTACACAGCATTCAGATTGAGGCTACTTTATTCAAAAACAGTGAGACCTGAATCTATTCTTCCACACCAGGGCCTTTCTAAGTAACCATTGTTTAATAGACCTGGAAGAGTGTGTTGGTTCGAGATGTGAGAGACCTGTTGACTTTTCCACTTGCCTTTGTAAGTTATCTAGTTGCCATAGCTCAGCTCTGAGTATTTCCCCAAGGGCCCGGGGTGGGACGGGCCTGTGTCCCACCAGAGCTCAGGTACTCTGACCAGATGGACATAGGAGACTGTCGCCTGTGCTCTTCACACGGCCAGGTGGGCATCTGGCTGTGGGATGCCACTATCCCAGTCCATGGGGGTGGAGAGAGAACAGTCTTGTGGGTTCTCAGTTTTGGCATCCCAGACGTTGCTGGATTTCACAGCAGAGCTGAGAAGGAATTGGGAGCCCCATGGACAACTGAGTCAGCCCTGGGGCCAAAGAGAGAAAGGGGCGGGGAGAAAAGGGGGTGCCAGGTGGTTCCCTTGAGAGAGAGTCCTTGATCAGGTCTCATGGCTGGAAACAATAGGAGATCTTCCTATAGGAGATTAGATGTGGCTCTTTAGAGGAAGGCCTAATCCATTGCTCCAGCACTGTGAGTCTAGATGAAAGGAGGCAGTCCATGGTCTTAAGACATTTATTGTAGAAGAGAGAGAGAGAGAGAGAGAGA
>NW_022196898.1:3542703-3557606 GCF_008632895.1 Mastomys coucha
GAGGAGAGGAGAGGAGAGGAGAGGAGAGAAGAAAAGAAAAGTAGAGACCGGCCATGGCCACATGGAGAGAGGGGAGAAAGGAGGGGGAGAAGGAGGGCAAGAGATGAGAGTAAGAGCAAAAAGTTAAAAAAGAGCTTAAGAGAGAGGGGAGGGGTCAAGCAGCCCCTTTTATAGTGGGCTGGGCTACCTTTCTGTTCCCAGGTAACTATGGGGTGAGGCATACCTTGCAGTAGTCAAACGACTGTGGGGGTGGAGTCCAGCCAGAATACTGGGAGCTTGGGGCATTGTCTAGCCACAGGATAATGGAGTGAGGGCTCGTGGTGTCAGGTGTCTATGTCTGGGAGCATAGTTTTACTGATCTGTCTACTGGGTCTCCAGAGTAAGCCTCATTCAACCAAGAACACAGACTGCCCTTCACGGTCCAACAGGCCCATATACTGGTCTCCAGCTTTGTACCATCAGGAAGTGGTGGCCAAACAGGAGCCTTGTGGGATGGAGCTAGGTGACTGGAGATAAGTTCTCAGAGGGGGAGATCCCAGTCTCTTCCTGTTCTTGTTCCCTAACAGGGGGTGAGATGACCTCCTTCCATATACCTAACATAGTATACAGCACCACAAAACAACAGAGTGGACTGATGAAACTTTCAGAACTGACCTCTTTTTAGGAAGATTTGTTTCAGATTTTCATTATAGGACCGGAACAGTAACTTATAAAGTGATCAGGCTCAGGCCATAGAGCCCTGGTACTTGTGACCCATAAGCTTCTCAAGGAGAATCTTCTCAAGAGCTAACTTTTCTTCTTAATGTTTGTTTCATTTAACTACAGATTGTTTTAAAAGGTCACCGAGATACCTGCTTGGAATAGGACTATCTGTGTAAAGAAATACTTTGTAGCTTAATATGGATGGACCTCAGTGTTGCTTTAGAGACAGGGCCTCACATAGCCCAGGTTGACCAAGAGCTCTTCATCTTCCTATGCTAAGAGTTTAGGAATGTGTCACTCTGCTTGGCCAGGACTTCATTTTTAAGTGAAGGGATGTTATAGAAATACAACCAAATGATTAAAGATTATTAACCTCAAAGAGATAGAATAAAAAGAATGGTTATTGAGATTTATATAGAGAAGATAAACTTTAGGTGAATAATTATACTTAGGTAAATATAACAAGTAGGAACTTTGAATGCAGTGTCAAAGCTCTGAAATTTCCTAGCACACAAGGTTATAGGACTTCAGTCTTCCTTGGCATGAAATATACCAGGCTTAGAAGAACAACAGACATTCAAACCTGTGACCATTTAAAATGGACTTTTGGTGTGTTGATCTATGATTTGACTTTGATTTACATCTATTTTTTTTTGGGGGGGAGGCGTTTACAAACTTGTGTTTTACAGTCAGGTCTAGTTTTGTTCACATATTATCTAGGACCACATGGATGTGTTTGATAGTCCAATGTATTTAGGACTGTGAAATCAGAGTTGCCAGTGACCTAACCTGCCCTGTCATTTTCAAGCAGGGATTATTTCAGTCAAGAAGAGAACAGGAATGAGAGGGAGGAAGACACTGCAGACAGTGAATGAACTTTCAAAAGAGCCCCGTGAGTCGGAAGACAGCGAATTGAATAGCAGCTGCTATCTCTTAGGGCAGGACCTGTGGTTGACCTATGAGATTGTAGATAAGCAGGGGAAACCCAAAATGGAGCCGTTACTATTTCACTACTCAAGGTAGAATTTTAACCTTGTTCCTCCTCTCATGAGCCATGCACATGATTTTGATGAGTGATAGGAAATGCTGGTGAACAATGAAGGGAGGAGGAGAAAAGGGGGAGAGATTTGCATACTGGGAGATTCCTCCCTGAAGTGAATGAAGAAGGGCAGGCAGGAAGTTCAGTAGAGTTCTGGTCTCAGCCAGGACGAGTAGGGCTCTCTGAACAAGCACTGCCTGTCGGAGGAAGAACCTTGAGTTGGACAGGTGAGATTGATTCTCATACACCTGTGGTTCTCAATCATTGGCTGAGTGCCTTGGAAGAGGATGGTTGAAGATGCTCGGCTTATCTGTGGACGGACTCTGCATCCTTCGTGAAGGAGATCTGAGTGATTCAATTCCACGGCTACCACAGGTCACCCACAAAAATAACCAAGATCATGCCTCCTTTTCTTTTGTCATGGTCTCCATAGTTTTACAGTCGTCCTATGGATGCATAATTATATTGAACACAAGACCTGAAGAGCATCAAAGAGAGACATGACAGTAGATATTTCTTTAACTCTTTAGAACTTGCTCCAGGGCAAACATGCTTCCATAATAATAGAAGTGTGCTATTGGCTCACATGAACGCAGGCTTATTACCTGACAAGCAAGTCGATCGTCTGTCAGGAAGATGAAAAACACACAGCATACAAAGACAGAGGGATGCGATTACCCTGCCTTCTTCCTCCTCCTGACCAAGCATCAAGCACAGAACTGAAGTCATTAATCAGGTACTCTTCATGGATGGTTAAATACGCTTATTCTGTTCATTTATTCCTTAGGTTTTTTTTATTTGGATTGTTAATGGTCTCTGTGAGACCCCATGCCCCCTCTGTCTTGTGCCCAGAGCCTGATTGCTTATTCACATTAATAACCAAGAACAGGTGACCGTGACCCTCAAAAAAAGGATAAAATCTCCTCACAAGGAGGATACCCCACATTTAAGAAATCTTCAGGTTAATTCCAATTTTATTTACCTTAGCTATAAAATTTAAAATAGTACATATGTATTTAGAGCATCTTCAACCAGATAAAAACTGGCAGCCAGTAAAGCAGAGAATGTATACTACTAGGTCTGAATGCATAAAGCAGCCTCAGCAAGCACCTGCAGTTGTGGCTCAGTGCTTTATACAAATGGCCTGATTTCCTATAAAAGTGGATACCCATGAATTTTGCCAAAATTTCTTCCAATAAGAAATTAATTTTGGGGCTGGAGAAATGGTTCAGTGGTTACTGCTCTTCCAGAGGTCCTGAGTTCAATTCCCAGCAATCACATGGTGGCTCACAACCATCTGTGATAGGATGGGATGGGATCTGATGTGTCTGAAGACAGTGACAGTGTACTCACATAAAATACATCTTTTTAAAAAGAGATTAAGTTTTACTATTTATGATGCTAGCCAAATCACCAAAGGCACATAGGTAGCCATTAGGGTTGCCCAGCCCCCTTGCTGTACTGTGCTCAGACCAAAAATGAAGGGGCAGAGAAAGGAGATGCATGGGCCCTGGCCTGCAGGGGTGTGATTATGGCAGGGCCATGCATGCATTGAACTGTCTCCTGAAAAAGTGCTGAAGTGTAGCTCCAGGTACCTGTGAGTATGACCTTGTTTAGAAATGGCCCCTTATGGATAGTCAAGCTAGGATGGAATCATTAGGGTGGGTCCTAATCTAATATGACTGGGGTCCCTGGAACGATGGGGAAGTTTGGAAAATGCTACACTAAAGAAGGGAGGGGTTCCTTACCCAGAGAGATGACTTTCAGCATAGTCCTCTTGAACCTTGGGCATTTCTAGCCTTTAGAATTCTAACAGAACAAATTATTCTTCTTTTATGATGCTAGTTATGATAGCCATAGGAAAATAACATGGGGAACATTTCAAGAGGAAATAATTCAGTAACAATATGAAAACATATAATTATCACCGCTGATTTATTTGAACAGGTAATGCATGGGTGTGCTGTACATTTATAGCGTTATTAATGACAAAGTAAAAGAATCACTATCTGCTCAGGTCTCCCCAGAGGCTATCTGCTCTTACCATTCACTTATGCAGGGCATTCACAAGCATGACAGGAGATATGTATGTGTATATGTATATGTGTGTATATATATATGTGTGTGTGTGTGTATGTATATATATATATATACATACAGATTTATACTTTTGTATATATCTGTATGTGTATACATATATATGTATGTACATATATACATATGCATATATATACATATATACACACATACACATACATATACATATGCATACTTTTCTTTCCTATCCCTTTCAACAAATGATAACCTACCACTTGCATATTTGAAACCTTGACTATTTAACTTATATTTGGAAGGCTAAGGGATGTCTCAGTGGCTAAGAGCACTTGCTGCTTTTGCAGAGGGCCTGAGTTCTGTTTCCAACACCTGTATGTCGTAGTTCACAACTGCCTATAGCTTTAGTTCCCAGAGATCGGCTGGCCTGTTTTGGCCTTGACAAGTATCAGATCTATATCCAGTGCATGTACAGACAGACAGGCACTAACAGAAACACGTAAAACAAAATTAGGAAGTCTTTAAAAAGATATTTTGAAATTTTTGAATATTAACATCTATAGAGTTGTGCAAGAAGGAATTTTTTTTCTTTCAGTTTTTCAAGGCAGGGTTTCTCTGTGTAACTCTGGCTGTCCTAGTTCTTGCTCTGTAGACCAGGCTGGCCTGAAACTCAAGAGATCTGCCTGCCTCTGCCTCCTGAGTGCTGGGATTAAAGGCATGCACCACCACTGCCCAGCTGCAAGAAGGAATTTTAAAGTTTTACCCCGGTTAATCCTAGGAGTCTTCTTCAACTGCTGTTTGTCACTGTCTCTCAGCCACACAGAGTCACACATGAATGTTTAATACCAGCACAGTTTGCAAAGTCTGTATTAGTTACTCTTCTCATGCTGCCAAAGTGAATGAAAAAAGCTATGTAAGGGAGGAAGTCTTCATTCAGGCTCATATTTAGGCAGGGTGTGGTCAGCCCTGGCAAGGATTCAAGACAGCAGAAGAATATGGCTGCAACTCCTCACATCCTAACAGACCAACCTCTTCAAAAGGCTTCACCAGTGGAGGTCCAAGAAATCAGGTGTGGGCGCATGTGCATGCGCGCATGCGTGCGTGTGTGTGTTTTGAGGGGAGCTGGGGGGGGGTGTTCACTTCACATTCATACTTGCCTGCCACCCATGAGCCAGGAGCTTGCTATATAAAGCAGTCTAACTTGTTGGGTGGAGGAAGGAGAGTAACAAGAGAACACCAATTTCCTGACCCTAAAGAACGTAAAAGACAGATTTTCTATTGGAACAGGATCAACTTCTATTTGTGTTGTAGACTCCTGAAAAGAATGAAGCTGGCAATTTTATAAGTAGTTGTGATTATTGCCAAATTGCCTCAAGGTGAGCTTCATGCTAAAATACTTATCTCTTGTCTTTTATTTGTCATTACTGAAAAACATATTTCTTTGCTGTCATAAATCTAATTTTCCTGTGTAAGAGGTTATTCTCAGCAAAGGGAAAAACCCAATTTTGATATTTCTGAATGCTCTAACTGGTTCAAAACAACAACAAGGCTACATACGTGTTTTGTATTGAGGTTGTGAGCGCACGATAGGCACACCTCAGTGTGCTGATCCCAGATTATCATGACTAGCACATCCAGCCCTGTTTGAATTGGAGATTTGACAGCTGGCAACAGGAGGGATGGGTCAGGGTTTAGATAAGAAATGTCCCTGTCTTAGAGTTTTACTGCTGTGAACAGATACCATTAACAAGGCAACTCTTATAAAGAACAACATTTAATTGGGGCTGGCTTACAGGTTCAGCAGTTTAGTCCATTATCATTAAGGTGGGAACATGGCAGCACCCAGGCAGGCATGGTGCAGGAGGAGCTGAGAGTTCTACATTTTCATCTGAAGGCTGCTAGCAGAATACTCAAGGCAGCTAGGACAAAGTTCTTAAAGCCCACACCAACAGTGACACACCTACTCCAACAAGGCCATGCCTACTCCAGTAGGGCCACACCTTCTAATTGTGCCATTCCCTGGGCTGAGTATATACAAATCATCACAGTACTCAAGCCCCACCATACAAGGCTCACAAATCAAATGGTTGACATCTAGCTGGTGGCACTGTTTGAAGGTTCAAGAAACTTTGGGAACTGAGACATAGCAGAAGGAAATAGGCCAGTGGGTCATGTCCTTCTGCACTGAATCCTGTGCTGATCCCTCATGCTGCTTCCTGGTTATAGCAAAAGGAAATAGGTCAGTGGGTCATGTTCTTCTGCAATAAGTCCTTTTCTCCTCCCTCATGCTGCTTCTGGGTCACTCCGTGGTGACCACCTTTGCTCCTCTCTGCTCTTCCTACCATGAGCAGAGCCATGGACTGAAACCTCTGAAGACAAGAGTACAAGTTAACCTGCACCTCTTTTTCGTTCTTCTGTCAGTGGGAAGCTCACTGACACAGGAAGCATTGCCTATGGCACTGAAGGAATGGGGGGAGGTCCATCACTCTTACCCTGAGGCACATATGGACATAAAGAAAGCAGTGCAATTTCGGAAGCGCTGTAGATACAGGGAGGGTTAGGTCCTTGCAGAGCATACCAAAGACCTCTGATACTCTGATCTACAGTAGCCTCAAGTAGTGGTGGTGGTGGTGGGGTGTTCTAGCTTTACTCAACTGTCTCCGTGGAAACACCATTGGTGTCTTGGCTAGGGAGATTGTTTCTGGCTCCTATGGGTCATAGGTAAACAAGTTCAGACTAATGAGATGTAGGTGGAAGTCATGCTGGCCCATTTGTATTGTAAGGGAAAGCATATCTTTGCTGGTGCCAGAAGAACTGTGAGGATACACATGTAATGGTGGAAACAGGAGCTGCCACCTCAAGCTCAATGGGAAAGCCACATGTTGATGATGGTCATCTCACCAATCTGGGATGCTACCCCTCTCATTAAAGCTCCCGAATTTACAGGTAGAGGCCATTCTTTGTTTCACCAATAAAGATTGTACCCTAATTAACTCACCCCATGCCCAGATGTTGATAGGAACCTAAGCTACCCATATCCATTTCTCTTCTGGAATCAAATATTGAACATAATATGGAAGCATCCTACAGTTCTAGATTGTAATATGTTTTTCTCCTTCTATTTATTCAATTTTGTGTTTCTGAAATATCGATGGCTTAAGGTAAGCCTGGCTATTGTTGTGTTAGTTATAGCATATTTTCCAAATTGCTTTTCAGAAGCCTTGAATTCACCAGTGCTTCTACAAAAACAGTGAGGGGGTGGGGTTAGGGGCTAGTAGGTTTGAAAAAGTCTTGGGTCAAATGACTTCAGCCAATTTTTTTCAAGGCTCTCAACGAGGATCAATTATTCTTCATTTTTCAGAGGGAAGAATGGTGTGTGATGTATTCCAGTGTTATTTAGCTGTGAACTCTCTCTTTGGAAGATGTAACAAATGTTCTTGTGCATGGCTAAGGGTGGCAGCCTTTGTGGTTACCATTGTACCATACTTACAGGTTCCTTATTAAAGATAACTATGCATCTTACACATTTTGTTTTAAAACATAGCGAACAACTTTTTTTTTTTTTTCTTCACTTTTGACCCCAGGGAGTACATACATAAGAAGAGTAAAAGGCTCAGGGCTTTATAGAAAGGAGCTGATGCAGGTTTTAATTCTGACATAACATTGTAATGATGATATACTTTTATTTGTTTTATATGATTTGGGTTATGTTTCAGATTTTTCTGGGAAAGATTTTACTGTAACAAAAATAAGTCAATAAACCACTGCTGGTATTTGTTGAGCAGTGGCAGTTGCTATATTGGAAAATATCAACTGGGGCTGAGCTGTGGTGGGCAATGAATTTAGATGTGTTGTAATGCCCCCTTGGAAGCCACTGGGGGTTGAGTGGGGTAGCTATAAAGCCAGCATCATCCCCTCCACACACACACACACCCCCCCCCCCCAGGCTGCTCTTTTATCAGAACAGAAAGCGGTTTGGGCCAGGCTGGAGGGAGGAAGGGTTATCGGTCAGGAAGTTTCTAGCCACGCAGGGGATGAGCACACAGGAAAGATGGTTTAGATAACGTCTCAACTTCCCATCATCCATATCAACACCATTGGCAGTATACTTTGAGAAGATCTAGCTTGTGACTTTTTAGAACCACAAACCAAGAATAGACAATCAAAAATGTCGAAGTGTACAAAGGGCCCTGGAAACTGTCCAAGCCAGGCCTGTGTTCAGTGTGGCTCTTGGCAGCTGTGGGTGAAGGACACTGACAAAGGCACTCGGTGAGTTTCAGTTATGCCATCAGCTCTGTGCCACAGGATTATCCTTTCTTTCCTGTGTGTGAGGGGAGAGGGCTAGAGGTCAACTCAAGATGTCATTTTCTGTCCATCATCTTCCTTTTCTTTCCCTTTCTAAGTTGGGGTTCTGGGAGTTGAACTAGGACTGGGCTTGGGTTGTTTGATTGTGGAGCACACCATAGCAACTGTACCACTTCCCATCTTAGACTCTCTGCTTTTTTGAGTGGTCTTATGGCTGAGAGTTGAATGGTGAAAGTATTTGTTTTTTTTTTTAGCACCAACAATTTGTTCTGTAGTTGAATATCTTGTACTCCTTATGCGATAGTTGTAGTTTGGAGGGGAGATTTTCAAAGCCTTGGGGCCACAAACCCTGTTTCTCAGGTTTGTTTAGGCATGGAAATTCGCAAAGCAAACCTGGTTGAGGTCTAAGGAGCCTTAGTTCCGATGTTCAGGTGTTCTTGACTTAAATATACCATTTCATGGACACTTATTTGTCTAAGTGCATATCAGAGAAATGTTTTGGCTTGAGTTGGGATCTCAACAGGGTATCAAGGAACAATTTGTTAATGTAAAATAATCTCTCCCATTTCCTGAGTGTGCCCTAAAGATTTCACTGGTTTTTTAAAAAGGTATATACTCAGATGGGAACAAAATATAAGAAACAACAGGTACATTAAATCCTCACCTGTGCCCTCCTAAGACCCAACCTGTTTCCACCACTTCTGCCCACTTTTCTGTTAGAAATAGCTTGCAACATATTTAGAAAGATTTTGTCTACTCAGAGCATGCCCTGGGGCAGGGTTGTGTCCAGACTGTTTTGTCCCTGTTCTGTCAACCTGTTTTCCTCACCAACGTCATTGATCAAAGCTGTGGCTTGCTTCATTAGTTGTGGTAATGATCCTGGTCTGGCTTGGTAAAAGTTCCTTTGTGAAAACCAGAAGTGGTTCAGTGTGTCCTGCCTGTGTCACTGAAGTTACCTGTGCATACCATTCTTGTTACCATGCTTAATTAGCTAGTGTTCCTCTGTCTATAGCAAGTGGGGGATCCTTGCTTGCAGTGAGGTTTCTATTTCATTCTCTAACTAGCTCTGTACTCATGACACTACGTAGCCTGGTGGAGCTTTGTCTCTGGATGTCTGTGGCTGGGATTTTTAATGTCACTCAGAATCCTTTCTTCTTTCCATATGCCATAATTCAGATTCAGCCACACACATGTAGAGAATTTCATTTTGCTTGTCAAGACTTACAACTGGCCACATTCCCTTCTTCTGAGACTATTCACCTAGTAGGAACTTGTGAATAATTATTGTTGAGCATGGGCTCTGCCAATAAATATGGCTTTTGATAGGCGTGGGTCCTGGACCAGGGTACTGTTGAGTGGGTACGGGTATCGGGTGCGTTTGCTTGGCCATGGCACTTCTGTGGATTGGGGGCTGAGAGACAGTAAGGTTGCCCTGCAGCTGCTGTTACCGATGCTATCCCTCAATACCTTGGCTACCTTTCTTTCTTTTGACAAAATAGAATAATTCCTTGAAAAGCAAGTCATGCAGGATTTTTTTTTTCCATTCTAAAAAAAAAAAAAAATCTAAGGAACAGAATAAATAAACTTATTATTCATTCAGTTCATTCAGTGCTGTGCTAATTCTTCTTGCCAAAGGGGAAAAATAAATTTATAAGAAATTCCAGGAAGACTATCTAGAGACCTAAAAATAAAAATCTTGGTTTTATTTTAAGCTTGTCAACAGGGGTGACAAGTGCAAGAATTGTAGCCCAGATGTGCGGGAAGCACCCATAAATTCTACATCCCTCTCTGTTTTATCTTGCCAGTCACTTTCTCTAAAATGGAAATGATTTTAATATTACAGAGGTAAGTGGGAAAATTTCATTTGTAAAGTGGCAATGTGATAAGTGGAGGTTTGTTGGGATGCCGGATTGGTTTTGTAGCTGGACTTTGGGGCAATGGGGTGGCCTACAGCCTGTCCTTCAGGCTCATCAGCATGTTCCTTGCCCTGCCATTGTTCCTCTGAAGTCTCCAGTAGCAGGGAAGGATCCTGATTAGAAGTGTTTTAATTTCCCTTTCTCACTCAGCTCGCACACAATCCAAAGGTCTCCTTTCCAGGCACATCAGGGGAGGGATTGTCAGGAAGGGATAGGTGCTGCTGTATCTGTTAAGAATATTTAGCTTGGCTAGGGGATCAGGCCAGTCTTAGAGTATATTTAGATGTCCAGAGCTAGCCTAGACTTCGAGGCTAAGGGTGGAGAGTGGGTCAAGCAGTTCATCTGTTTGAATTCTGCCTTGCTTTATAATGTGAACCAAAAATCAAATGACCTCTACCCTGCTCACAGGGGACTCCCAATTGAAAGCAGATGCACACCTGTGGGAGCAGCCAGACTGTCAACGAGCAAAGCTTGACCAGGCAAGAGAGAAGTCAGAAAAATCACATTTTCTGGTTTAAATCTCCTAGAAAAAAGAATAATTTATAATTGAAGAGGGCAATCAGAGATAGAAATAACTGATTGTTATTAAATCTTTGTTTTTGACAACGTGGCCAATGCCTGGCCCATGCAAAGACATTTCCATGATTAAAGTAAAGGGAATTGTAGAAGTTGCCCCCACCCCCGTTCTGCTGGGTTGATATTCTCTTTGCAAAGGTTACAAGCAGCTGTGAAAGCAAAGAAGCAGAGATTTGGGAGAAGGAGGAGCACATAACCTAAAGAAGCCTTTGTTTGCCACCAACCCTGGGAAGTCCTTGGGTTCAGAGCAAGACTTCAAACATCACGTGCCTGCTATGATCAAGAAGTGTTTCACAGTTCAGCTACTGGGAGCCTGGTGTGGCCCTGAGGGATGAGCCTTGTCAGGTCCATGGGTCACAGCAAGAGGCTGTCTTAGGAAAGAAGAAAAACACAAGCCCAGTTGTGGGACATAGTAGGGATAGCCATGGTGTCGGCAGCTCAGAGAGAAAGGAGACAGGAAGAGTAAACGTGAAGTTTATCCCGGGAAACTGCTTGACTCTCTTTGGTTTATGGCAATCTACAATCAGACAGGTGACTTCTTGCTAGTCAAACCATCTCAGGCAATGGAAGTCTTCGCTGGCAATGTCGAGGCCAGCTCAGTGGTCAGGAGACAATTGGGAACACAATGAAGCACACAAGCCCCAGAGTGTCATTATTAAATACAAAATCTTTATGACTGTGAAGAAGAGGAAAATGAGGTATTAACAAACTGGAAGGAAAGTTCTAGATATTTAGCATTTTGGTATATCAAGCATTGCTGAAACTTTTAAGTGCTTAGCATGCACTGGGGATGGGCAAAAGACTGTCATTTAAAGAGGAATATATATAACTTGTAGTATAATTTAGCAGATTTTTAAACAAACAGAATATGTCATTTTGAAACTTGATTAAATATATAATTTAGAAGTGAATTTTGCTGAACATATCTAGCAGAAAGGGCCTCCCGGGATCTGCTATTCAAGTCTGGAAGGTACATTTCAACATTTCTGGTTCTTCCAGAGGAATCACTTAAAGCCTTCAAATTACAGATTCAAAACAGGATCGTTGTAATTTTCAGTGGTGTCAATTACTATTTTGAAGCTAGATTGATGGGTCTGAAGGTAAAGTGAGCTGGGCAGAAAGAACGTGTGTCTGGCTTTCCTGAGAACTGCTGTTCTATGCCCTAATCGTGTCCTGTGGACTCAGCACATCAGCATTCACCTGGAGTGGTTGCTGAGTCGTGAGTAACACCCCAGAGTGCTGGGCAGGCAACTTGTGAGCATGTAAAAGCAACCATTAATACCTATGATTTCTTCGATTGCTAGCCACCTTTTGAGGCAGGGTCTTTCACTAGACACAGAACTCACTGGTTGTCTAGACTATCTGGTCAGAAGGCTCCTCTTGTCTCCGCATCCCTAGTACTGGCATACAGGTAGGTGCATGTCACTGTGCCTGGCTCTTTATGGGAGTGTGCAGGATCAGAATTCAGGACCTTGTTTGTACAAAAAGCTCTTTACTGACTGAGCCATCTCCCCAGCTTCCAATTTATTTACCTCTATTATTAGTTGTAATTGCAATATTTAAAAGTAATAGTTACAATAGGAATGCCCCCCAAATGTTTCTGAATAATGATATTTATGCTGTTTATCCTATAGCTTTGGCTCTGTTTTTGTTGAAATATAAAATTGTGTTCTGCCTGCAGCCTCTCCCGTGTTCATTTCTTAGCTCTTTATCCATATCCACGTGTATATTTGCTATAGACATGGGTTATTTAAAGTGCACGTCAGTCCATCTCAGATCAACTGGAATTCATTGCTGTATGTTAGTCTCTTCTTGTTAACATCTGTACTAGGGTCTGGGTTTATATAATAGTGAACAAACTCTTGAGGTTTTATTAGTCAATCTGGGGTATGTTCTGCTTGTTAAAATCTTTGTGATTTTTTTTAAATATTTCTTCCCATTTGAGGAGATGATCATGCATGTATTTAATTCCTAACCAAGACACAGATAACATGAATCTGTTTTACTAAGGAGGATGAAGGTTTTCATTTTCGTTGACAAGACTCAGTGCAAGACTAGAATATTGACTTTCTTAAGGGCTAGTACCTGTGGTGTAACATTTTGTCCTCTGCATCCACCAACTGTTAGGTAAAAGGGAGAGTTATTGCACTGAATCTGTAACCTTGAGTCTTTCTGTGACAATTATGCTTGCTGCATTGATTATCATTAACGCCCTTTGAATGCATGAGTTTCTGTCACACAGCTGTGAACATTTCCTAACAAGTCAGCTTAGAAAGAAACAACATGGGCTGGAGAAGGGCGTTGGTGGTCAAGGCAACTTGGCTCATCAACATGGGGACCACGTGAGTGTGGAACCTAGCACCCACATACAAAGCCATGCATGGGCACATGTGTACAGGTAGCCTGTAACCCTGACACTGTCATCGGCAGCTGGGGGGATCACTGGGGCTTGCTGGTCACCAGCCAAGGTCTAGGTTCAGTGAGTGACCCAAGCTCAAGTGAACAAGGTAGAGAATAATAGACGAGGTCACTAGTGTCCTCCTCTGGCCTCCATGTACTTGTACATGAGTGTCTGCACATTTACATGTGCTCACACAAAACACACACACATACACATGTGCTCACATAACACACACATGTGCTCACACAAAACACATACATATACACATGTGCTCATATAACACATATGCACATATGTTCACACAAAACACACATACACACACACACACACACACACACACACACACAGAGGCAAAATTCCTTAACTACACAAGCCTTTGCCTTCTGTCCTTGGCCTGGCCAGCCCTTGTTATTTTGTGTGTGTATTTTTCAAAATATGTGAGAAAGAAGTAAGGATATGGAGGATCCTAAATAACATTTACCAGTTACTGTCCCTTCCTGAGGGACTTTATGGCTTTAAGTTAACCATTGAGTGGTTTGTCTCTAATCAGCAACTAACAGTGAATTTATTATGGCTGACATACAGACTAAAGATAATATTAAATACAGAGAGATCCATGGCATTGCTGCATTGGATAAAATTCTTCCAGAAATACAACCCTATGATGAAAGACATTCTTATGGAAATTAGTTATGTCATTATCTGTTCAATATAAATTTTAAGTGAGGAGAGAACTGTGCCTGGGTGTCATTCATTTTTGAAATCTGAACATTAAGGAAAAATAGATAATACTTTTTCTCAGGTAGTGACCCCATCCACAAGCCCGTGATTAGAGATTGTGATGAAAATGGCTCTTAGCTGGATCTGAGGGGAAGAATTATGATTCAGATGTAAAAAGGCCTGGAAATCAAAGACAAAAGCATGTTATTCAGAGGCCACCTGAAGCCTGGGAGGGAGCAGGCTTAGCACCTCTCTTCTGCTCCCTCCTCCATGGTTCCTTTGTGTAGACCTGAAATGCCCCAAGCTTTGCCATTTTGGGGTGAGGTCCTTCCTGCCAGCCAGAGTCTCTTCACCTGCTCCATTTGAACTCATTTTCTGAACGTTATTTCCGCTGCCTCTTGGCTAAGTTCCCCTCCTGGTAGGTAAGAGAATTACTCCTCAAGTTTTGTTTCCTTTTCTGGTTTTGTATTTGGATCATCCTGTATACCTTAGACTCAGAAACCCTAAGTGGATGCAATTTTTTGTACCCTTTCTACTTCCTCATTCCACTTACCACAGGAGCAGTTAGCTGGCTCTGTACTGAGTTGTATTAAGGCTCATTGCGCTAATGGCCTCTGTGCTCCCTGATAGCAAATGTGTCTGCCTCTTTCCCCACTAAGTCCACGCCTACACAGTGGGTATGGAGCAAGTGTGGCAGATATTTATTTATCCTCCAGAGTGTTTTTATCTGGAAGAACACAGAAGTTTAATAAAAGTCCAGACATCTTCTTTTTTTTTTTCTTGCAACATAACCTTCTACAAATCAAAATAGATTATGTGCAAAGTGTCCTGGAGGATTAAATCAAGTGCTGTACCTTTATTGAGCCAGGCAGTAATACCAGCCCCAAATATGCCCACATCCTGGAAACCATGTGATACAAAATTGTACTGAAGCTCAAAAGATGTGTAAATGAATATGGTTTTTAATCTCTCCTAACTCCCCTAATCTTAGACTTATCTGTAAATTGTATCTTCCCATAAATAAATAAATAAATAAAATAAAAACAAACCCAAAAACTTTTTAAAAAGAAAAATCCTTGATAAAATCATGATTTTTCCCCCTTTGAGGAAAATCCAGGCTTTCTCAGTATTTCTTCCTCCCACGCTTTATCTCTCTCTTATGTGCCTCTCTCTCTCTCTCCCTTTCTCTCTC
>NW_022196898.1:3557616-3596205 GCF_008632895.1 Mastomys coucha
TCTCTCTCTAACACACACACACACACACACACACACACATATTTTTACTATTTTTTGAGTACAGACCACCTTCACTATATCGGTTCTTTCTCATTAGACTCAACTAACTACTCATCAAAAACAATCAGAAAACATTCTGTGTCTTTAACATGAGCCCTCTTTTCCTTGTCACTACCCCCTAAGCAGAGGGACCTCAGTCCACGTGGCATTTGCACTGTATCTGGGGTTGTAAGTAGTGTAGAGATGTTATGATGTATGTGGAGATTGTGTGTATGATGGAAAGTGCTATCTGTCCTATGAGAGGGACGGCATACCTGTGGATTTGCCATGAGTGCTAAACCAAGTCCCACACAGCAAGGGTCAACTGCATCTCATTCTCAAGAAAGCAATGGTGTCCCTACATCCTGTACACTCTTCCCACCCATTAGTGAAGCTTTCATGTAGTGTTCTGGATGGCTATCAGTTTCTTTACATCCCAAGAGTACTGCCATATTCTAACTATCTTGTCATTGACCTTGGCTTGACATGGCTTTTGCTTGTACTCTTGTGGTCTTCTCCTATCCCTCTATAATATGACTGGTTCCACAATCCTTCCTTGCCAGCATTAAGATATGTTAATTCACTTTTCCTTTCTATTTCTTCTCCCTCCTCTGTAGAGAGAATCTCTTATAAGCACTGTCTGTCAATGAAAAACCCTATGGCCAATGAGCTGAGATGGGAAATACGAAGGTGGGACACTGTCAGGAAGAGAGGATTCTGGGAAATAGTAAGAGAATAAAAGGAGATGCTGGGAGAGATGCTGAGGGGGAGGTGCTGAGGAATACACTAAGGAAGAAGCAGGTCGGACCGAAGCAGAGGTAACTGACTATGAGGAAGACAGAATAGTTTGAATGGGTTAAATAAGTTATGAGCTAGTCAGGGAATGAGGCAAAGCTTATGCCCAAGGCATTTATTAATAAATAATTAGTCTCATAGCTGTCTTTCCAGGAGCAGGAGCTAGAAAAACAAAAGATGATTTTTTACACTCCTCCTCTCTGTCCCTTTCTCCCCGCTTCCCCTTTCCCCTTTGCTCTCCTCCTCCTGTCCCTACCCTCTCTTGTCCTCTTCACTCCACTTAAGCCCCTTTTAAACTGAGGAGTAGTGGCTCATGCCTGCAACCACAGCTCTCAGTAGGCTGGAACAGGGGGATTTTGATAAGCTTGAGGCTTTCCTGATCTAAATTTAGAGTCCCAGATCAGCCAGGTCTATAGAGTGAGACCTTGTGTGGAGCAACCAAAAAGTTTTAAAAGAAAAAGAAAAATCTCTCTTCTGTCACACTCTTAGTCTCAAACCTGGAACTTCTATTTATAGCTCATCTTTTATAAAGTAAATGGGTGTTGTGTTGTGTATTTATTCCGACAACACATGAGCTGTAGCATAAATGGTACAAAAGTAAAGTTACAGTCCTCGAATTTCTCACTAAGACCTTTAACATATGGTTTTTAAAAATCACCCTAGAATGCTCTCCACAATCCAACCCAATTGTAAAGTTATTTACCAATTGAGTGCAGTTGGGTCAGTCCTCTTGTAGTCTAGGTCTTCATGTCCATTTCAGTTGTCATGTGATGCTGTTGACTTCTACCTAGTTTCTAGACTCCTAAGTCCTTGTCAAAGTATTACATAGTGGTTACCAGAGACCATTTAATTCTGCATAGCAGATGCATTTGCATGTATTAGTTGTAAAACCTAAAATTTAACAGGGGATGAAATGAAATTCCCAAATGATTATATAAATTGTCCAATGCCATAGATACGTTAAGAGTCACAGTAAGCCTTTATTTTCCTGCAGCCCTTTCCTGAAATTAAATTTCTCTCATCCTATATTTTATGGCTGCTAATGCCAGATACGCAATCATACAGTGTTTAAATTATGTGGGCTACAACCCATTCTTTCAGGCTGATTTTTATCATGTTTGTTGTTGTTGTTTGTCACTGTGCTTACAGCTTTGCATTCTCCAGTACCTGAGAAATCCTCACTCTGTATCTGCTTATAATTTAACAAGTGTTTGTCAGGGTAGGGTCAGAAGCACAGGAGAGTTGCCCAGTCCTGGGGTTTCACATCAAAGTGACTGTTCCCTACTCAAGACACATAGTATAGTGTTAGTATACAGGTTTTCTTATGCACAGTGGTGGCCAATTTAAGGTAATCTATATGTGTGTAGATACGTGTAAGTGTGTGTATATGTGTGTATGTAACTGTGTGTGTATACGTGTGCATGTGTGTGCATGTAGGTATGTATCTGAGTGTGCATGTATGTGTGTATGTATATGTGTGGGTATGTAAGTATGTGTATATGTTTGTGTGAGTATGTAAATATGTGTATATGTATGTGAGTGTGTATGTGTGTAAATGAGTATGAATATATACAAGTATGTGTGAGTCAGTGCATATGTGTGTAAGTGTATATGTGTGAGAGTGTATATGTGTAACCACCTGTGGTCACACGAACTGTATTCTCCTGGAGAGAAAGCAGGGGCCTGTGAAAAAATATAAAGCAGTTCGGGGTTGTGAAAGAAATGAACAGGCCAAGTCGCAGTTCGTCTGATCAAAGCCAATTTTTACTAAGGAAATCAGGTATATATATACATGTATTACAAAAAAAAAAAAAAAAAAAAAAAAAAAAAAAAAAAAAACAAAACAAAAAACAAAACAAAAACGAAAGCAAGTCTCTAGGTGCCATGATTTTTACATAAAGTCAACACTGCAATACATCTCTAGTGTCTTGGTGGCTGCAGTGACCTTTCAGCCATGGGCTTTTTCGTAGCTCAATGGGGGGTGGCTCCTAACTGGTACTTCAGAGAGATCTCAGAGAGCCTTTGTTTGGCTCCCCAGGTGGGAGAGCTGCTTCCAGGCCGGATGCTGGCTGTGAGTCCAAAGGCTTTCCTTGGCTAGTGGGAGAGGTTACATATATGTACGTGAGTGTATATGAATGTTTATCTAAGTGTATGCTTATGTGTGTGAGTGAACATATGCATGTATATATGTTAGTATGTAAGTATGTGTGTATATGTGTGTGTATGTGAATGTATATGTATGTGAGAATGTGTGTGTGTGTATGTGTATATGTGTGTATGTGAATGTCTGGTATGTATATGTGTGTGTGTGTATGTGTGTGCACGCGTGTGTATCTTAGGGTTTTATTGCTATACAAAGACACCATCACCAATGCAACTCTTAAAAAGACAAATACTTAATTGAGGCTAGCTTATAGTTTCAGAGGTTCAGTCCATTATTATTATGGCAGGAATCATGGCAGCACGCAGGCAGACATGATGCTGGAGGAGCCTAGAATTCTACATCTTGATCGGAAGGCAGCCAAGAGGAGACTGTCCTCCTGCAGGCAGCCAGGACACTGGTCAGAGCTTGAGTATAGGAAAGCTCAAAGCCCACTCCAACAGTGACACACTTCCTCCAATAAGGCCACACTTCCTAAAAGTGTCACTCCCTGTGGGCCAACCATTCAAACATGTGAGTCTGTGGGAGCCAAACTTATTCAAACCACCACAGTGTGTATGTGTGAGTATGTAAGTGTATGTGTGTGTGTATTTGTGTATAAGTGTGTATATGTGTGGGTATTTGAGTGTGTATGAGTATATATGTATGTGTGTATAAGCATGTATATATGAATGTGTGTGTGAATGTATCTATGTAAGTGTGTGTATGATTATGTGAGTGTGCATGCCTGTAAGTGTATGTGTATGTGATTGTGTGTATGTGTATGTGTGTGTATGTGTGTGTGTGTACACATCCATGCAAAAGGGTTAGGATGAGTTGGTAGCTGGAATAAAAGCAATTAGAAAGAAAGAAACAATGAAGGAAGGTGGACAGAGAATAGTGACCACCTGCTTCCTTTCAGGATTCTATTAGTTTTCCTTCAATGATTAGTCTCTACTTGTTTGCTGATCAGAATTAATTAAACCTCAGATCAGAAGGTTTCTTTTGTTTTCTTCCACCTTTTCAAACAACAAAGTTATCAGCCAACAGGTCAGTCATCCAGACTCTCTCAGCTGCTCTGCAGTTGGCACAGTAAGGCACACTGCTACATAATAACTACACCTGTATAACTCAAGAAAAGCTCCTCTTTGTTGCTGTCCCTGTTAATGTGGTTGATGAACAACCAGCACATGTAGGGCAAACCCTGACATGCAGCATATTTTATGAGTACTCTCACTGGTATGAAAATCCTATGTCTTCTCATTGATCCAATTTGTATGAACCCAGTAATGAAGCAGGGGGATCTTCAAATATTGTAGAAGCATTGAATCCTCACTTTTAGCTCCTAATTTCCTTTTCACAACACAGAATGTATGTGAAACACATGTATAGAGAATTGCAGGCTGGTGGTACAATCTGGTTATATGTACCTTTGATAGCTTAGGGCACTCTGAAGGCCTCCCTGCTAAAATCCAATTCAAGATGAAAGGATCACACAGATATTGTACTGTGCAGCCCTAGTTAGGAACATGATTTAAAAATAGGTTATCTTTCCTTCAAACTTGGAAGAAGTATTGATTGAAGCTGAGAGCAACGGCTTTTGTCTCTGATTTATCTAAATGGTCTATCTGAAAGGCTGCACGTAGCTCATGCTCCCTCCACCCTGTGAAAGTAAGCCTGCTGGTAAAAAAGCAACAGTGTGATAGCTTTCTATCGCTGTAACAGAATGCCTGAGTCAATTAACTTATAAAGAGAAGGATTTATTTTTGTCTCAAAGTTCAGAATAGCAAGTCTACAATTGGGTGAAATCACTGCTTTGGAGCCTGTGATGAAGTAGCTCTTCATGGTGGATCCATGTAGTCGAGCAAAAACCACCTCATGGCCAGGGAAGAGAAAAGGAGGAAGGAGCAGGGTTCTAGAATCTCCTTTGAGGACACACTCTCCAGTAACACAGAGGTCTCCTAGGAGTTTCTACCTGTTAAAATGTCTACCATTCCTAGGAGTGCCACCTTAGAAATCAAGCCTTAAACACATGGGCCTTCAGGGGAGACTGGAGACACGAACTGTAGAAGCTGGTGTTTTTGTAGACACATTCCAGGATTGTGCTGAATTTAACCATGGGCATTTCCTTTCTACGCATGACTCACCTGGAGTCAAATTATCTTCTGTTCTCTATAAAAATAGCCAACATTACATGCTTTACCCTTTAGAAACCTAAATACATCCAGAGGTAACCCCTCTTGTATTATTGCAAATGGTGGTATTACATGGGGCTCACCTAATGGTCACAAAAGAGTGAAAATAGATCAGAATTCCCATTCTCAGCTTTGATGACACAGTTCTCATATATCTTGTGTGTGTGTGTGTTTAAATGCTCAGTGGGCATTTTGTTATTAAAGTTAGGAAATGAGAAAATTCCTTGGTATAATTAATATTTGAGTTCTCATACAGTTGTGAGGGCAAGATGAAAAGGAAGACTCACTAATCATCCCTGAAAGTCTTCTAGCCCTCAGACTATGCTAAGACTTTGATGCTAAATAACCCATCAGTAATTTGAAGAAATAGTCTCCACCAACTTTACTGAAAAACTGGTATGTTCAGAAGTCAAGCTAAGGTCAAATGCATTAGCAACTCTTTAAAAAAGGATTTGAGGTAGAATTTCCACCCTTATCAAATTTCCCAAGTAAATTTATATTTCAATTAGTCTTGTGAATTTTGCGGTATTTACAATATCATGCGTCATGTTCCTGCCGACATGCTTATAATCTCTGGTTTTGAGGCACCAGAGTAGAAAGACTTGCCTTAGTGATAATATTTCTCATTTGGGGAGAATGTTGCTGGTTTTCAGATGTTTGTTTTTGTTAAAGGATAGTTTTTATGAGTGGGCTACTTCTGTTACTGTTTGGCAGTAGTCAGAGCTGGCTTGTGTTAGCTATCCAAATATTTTGATTCTTATTTGCCTGCCATTTAGCTCTTGCTGACCAAAGTCTCAATATACTTGAGATGCATTGACTTGGCGAATTGTTTGACTAGTCACATCGACTGTCGTCTGCAGAGGAAAAGCTGAGTTGAGTCTGGATGGAACTTTGAGGTCTCTGGAAGCTGACAGAAGGGAAAGCTGCCTGCCTTTGCTTTTGAATGGAAGTGTAATCAGTAGCATTTTGGCTTGGGGTAGCTGTTTTATTTTTCAGTGACCAGGAAGTGCTTCTGAGAAGCTGGCTTTGTAGGTAACTTCTGATGGAGAAACCTAGCTTATACTGTTGAGTTCTTATGGGGTTAATAATTTTTTTTATCTTATCCCTTAGCCCTAAGGTATATAGAAATGTTAGGACAATGACATAATAACACATAGTAAAATGCTTTTTCCTGTGTTGTATTGGAAAATAAGTGACTACTACTAGGGTAGAGCTCAAAGTTATGAAAGAATCTTTTAGAACCGCCATGCTCAGTTCTATCATGGGCAGTGAAATTCGTAAGGCTGTGTGCATTGTAATTAAACTTGCAGGAGCAGCTTAGAAAGCCTGTCTGAACTCCAGACCCAGCTTCCTCTTAACTGCTGACGTTATAATATGCCTACTTCTGCATTGTTCTCAGTGTATGCAAACAGAGTTTTCATTTATGCAAAGCTTGGCCAGTGTAGAGAGCATAAAGAGCGCATAATGAATGAGCTCCGTGGGATTATTTGGGTCATTTACAGCTTCTCCTATATTTAGGCCCTGATTTTCTAAGCAGCCTCATTACTTAATATCTGGTTTATTGATTCATTTTCACACTGACATCAGACAAGATGTGACTTACCTTTACAGTTTTACAGACATACCTGTTTTCTCCTTTTTTAAAATTTTATTTTATTTTTTTACTTATTCATTTTACATCCTACTCCCTGTCCCCTCCCAGTCACCCCCTTCCACAATCCTTCCTCCATTCCATTTCCTCTTGTTTTCTGAGCTGGTAGGGCCCCCTGGGCATCCTCTGACCCTGGCACTTTAAGTCTCTGAGAGACTAGGTGCTTCCTCTGCCATCGAGGTCAGACAAGTCAGCCCAGTTAGAAGAACACCTCCCACATACAGGAAATAGCTTTTGGGATAGACCCCAGTCCAGTTGTTTGGGACCCACATGAAGACCAAGCTGCACATCTGTTACATATGTGCGGGAGCCCTAGGATCAGCCCATATATGTTCTTTGGTTGGTGGTTCAGTCTCTGAGAGCCCCAAGCATCCAGGTTTGTTGACTGTGTTGGTCTTCCTGAGGAGTTCTTATCCCCTTCAGGACCAGTAATATTTCCTCCTATTCTTCCAAGCTTCATCCACTGTTTGGCTGTGGGTGTCTGCATGTATCTGAGTCAGCTGCTGGGTGGAGCCTCTCAGAGGACAACATGCTCCTGTCTGCAAGCATAACAGAGTATCATTAATAGTGTTAGGGATTGTTGCCTGCCTATGAGATGTGTCTCAAGTTGAGGACTTTCAATCCTAAGTCACAGGTGGAGTTCCTGAATATCTGAATTTTAAAATTCTCTTTCTCCAGTTAGTTTGAATGTATCAAAAATCTTAGAGACTACCACAAGAGGATGTGAACACGTAACAAGTCCCTGGAGATATACTGCCAGTCCTGAGATTTCCCGTGAGTTGGTCCAGCATGAGCTGTTAAAAAAAGGTAGAAGATATGAAGCCAGTGAAATAGAAAATATAAATATTATATTAGACTCTTTCACTACTCAAAAATATTCCTACAAGGGCCATTTCAACTAAAATGCTTCTATAACACATTCAGAACATGTGTTGGCTTACCATCTAGATTGCTGATATTGGCAAACTATCTTTCAAAAAGGTATCGTGGATCTTGTGTTGTTTACCAGAGGACAACTTGTTTAAGACCTAAAATACCCACATTTCAATACTTCAGTATCTCAGAGAAGTATCTCAGCTTTACTACTAACTGGGAAATTTCAGTGCTGTTGAAGTCAACAAACATATAATGAGAATTTACTGAATGATGGGACACATAGAAGACTTTAAATGGCATGACCCTAAAGCATTGAAATTTCATTCTGAATGTTGGATAAGCCATTGAAGGAGGGACGGATGCCGGTAGATTTCCCCTGTAGGAAGATGGCCTGCAGGGGATATATGCATAGGAAGAAAGGAAGGGTGCCACGGAGACTAGAAGTCTAGCCAATAGACTATTCCAGCATTAGGAGCTGGAGAGAACTTGGCAATGCAGGAGGTGAATATGGAGGAGGCTGGAAATGTGGATATGGTGACCACATAGTTTACTTTCCCTGTCTAGACCATTCACGTCAACATAGAGCACTTTAATAAGGATCCCTGAACCATGTATTAGCACAAACTGAAAGCGTACTAGACAACTTCCAACACGTAAAGAAGGGGAGGGGAGTGTAAGGGGGAAATGTCTGATGGTAGACACTCGGGGTCTTTAGTAGATGATCCTAATAAAAGATGATGCTCAGAGGAGTTGAGGTTATCTCAGACTTAGGATGTAAAAAAGGGGGAACGTGTACCTATTTTTAAAACCAGGGTGGGGAAAGTATGAGTTACATCTGACCCCCTGACCATCTAACCTGCTTAGAGCATGAATATATGCCACGGACAATTTTTTAACAAGTGTTATTTTCCCTTACTCTCTTTGTATTTCATTGTTTCTTTTCCAATCAGCAGATTGCATTTTAAATAGACTGGGGTAGGCAGGAACTAATGATATAATTTAGAAGTGTAAATGTTCTCATTACCCCCCTACTGTCTACAGCGTTTGTCTTTGGAGCCTTCAGAGCAGTTGGCAAGCCATTCCCTTTAACACCATGGTAGGGTTCCTTTAAATCCATTTCCAGGAAATCTTATTGTCTGGGGAATCACATAGGGAGATGAGAAGTTTTAAAAACCCGATCTTCTAAAACTCCAGGCATAGTCTAATTTCCAATATAAAAACAAAAGTTGCCATTCTATGGTATGTTTTAAATTGATACGAGGCTGATATGAGAGGCTTGGTGTGCTGGGTTGGACAGTGGGATTGATAGAGCTCCCTCCTGTGCTAGCACTTTGGATGTTTGCTTTGGGTTTTGACTATTGTCTTTGGGATTGTAAATTACTTAGGCAGGCTCATCACAGTCAATTAAATTCAACATCCAATTTTCATCAAGGTTTTCCTTTTATCTAATTTTACTGTGCAGCGAACTGAGGTTTGTGGAGGTCAAGTGCCTTGGCCAAGGTCATCTGGCATGTTAATGTCTTAGCTTAGGTAAGTTTGGACCCTGTTGATTCCAGCATGATACATTCATCTGTCTGCTAATTAACACGTCTTCATCCTTGTGGCTTAGCTTGTGAACTGGCTGTTTTAAGGCATCTCAACACCCAGTGGGATTTATGGAAAATCTGTAGGCTCATGAATTATCTTTTATCTGGCAAATAAAATAAGAAAATAGAGATCAATTATGATCATATCTGGTGTGCAGGAAGGGGGGGTCTCTAGGGATTTGTTAACCCCTGCCAGCAAAATCAACACTGGGCTACTTAGGCCCTTGACTGGAGCTGAGTGATAAGCCATACCCTGTGTGGTATTCAAGGCTGGCGTGGTGGAAGGTGGGAAGGCCTGCAAATGAATTACTTCATTCCAGGGGCATGAAGTCTGCCAGGGCAAAAATATTCTGCATTCATTTCTGAGAGCCTGCTGGAAGTGTGGCATAGCTGTTCTGTTGATGTCGGGGGATGGTATTGCCTATAAAGACACAAATATGAAGCTTACAGGAATCCAGCTAAGACATGATTCCAGAAGGGTTACACAGCCGGATACTGTAATTCATTAATCCCCTTCGTCTTCATCGTTCTAGAATTTGCTAGAATGCAAAACACACAAGAGAATTTCTTGGCTGTAATTTAATTGATGAAACTAAGTTACATACCACAAACGTAATGGTGGGTATACTGTAATTATATAACTTTTGAGGAATGAAATCACCTAAAAGCTTGAGCGCAAGCTATGTTTTTATTTTGCCCCCACCTCCGTGAAAGTGTTTCCCTTTGGCGAATAATGCCTTTTATTTTAAAACACTCTTTCCTCTCCTCTGTATCACTGCTCACCCATCATCCTGGCTCGGAAGATGTTGGCCCTGTTAATGCAGAGAGGCCAGTGAGCCAGTTAATCACCTAGCTCAGCAGAGATGCAGGGCTGCTTTGTGGGCTGGCAGAAAGGGATGATTTAAAACAATGCCTTAAAAAGATTATCAAACAAAGGCAAGCATTTAGTGAGCAGTTAAGCAAAAGAGAAATCCCCAGGAAGGAGAAAGGGACAGCCTTTATCTTGCCAGAAGGGCAAATGGTAAAAGTGAAGTGTCAACCAAGACACATTTTACGTCAGTTTGAGTGACTAAAGGCCAATTTGGCACCGCGTGTGTTTGGATCATATGCTGTAAAATGCATGACCTTGTTTCCTACTGCTGATTTATGGCTCCATACGCTTTGGGCTTTTTCTTTTCACTCTTGAAAAAAAAAATCTCAATCCTCAGTAGAAAAATAGCAAACTTCAGTTGCTGAAGTTTGCAGGCACATCGTTCCTTGAGGGCAACACTGGGGGAACAGAGGCAACAGGACAGTACCTTGTCAGAAATACTACTGAGTGTGAAACAGTATAAGATTCTTCTCCAGGTCAAGTGGGCAGAGCTGTCTGAGGTGCGGTCGCTCCACTTAGAGGGGATTCTGGTCTCATCAGGATCAAACGAGGCACAGATGCGCAGCGAGGGAGCAGACGGTTCTAAAGGAGTATTGTGCGTTCGAGTAGGTCGCTATTTATCGATTTGATCTCATTCCTGTAAATGTCTCGAAAGCTCAAGTGCTCCTGCTGGTTCTTTGAGCTTTGTTTCTACTGTGTGACATTACGCTGGCAGGAGCGGTTTCTGATCTTCAGCGCCTTGTTATTTTCCTCGAGTTTTTGGAAGGTTGGAATTAAAAAGTTTACATCAATCAACGTGTCCTTGGCTGACTTCTTCAGCTTCGGGAATAGACTTCTCCCTTCCTGTGCAAGCTCAGAAATACATTTACATTTTAATTCTGCAGTTTGCTGCCCCTTCCATGGCCCCGCTTTTTGAGTGTTCTTGAGGGCGGCAGGTACCTTTTCTTTCTCTCCCATCCCATGGCACCCAGTTAACCTTGGCTGAATAATGATGAGCCCCACAGGCAGGGTGCGGGGTTGACATTTCTTTACTAAATCTTATTTTTACACATAGCCTGACGTTCTCCTTAAGATCACTGCAGTTTCCTTTGTAATTAAGGAAGAATAGTAATTTGCTTTTCAGGGAAGATGCACACATGCTACCTTGGGGACCATGTGGATATGAGAATATCTTCGTCTCAGCAACACAGAACTAGAGTCCAAGAAAATAGACTCCCAGGCCTTGGCCTTCTGACCTGCAGGTACAGGGAAGGGTGAGGACCTTCCTTCTGTGCTCTCAGAAATAGCCTTTGGAGTTAGAGCTCTGCTGTTTGTGGCTTTACCCCGCCCCTCTTTTGGCTCATTCTTAGTCAGGGAACTAAGAAAGGGGTGCAAAAAGCTAGACAGAGTTTGAAGGGTCTGCAAAACCATCTATTTTCACATATGAAGGGAAGAACACTGGTACATCAATTTGAATATTCTAAATTATCCCTGTCTAAGCCAGGACTGGGATGTGGGTCTTCTGAAGCCTATCTCCAACTTCTTTCTACCCCTTCACTCAGCTCTTAATGAGATGGATACAGTCAATGTTAGTACTAATCCATAGAGGTTAATTGTTAGATTGCAAATATCTGGCTGGGCCGTAAGGTCTGACTTCAAGGTGGGCTTCATCTTTAGTATTAAGACGATCTTTATAGAATGGCAAAGGAGGTGGCTGCTCCCAAATGCAACTAGGTCTAAGTGCTCTCTTCACACACCTTGCAGTTTTGCTGGGAGAATCTGACTTCCAGCATCTATCATAATTAGCCAGGAGACACAGTGGTTTAAACTGCTTTTTCTTTCTCTTCCCTTTTCTTTTGCTTACACAGAATCACAGCCGAAGTCTGGCTGGCCTAGCACTCATTGTGTATCAGAAGCCGGAGGCTCCCAAGCTTCCTGCCCCAACTTCAGTCCTCTAGCTTGCACTTAACTCTCCTTATTTTCTTATTTCCTCTTAACTTACTTTACTAAACACTTAAGAGTATACACACGCACTTGCAAACACACATGCACCCCCTATACATACACACACATATACATACACACATACACACACGCACACATACACGCACACATACACACACACATACACACACACACACACACACACACACTCTCTCTCTCTCTCTCTCTCTCTCTCAAAACATTCTTTGTATTGCAAGGACATTATATTGAGAAAAATTCAGATAAGGAGGACATGGGAAGATTCCAGAAGCTAGAATGAGAACAGAAGGTACAGACATGGGGCATCAGTGTCAATAGTGGATAAAACTGATGCTTAGAACAAAGGTCCATGGAATGCTGTAAGAAACACGTTATGGTTTATGTGTAAATGCCCCCCACCCAAAGGTTCATATGTTGGAGGCATGGTCTCCAGTTAGCAGATCCAGCCACTGAGAAGCATTTGATTCCACAGGGATTAGCTCTACCACTGGCAACCTAATGACTTCATACTGAATGGGCTATTAGAGGTAAGGTCCTGGCTGGAAGGGATAGATCACTTGAGGTACCTATGAAGGACCTATGACTTTGTCCTGATTCCTTCCTCTCTGGCTATGTGCTTCCTGTCTACCATGAGCTCTGCAGCCTCTTCTGTCATGTTTCCTGATACGAATTTCAGATTTATCTCAGGCCCATAGCAGTGAAGCCAGCCATAGAACTATGAGCCAAATGCCCATTTTTCTCAGGTATTTGTCACAGCAACAGAACGACTGACTAAGACCATGGACGGTGTTCTTTTTGGACAGTCTAACAGCTCTGTGTGCTTGTGTATGTATATATGAAAGCTAGAGGTCCACCCTGGGTGTTGCATCAGAGGAGTCATCCGTATTACATTTTGACACAGGGTCTCATACTGGCCTGGAGCTTACTAAGTAAGCTAGTCTGTAGGACAGCAAGTCATCGGACGCTGTCTGTTTCCACCTCCCTGGCTTTGGAACTAAAGGTGTGTACCTCCCTGCCTTGCTTTTCAAAGTATGTTTTGGAATTTAAACATGTATCTTCATGTTTGCAAGGCGAATATTGTATCAGTTGGTCCCCATCCTGAACAACTCCTCTAACAAATGGCTATTAAGGTTACTTGCTGTTGTTTGAAAGACATTTTTAGAGACTCCTGGAGAGTGGGAACTGGGATGAGAGAAGAGCAGTCTACATCGGCAGATGTTGAGGGTGTTCTTAATATTGAGACTTGACATGGGTGGTCTTTCTGGTAGCCAGTACTAGAGGAATGAACAGGGCTGCAACCAAGACCTTTAGGAAGCTAACTGACATCCCGCCCAGTACAGGCTGGGAACAGTCCATAGAATGAAGCTGGCAGGGAGAGCCTGGATTCCTATCTCCTCTTCTGCCAGATTCCAGACATGCCGGGCAGGCGCCCTTAGAACAGAACAGTAACCTAAAGATAAGAGTATTTTCCATAACAAGTGTGCAGAGGAAAATATTAAAATAGAGACCGACTCAGTCATTTTACAACCTATGGTAAAGCCATTTGACATTATTTCTTATGTGTTTTACATGCTCTGAGAAGTATGCCTTGGTTTTTGATCAAGAAGACAGATTCTATACACAGCTGTATAGGTGAAGTAGACACATCATAAAGATAAGCATCTTTATGGCTTTAAGCGTTGGATTGGAGAGACGGCTCTATGGTTAAGAGCACTGGCTGCAGCTCTGCCAGAGAACCTGAAAACACACACAGGAGCACACACACAACTTTAAGCACAATGAAGTAAGGTATTAGAAAAATTTGAAACCATCAGCAAATATTTAGGACTTAATTGCTTACAAAATCCTCAAATTAAAACAAAACAAAATAAAAAAACAAACTTTTAATCACCCATCTCACTTCTGAAGCAGAAAACCATGAGTGCTAATAGGTGGCCTCAGGGAGACCTGGGAGCCACTCATTTATCGCCTGCCTGTGGATCCTTCCTCTAACTGGGCCCCCTTGTCTGGCCTCAGTTAGAGAGGATTCGCCTAGTCCTGCAGTGATACCCGGGGAGCAGGGGGGGGGAATCCCCCTTCTCAGAGGAGAAGGGGAGGAGGAGGGGGAGGTGCTATGAGAAGGGGAGCTGCAATGCCTCTCCTAGGCATATACCCAAAAGATGCTCCACCATACCACAAGAATACACTATGTTCAGAGCAGCTTTATTGGTAATATCCAGAAACTGGATGCCCCTCAACCAAAGAATGGATTCAGAAAATGTGGTTCATTCATACAATGGAATACTATTCAGCTATTAAAAACAAGGTCATCATGAATTTTGCAGGCAAATAGATAGAATAGAAAATATCATCCTGAGTGAGGTAACCAATACTCAAAAGGACATGCATGGTATGTACTCACTTATACATGAATATTTGTCATAAAGTACAGGACATCTATGCTACACTCCATAGACCCAAAGAAGGTAAACAAGAATGACAGCACAAACAAGGATGCTTGACTCTCACTTAGAAGGGGGAATAAAATGGTCATAAGGAGACAGATTGAGGGAGGGAACTGAGTGGGAAGAGGGGAAAGGGAGGTGAGTGGGAGGGGGTTCAGGATCAGATGTGGGGAGAGACAGGAGAAAAGGCCAAAGGGCTGGGAGAAAAAAATGGAAATAGGCAGCTGGTGAGGGTATGTGTTGGGGTAGGGGCATCTCTAGGACATGACAGAAACCTGGGATGGGGAGGCTCTCAGGAGTCTATGGGGTGACTTTAGCTGAGACTCCTAGCAGTGGGGATATGGGACATGAAGTAGCCACCTCCTGTAACCAGGTAAGAGCCCCCCTGTGGAGGGATAAGGACCAACCTACCCATAAAACTTTTAACTCAATATTTGTCCTGTCTACAAGAAGTGCAAGCACAAAGATGGAGCAAAGACTGAGGGAATGGCCAACTAATTACTAGACTAACTTGAGACCCATCCCATGGGCAAGTGCCAACCCATGACACTAATGATACTCTGTTATGCTTGCTGAGAGGAGCCTAGCATAACTGTCCTCAGAGAGGTTCCACCCACTAGCAAAATGAAACAGATGTAAAGACCCATAGCCAAACATTGGAAGGAGCTTGGGAAGTATTATAGAAGAGTTGGGAAAAGGATTGGGGGACTTGGAGGGGATAGGAACTCCAGAGGAAGACCAACAGAGTTAACTAAACTGCACCCTTGGGGCTCTCCAAGACTGAACCACCAACCAAAGAACATACATGGGCTGGACTTAGGCCTCCCACACATATGTAGCAGATGTGCAGCTCAGTTTTCATGTGGGTCCCCCAGTAATTGGAGGGGGCTGTCCCTAAACCTGTTGCTTGCCTGTGGATCCTGTTCCCCTAACTGGGTTGCCATGTGTTGCCTCGGTGGGAGAGGGTGCACCTAGCTGCTGGAGTTGGAGGATTTGGGGCAGGGAGGCTCTACCTTCTCAGAGGAGAAAGAGAGGGGGTGTGGGAGGAGGGACTGTGTGAGGGGGCACCTGGAAGGGGCAGCAATCATGATGTAAAGTGAATTAATTAATTAATTAATTGGAAAAAAGAATTGTTAAGAGCAGCCCTAGACACCAACTGCAATGGTGAGAAGTATAGCTTCCAGAAAATTCTGAAAATACAAATGAATTGTGGAAGGGGTTGCATATTTTTGCTGTTCTTAAGGGTGTTTCCTAAGGATACTCGGTATTTATTTGTATTCTACAATGTAGTGACTCTGGCTGCCATTCCAGTATTTTACATTGAGGTAGGAGGATCATGAGATTAAGGCCAGCCTGTGCTTTATAGTGAGTCGTTTCTGAAAATCAAACCGATTTAAAAAAAGATCCAAAGGTAATTCTTGATCTAGGGAAACCTTGGTCTTAAAAAATTCTGGCTCTTGAGTTTTACTAAAATTCAGGCAAAAATAATTTTCCATTCTCTTCCTACCAAGAGAAAAGGAAGTGAGGGGAAAACTGTGGAAGAGAAAAAGCACCAAGGCTGGGAGGAAAGATCTGGACTTGAATTCAGAGACCTGGGCTGAGACTGACTATCTGTTACTTAGGAGCTGGTTTCCATGGTAAATTCTGTAACATCTCAGAGCTCAGTTCTGTCTTTTATAAGATGGAGTTACTTTTATCCACTTCATATAGAGACAATGTATGGAGGTTATTGTTCATTGTACAGAATGCTCAGTGATCACTTAAATGCCATTATTATGGGTGTTACTGATGATACCTCACGAGGGGATACCTCACGAGGGGATGAAAACTGCCAAAGTTGTAAGCATTTCCCATCCAAAACAAGGAGAGGAGAGATGGCTGGATACTTTTTGGGTGGATGTGAAAGCTGGCTTTTCTAAGGGGTAGAGAGAAACAAAGCTTGTCAACCTTCTAAGTGGAAAAGAAACACAGAGCAACTGCCATTTGGTTTGGAGTCTGCAGGTCCCAGCATGCAATGGTGCAATTTAGTGTGGGCCACTGAGCATTGCTTGTAAGGACAGGCAGTTTCCGTGGGCTACCCCCAACAGGGAGGAAATGAAGCAAAACCAGGCAGTAAATTCTTAATGCATTGCACATATTATGCCCTGTGTTATTTTTACACACAAAGCATACCATATGTGTTGGACTATGTTCATATTTACCAAAAGGTAGACATCTATTGGTTGAATAATTAAAGAAAATCTCTTCCAAGCATAAAAATGTTTATAAAGGAAATTATTTGAAAAGTGCATGCATTGTTCAAAAAAAAATTTTTTTTTTTTTTTGCAGTTTCTGTTTCCATTATATGTGTACATCTTGGCTAGCCCAGAGCAGGGAAGTAGGCGCCATGCACTAAGCCATTTAAAATCTAAATCAGACTTTAATAAGGGAATGTCATGTTTCATTTAGAAGCTTCTCCTCACCTCCTTTTCTTGTGCTGTCAAGTGAGAGAAAAGCTAGCTTTATAATTACACGGCTGCCTCAGCTTCAGACAATATGTAAGGTCTCACGTTATTTTTCCACTCCCCCCCCACACCTCTTGCTCTGCCTCCTTCCACCCACCCCTCCCCCACCCCTGCTTTCATCCTGTGCTTCCCGCGTAAGGACCTGATGGAATGATGGAGGTCTGTTGATTAAGAAGCTGAACAGTGGTGGCCCTTATTAATTTGGGGACAACAAACAGAAAAATAAAATGTAATAAAATAAATGACTTGGCATGAGCTGTTTCTTCATTGCGGCTCCTCAGCCGGGTCTGGCTGGGTAGAAAGGTAGGTGATTTTCATTTCCACTGATGGAAATCAGATGGAACTCAACTTTGACAAATGTCTTCTCTTCCCCTCTCATGCCTGATGCTGCTCTCTAATCCCTATGTGTGTGTGTGTGTGTGTGTCTGCTCCCTTAAATCATGATGTTTAAGACCAGAGAACCATTGGGGGATCTCACCTTTGTAAAGAACTTGACAGAGGTGCAGAAGGGATGGTGCAGCCACTAAGAGCACCTGCTTGATTCTGTTACTGAGAAAGTTTGTCCTTCTTTTAGGAAAAGCCTTTCAACATTTGGTCATCGTGTAGCCTCGGGATAAAACAGATCACCTGCCTGGAGGTCCCTGGCTTTGCCACAGTTTGTTCCCTTGTGCTAAACTTCTTTCTTTCACCAACCACACCTGAGACACTCCGTTCCTCACTCCTTTCTGTACGTTCTGTCTCCATTTGGAGGACTTTGCCTTACCCTTTACAGACAGTAAGCTCTCAGAGAAGACCTTGGCAGGGGCTTGACACCATTCATACCCTGAATTCCATCCAAATTCTCCTCCCAACTGCATGCCTAGGAGACTGTGCCCCATCAGATGTGGAAATAGCAGCCATTGCTGGGGTGGTTTACCGCTGATGTCATTCCAGGATTGGCTTTAAGCCATTTGTTTGACCCAGTGTTTCCTGTTACACTGGTTGATGGACCCCCCTCCTTTCCTTTCTTACTTTAATTTGCACCAGTGCCCAGAGGAGAATGTGACGGAAGAAAAGGCAAGTCTGGGCAAACTGATCAAAAACAAAAGATACCCGAAGGAACACTGACCACTGAGGAAAATAGAAGGTATTTTATTGCAACTGATAACAGCAGCTGAAGATTTTAGTTACCATTAACTTCATGAGTTCACTTCTGTAATTGGGCCGGTTCATTTCTGTTTGTTCAAGGAAGGTCATACATTCACTAGGAAATTGTGTATTTTTCTCTTAGTTTTTTTTTTAAATCTACATAGATGATAGATGAATATGTGAAGGGATATGATTATTTCCGAGTAAGCCTTAAATACTAAAATTAGCAATGGGAGCGTTCGAGACTATATCCCTCCCTTCATAGTGTTGAAGAATTAACCTCCAGTATCTCAGAGTGCAACTGTCCCCGGTCAGTTAGTCTTCAGAGTGGCCTCTAGTGCAGTTTGACTGTTGCTTACAGGGCATGGGGGAGATCAGGACCTGAAGTGTTACAAAGATCTGTGTGAAAACAGAGGGAGGAGACTCTTTGCAAGCCACAGAGTGTGGCTCGGAAGAAACCAACCCAACTCCCCCACTCCCCCCTTTCCCTTTTTGGTTGTACTGCCATGAGTCTAAGGCTTCATAAAGGCCAGGAAAGTGTTCCAAGGCTGAGGTCCTTAGTTACTTTCTGTTTTGAAACAGTGTTACACTCAATTGCCTAGGTCTGTCTTAATCTCACCCTGTTGCCCTGGCTGGCCTCAAACAAATTGACCTGCTTCAGTCTCCTTAGCAGCTTGGATGCCAGGTCATGACACAACCTCCTGACCCAGAATTTCTTCAAGGATTTATGGAGGACACTTTTTGTATTAGTCTGCTAAAAAGCTGCATTGGGGGTGGGGTGGGGTGGGGTGGGGCTGGAGATATGCCTCAACAGTTAGGAACATTGGCTGGTCTTCCAGAGGACCTGGATTCAGTTCTCATCACCCACATGGAAGATCACGACTTTCTGTAACACCATGAGCCTTGGGCTCTTTAAAACCTCTGTGAAATGCAATTTCTGCTTTTAATGTATTGGTTGTCAATAGAAAGTCTGGCATATGGCCTCCTAGTTTTTCAAACTAGTCTACAAACTTGAAATCAGAATCCATTAGAATTTGTTCAAGATCCCATTTCCCAACTTTACTCTGTTCTTCTGTGTCTTTAAGAACAGCTGTGATGATGATGATTCTTTTATAGTTAGGAACATTTGAAAATCTGAATTCAATTGCTGCTACTTCCTAGCAACAAGGTATTGATCAAGATGTGTAGCTAGAACAGAGTTCCTGTTTCCTTTTACAAAAGTTGATGGATAGACATAGGGATTGGATCTTTGTTTTTATTTTCAGATCTATTTATTTTTATTTTATGTGTATGATTGTTTGCTTGCATGTATGTATATGCACCATGTGCATGTAATACCCATTGTGGCCAGAAGAGGGCAACAGATCTCCTGGAACTGAAGTTACAGATGGCTGTGAAGCACCATGTAAATGCTAGGAACTGAACCTGGGTCCTCTGCAAGACCAGTAAGTGCTCTTAACCATAGAACCAACTTCTTAGCCCTTAGGAATTGAATCTTTAAGTTGTACTTTATTCAGTGATCTGAAAACCTAGTGAGTTCACACCCTAAGAGAGAGAGAAAAACCAAACCAAACCAAACCAAAACAACAGCAAATCAACAAATAACCTGCCTTTGTTCCCCAGCACAGGTTTGGAGAGGGTGGGAGGGAGAGGGAGGTAGCCAGTCATTCCAGAGCTTGGTCTCCCCGCTCTGGTCAGGTGGTCAGCCACATTTCTGAGCCCCATGTTGTCTTAGCCTCCTGTTTTTTAAAACTCTTTCACTGCTGCATCATTTTTGGTACATTTAGGCTCAGGAACTTTTTAAAACACCGTGCCTAGTTGCTGTCTGCTGAGAGTAACCTCCAGGGCCATCTGGAGTAGAGTTTTCTCAAAATTAGTAAGCCATCAGCAGTGCACACACACCGATCTGTTAATAGCATGGATGTGTAGATCCCTTTTTACGAGGTACACAAGTGCCTCCAAGCTCCCTCTTGTCCCCATTGCTCCCCACTATCATCAGCAAACCTTCTCTCTATACCACCTATGTTATATGAGAGATGACACCTTACTGCCACACACCTCCAGTAAGTTTCTGATGCGACAGCTTATGAATGAGGGGATTTCTTCATCAAGCTGTGCAGTGTGAATTACACCATATGCAACATCAAGCAATGGGGAAGAAAACTTGAAAGGCTTCCTTGAGGCTATGAAGACTGAAGAAATCTTTGGTTTCTCCTCCAAGCAGATGAGATACTCCTGACAGTGCCGTTACAGTTACTTGACCTTAATGTCTACCTCAAAAGGCTATGTGGAGGCATCTCTGAACAATGTGCCCATTGCATAGGGAACATTGTGAATAAGATCCCAGCAAGCGAGTGTGAGAGGTTTCATGCTTCAGAGTAGGAGCAATCTAGAAAAAGATTCCCAAGAGAGTAATCTATTTGAAAAACCAGTTCTACCTGTGAACAGTTAGGTGTCTTGCAGGCCTACTGGACAGTTTTTGTCTGTTTTGAGAGTCATGGGGCCTGATGAAATCTGTAATTCCAGGTCCCCTTTGATCTAACTAATTATAGTGAAGCATGGAAAAAATGTTAATTGCTTGACTCTTGGCTCTGGCTCCTAGCATCCTGTTTCCCTGCCCAAACTCTATCAAGGTTTTGAATACATGGTTGACACCGGCTCAGCATTTCTGTGACCAGCATCATGGTATCAGGCCTATAGTTGGGGTAAATGAAGACAGAAACTAGTGAATCTCTCTTCCTCCTCCTCCTCCACCTCTTTCTCCTCTTCTTCCTCTCCTTCCTCCTCTTCTTCTTCCTTTTCCTCTCCATCCTCCTTTTCTACTTCTTCCTCCACTTCTTCCTCTTTCCCCACTTCACTTCCTCTTCCTCTTTTTCCTCATTTTCTTCTTCCTCTTTCCCTATTTTATGTTTCTAATCTTTCTACTTTTCCTTCTCCTGCCCTCTAGGTCATGAAACATCACAAACACCTATGACCCTACAGGAAACACCAATGTATTTTGTAGGGAAATTTTTAAAACTTATTAGGGGGAGACAGAGTAGGACTACTTTACACTCAATACTTAGTTTCTTTTAATGCACAAGCCTTCTGAAAGTTGAATTGTAATTGACTTTAAGAAGAATAGGGAAAAACAGATTCTCTAAGATAAGGGAAAACACGTCCTTGCTCCTCAGATGAGGATCTCGAGCTTTGTTACAGAACGCAGAGGAACGGATGTTAGAGTCTTGCACTGTATTGAAAGCTATCGGGAGATGCTGTGGCTGAGCTAAAAGAACTCTGGATTGGGAATCAGAAACCAGTGCTGTCTCTGAGGTGGATTCCCTTTGCCAACAGTAACAACAGCAGTGTGTGTGTGTGTGTGTGTGTGTGTGTAGTCTCAGGGGAATTGACAAGGCACTAAGCACACTGGGAGAAGCAATTGACCTTTATCCCTCACACGTGACTTAGGTCCTGCTGCTGCCTCATGCTTCCCACGAGGAAATGCAAACTTGGTGCTGGATCTTGAGGTTAAACCCAGTATCTAATGGATGCTAGGCGAGTGTTCTACCTCTGAACTAGCCCCCTCCACCCCAGCCTGATCAAGGACACCTAGTAACACAATAACAGGAGGCATAGCAACCTCTTCTGTGTGTCTGGAGATTTCTGTCCTGGTTTCCGACAGTTGTACAGCTGAGGGTGGCGTTCCAAATCTTGACCTCAAATATTTTAAGATGACAGTTAATGTTGAGAGAAAAGAAGGATATCTACCATGTCAGCATGAACACTAGCATCCATGTGGAACGTGTTAGAAATTCATCCCCTAGCCCCACTCCAGATCTGCTGAAAAACTGTGCTGGGGGTATGGCCTAGACACCTCCATTTCCCCAAGCTTTCTGCGTAATTCTAATACTCTCTCAAATTTGAGAACCACTTATCTGAGACACCACAACTCAAATTTCTCAAAGCTTAAACACATATTTAATATTATACTAAATATTAGGCTTGATTTTAATCAGAGTATTTGCTTTTAAAGGCTCTTGTAATACTAAAATTGGCACCAAATCTCCCCAGTTATTAAAAAAAAAAAAAGAAGAAGCAAAGACTTCAAATGGTTTAAAAACATTCATTGTATAGTGCATGGTCCTTTCTCTAAGAAATTCCCATTTAGTAGAGGAAGCTGCACTTGTATTAATCCATCATCGGGTGCACAGAAAAGAATGCAGCTAATGAACATGGGCTGACAGGAGGCAGAATGAGGACCTGAGGTGTGTTTACCAGAAGCACTGGGAGCTGCGAAGGGGCCTTTACTTACAAAAAGTCACGGAAAGGTGGTTTGAGGAGACATGCCAAGGCACAGCTGCAAGGATCAAGCCAGAGAGCAACCTCTTTGTCTGAAAATAAAAGGAATAAATTGGAAGATAAGGAATTTGGAAAGAAATGGTAATTCTGGATTTTGCACAAAAGCCTGCTAGCGTCTAGAACAGAAGTTTTTAAAATGTTCCTTTAGTAAGATTGGCATGTCAGAAAAGTGTGCAGTTGTATCTGTCATGATCACTTAGCTGCAAGTGACCGAAACCCAATTCAAAGTTGGTGAATGGAAGATGAGCCCACTGGCTCATGGGAGACTAAGGGTAGATTGGCTTTGGGTCAGTTGGATCCTGCAGGGTTAATTCTTACCATCTCTGTGCTAACCCATGTTCAGGGAGGCAGCATTCCTGAGGCACTAGTTCTAGGAGCTCCAGGTCTGAGTCCTCAGAAGCTCAAAAGTCTAAGATTGAGACTCTGTTTTCAAACAGGCCAGACCTAGTGTTCACTCTGTCTGAGGAAGGGTGGGCAAACAAGGTTGATGATATCTCTCGATTGGGAGTGAACATGCACTGGCTCCACCGTAACCTGGGGTAATCTGGAATTTGATTCTCAGGAACAGTACTAAGATGGCCAAATGTCTCTTGTGTCCTTGATCATGAAAGGGAGGTAAGGACTCAGGAGGGAAGGTTAGTGAGGAAGCCACATGACCCTAAACAGAGTGATGGAGTCTGGCTAGATGTGATTATGAAATGGCTCCCAGAGCTGCGAGCTGATTGGCTTCCCAGAGCTCTTACCTAGTCAATGGATTTATCATTTGGTAGACTCATAAAATTATGCCATTATTGGAAAGTGATAAAATGTGAGGCCACATTGAGAAGAAACTAGGAAATGTTCTTCAGGCTGTATCTTGCCATGGCTCTTTCCTCTACCCTTTATGGTTGATACTTAATACCATCCCACAGCTTCCCCACCACAGGACTAAAGTCTCTGAAAATGCCAAGGGAGTCTTTCCAGCCCTGCAGTAGTTGGTTGTGGTAGGGGTTTTGTCTCAGGGATAAGAACTGATTCATACGGGTTACTCAACTTTGACCACATTGTGAAAAATAATCCTGGTGACCTTTCTTAGGACTTCAAGGGCCAACCTGTTCCTTGTCATACTTCAAGTACAGGAGAATAGTTAACCGGGGCTGTCAAAGCCATGGTGAGGCTGAGTGGGACTCCACAGTCATGAGGGAAATGTAAGAAAAACTGCAGCTGTCAGTGGCCAGAGATATGGCATTCACTTGTGAACCCTTTGTCCTTGAGTTCTGAGTACAGAGAACTGCTTGCACCTTCTTGTTACCTTGTTGATTAGATATCTGGGTCTCATGTACCTTTTCCCAGTGTCGCTGTCAACTTGAGTTGTAGAGCTGTTTTGCACTTCCCATCATGCTCTGGTTATTTGGGCTTTTCTTCTCTAATGATTGATTTCGATCTTTGAAATAAATCGGCACCTCTGCTACTCTCTATGTAGCTTAAAAATATGTAAATCATTAAAAACACCTTAACAGGCAGGGCCAATCTTAACTCTTGTTAGCCAGGCTTCACTTAACATTCACAAAGCCAATATATGCTTCCTGCTTTACCTGACCAGGAAACCAGTAAGTTTCCAGTTGATTCTGAGTTGGGCATTGAATGACTGATCTTGTACAAACCGCTTGTGCTCTAGATGTCTTAATTGGGAATTAGACATTTACCTCTTATGGAATAGCTGGGAATTCTCCACCTCCCCCCACCCCCCCAAAAAAAGCAATCAAGCATTGGAACTAAAACGCTAAAAGTGCCAAAGCTTGAAGCCAGTCTCGTGATTGACAGGTGTTCAAGGTGGGGGTGGCTATGATGGTGTTCACTGCATAGGCTCCAGTTATAGCTTAGAAGAGCAATGTCTCAGGAGTGTATGCTAGCACTGAAATCAGACAGTGTCTTCATTAGAGTATTAATCACAGGAGAAGTGGAAATTAGACCTGGCAACATGACAAGAGAAGCTGACATCAGAGTTATTAAATTGAAAAGATTGCCACTCAAATCAAATCAGATAATGCTGTTACTGTCATCTCTGGCACTCTCAATACTATAAAGAGTGGAGAAAATAAGCCCCGAGTTAAACATCTGCGTGAGCCTGCCCCTGTCTTCGGGATTGCTGTCATAATCCAGGAGATTAAATGTGAAATCAAAGCAAGAGGGCTTCCAACTGATTGAACATTACAAACATTACAAATTCATTAGTTACAAGTTAATTTCTCACCAGAGTAAAAAATGAACATCTTACTTCTTAAAAGAGGAGTAATCTTTGATTACTTTGAATTTTGTTTTAATTTCATTTATTTTTATTTTGGGGTGTGAGTATTTTGCCTGCGTGGATGCTGGCCATGGAGTCTAGAAGAGGGTATCAGATAGATCCCTTGGAACTGGAGTTACTGGTGGTTGTAAGGCCACCACGTGAGTGCTGGGAGCCAAACCCTGGTCTCCTAGTAAGAGCACCAATGCTCTTCACCACTGAGCCACTTCTCCAGCTCCCCCAAAATGAGTTTGTGTGTTTTGCAATGCATCTTTGTTCTAACTAGCTTGTTCCTCCTGTTTTTCCTGGGCCATGTTGGAGATGGCAAAGTAGGGACTCCTGTGAAGAGGGAGGACCAATATTCCTTCAGACCTCTCTCTGACCTCAACGTTTCCTTCAAAGTTCTGAGTCGGCGCCAGTAACTAAAACCCTGGTGCTTTTTCAATTGCCTGGTTTTCCATTCACTTTTTTTGCTAAACATTACCATAAAATCTGACCCCATGCCCCAGTCTGATGCTTATGACAACTGCAGTTAGTAGGGCCTAATGCCCATTAGAAGATTTTGCAAGATGGGGCGCAAAGAGATTTGTCGATGAATCTGTGCTGCTCACGATGTTGGTCAAGGCTGAATTTTCTTTTTCTGATTCCATCCAGTGTGTAGCAAGTACTTAGCACTAGAGTGGGCTTCTGGGGTCTGGAGAGCACAAAGCTGAGATTTCAGAGCAGAGGTTTCATGGAGCCACCTGCAGCCTGCCAGTCAGGAAGGCTGCCAGTGCTGACGACTGGGCAACACCCAGGGTTTTGTGAAAAGTAATGGCTCCTCTTTCCTCCCAGCTGGTCATTAGAACTGCTTCTGGCACAGGTGACCCCTGGATTTTTCTGGTGGTCAGTAGAGCGAGCCTTCTCTCAAATGGGATGTAATTAGTCCTTTCACTGGTGACAGATTGCCTGCAATCCTGAGGTGACTGTCTCTGGTCCAGCCATTCTCTAAAGTATGCTCTTCTCTCTAGCTCTCTTTTGATGAGTTACTTGGTCTGGTCTGTTTAGTTTAGAAAAAGTCTCTATCTGGTGCCCGGACACCTCATCCTTTTCTGATTTTGAGAGGTGTAAATGTGGGAGCTTATACGTATGTTTAAAGTGCTGAGTTTTGAAAGAGCATTCTGTGGGGTTGTAACAAATTGCATTTCATTAAATTGGTCTTATCGAGGTGTTGCAGTGTTAAAATCTCAGCCTTCAGGTGGTAGAAAAGCATGCTGGGTAGTTAGGCCCTGCGTGCAGAGCCTTAACTAATCACAGAGACTTATGCTTTAATAAAAGAGGCCCTAGGAGACTGCCTTGTCTCTTCTATATGTGAAGACACAGCCAGAAGATGGTCCACACCAGTTTTCAACTCCACCTGATCCGGGACATCCAAGATGTTACAATTATGAGAAATGATTTATGTTATTTATAAATATCAGCCCCAGCTGACCCAAGATACAAGGGATGGGGTTGCCTGGGTTCTCTTTTCCGTTCTTTCCTAATCTCTTCCCCAAGGGGTGCCATTAGTTAGGACCAGACCTTTATATTCAGTATCTCATTTTATTTATTTATTTTATCCGACTTGAAGAAGCTGAAGCTAAGAAAGCTGAAGTGTCTCCCAAGGTCACCATGTTCTCAGTTGAGCTGGATGAATCCCAGTTCTAAAGCCTGAAAACATCCCACAGCATTGCTGGTCCCAATACTGGTTTCTCAGAAGCATGAATTAGCAAATTACCACCCTTCTTTCCTCCACCCCCCCAAACTGCATTATTAAGGAGTTACATCCCTAGCTTCCCAAATTCTCAACCTCAAGCTAGGTATCTGACCCTTAGCCATTTTATAAATATTGATTCCAGGAGAATAGCTGCCCCCCTCCATATCCACAGATTCTGCATTTATTGATTCAACCAACCACAAAGACATTCCTCCTCCAACCGGTTAAACATATATAAACGGTCTGTCATTATTCCCAGAGCAATAGGTAACTTAACAATGGTTTACATGGCATATGCACTGTATTAGCTATTCCTAAGTTAAGCAGAGATGAATCAAAGTATATGCAGAAGTACACTGGCTCTATGCAAGTAGAAAACCACTCTAGGAGGGATTTAGGTGTCCTGGGCTTGGGCACCTAGGGGATCTGGAGTCAGTCCCTCTCCCAGGTGCAGAGGGGTGACTCTATTTATGCCTTGGCCAATGTAGCCATAGAAGATACATGCATGTAGATTGAGTGAATTTCTTCTTTCCTATGGTAACACAGCTCTTGTGGTTTTCCTCCTCTATAAAGTGGATATAATGCTTTGCCATGCATATCACAATCTACTATGGTCATTCAGTGAGTGATTCCAAAAATATAAAATGCAATACAAATGAAAAGTATCATCAAATGATTTACCAGGTAAATTCCATACTTGATTGACTAGACTCACGGACTCCTATTAAATGAAATCAACAGATTGTGCTGAAAGACATTGTAAACTGGGTCTACACAAGAGGTTCATGAAGACAGGTGCCCTGAAATCCAAATGGACCTGTTAGTCTGAGACATATGGAACATATTACAGAGCCTCAAGGTGGTACACAGTATGGATGCATCCTTGGAAAATAGACTTTTCCTTGTGTGATGCACAGCATATGTCTTAAAGGGCCTGGTTTTTTAGAGCAATGGAGGCCTCTTGTTTCCATCCATCTCTTCTGTCAGTAGGCAGAGCTGTGAAGAGCAGAGAATACTTCAGACTGAGTGGGGTGTAGACATTTCATGTCATAACTACATGCCAAGTCCAGCATAAGAAGTGCAGTCATGTGACTGTGCATAGCTTAATGCACAGGAATGTCATTCCTACTCCCAGTTTATGTGACCAATAGCACAAGCAATCTGTCAATAGAAACAGGAAATTCTGAGCTACTTAATTATTTAGAAATGGGACATGTATAATATAAGTCAGGGAAACATTTATTAGGGCACAGCTTTGTTCTGCTTTCCTCCCCGAGTATGGACATGCAGTTATGTCTAGCACATTTTATTGAAATTAAGTCGTAAATAACTGTTGAACTTAACTCCAATTAACTATGCTAACAAATCTGTGGTTACTGAAGTGTGCCTACAGAAAGATGCTTCTCTGGATTTTTAAAATGACATTTCTTTCTTTCTTTAGTAGGTGGGTATGTGCACGTGTGTGCATGTGGAGGTCACAGAATTCTTTGTTGGGTCAGTTTTCTCCTTTCACCATGTGGGTCCTGGGGGTCAAACTCGGGTCATCAGCCTTGGCAGCCGCTAGTTTTACCTGTTTAGCTATCCATCTCACTGGCCCTCTGTGGATTTTTAGAAATGCTAGTATTATTTGGATCCTCCCCTCTGCACACACACTGAACCAAAATCATCTGCATAAATCAAGCTATAGAGTATAATCTGATTATGTAAATAATATTCAGGGCAAAGTTAAGAGCACAGTGAGGCTGTGTGGAAATGAGGGAAGTTAATGGAAGACTCAGGTCTGGAACCTGATGGCAGGACTCTCATTTCTGAGATAAGTTATGTGTGTATTATTCAAGACCTAGGAAAACAGCAAGCCTTCACTATCTGCTCTTCTCTAGGGTGGGAATGGGGGGTGGAAAATGAGGACATGAATCAAATGAGGTGAGCTGTCAAGGAATGCAGCGCTGGACATGTGTCCATGGTGGCCACTGTCTTTCAAGTACAGCTGTAGCTCTGGGGGCCAGGGTGCTCAGTGGCCTTACTTCCTGTTCACAGGAGTGAGCAGGATACACAAACAACACCTGCTCAGAGAAAGTGTACATAGTGTCTTGAACAGTCAGAAGTTCCTGGATATTACCATGGGTATGATATCTTCCTCAAGTTCCCTGTGTCTTTGATCAGAACACTCTATTAGTTAAGAACAAGTTCACTAACAGAAGATTGTGTCTTTTAGTAAACTTTCAATATGTGGAAAAATTAGAGGAAGAAGTGAAGTTATAATTTCTTCCCTAAGGGCAAGTGGTAGCCATATTTTGCCATTTTGTAGTTCCCCGTGCTTTTGTTTAAGTTTGGACTTAAAGTTGATGATTATAAATCTTTTAATAAGTGGGGCTGGAGAGCTGTCTCAGCAGTTATGAGCACTAGCTGCTCTTACAGGGGACGTGGGGTGGGTTCTCAGCACCCACACAAAACTCACAACCATCTGCATATCCAGTTCCAGATCTGACGCCCTCTTCTGGCTTCCTTGGACACTGCACACATGTAATGCACATACATACATGCAGGGAGAATGCTGATATGTAAGATAAAAATAAGTAAATCCTAAAGCCTGAACATTTTAATAACTATGTAATTTGAGTCTGTGTATATTTTAGTGTTATAAGTGTTTCCTATCTCATTTTGAATTTTCCATTAATATGTTTTACTCGTGGTGTGATTATTTTGTGATGTAACTTGCTGGTTTATGTTTGGTGTTTTGTCCTTAGCTGTCTGATTCTGTTACCTACCATGCCTTATTGAACATTGGAGATTATTTGATTCCTATAGATGCCTAGGAGTTGAATTTTCTCATCAGGGATGTTAAGGATTTTGAGTCATCAGATATAAGTAGCCAAATGGCATTTTAGAACATTGGAAAAGCCCACATAGGGGCATGATTATACAACTTATGGCAAAATCGCATGATAGGACATTTATAGCTATTGAATTATTTTAGAAGAATATTCAGATTGTTAACAGTATGATGATTTACCTTTTTAGAGAAAAAATATGTAGAGTTTTTAAAATTTTATATGTTAAGAACAATGACATAAACATAACATAATGGATTACTTGGTTAGTGTAACATGGATGAGCCTCTAGGGAGGGGAATACTTGTTATCCTGACACTCAGGAGGCTGAGACAAGAGGAGTGTAAGTTTGAGGCTACCTTAGGCCACAGTCAAGACCAGTGTCTCTAAAGAAGGAAGGATTAAAAGAGAGGGGAGGAGGCGGAGAGAGGAGCTAAGGGGGGGAGGAGAGAGGGAAGGAGATGGAATAAGTAACTCTAATTTTACTAGTATAATAGATTCCAAAGTTTCTGGAAGAGCTATATGTTGCATTTATAAATAGGAAAGTGTTTCCCAAATGCATACAGTTAAGAACCTGAAGGTCTTAAGGTTCATCTATATCTGAATTGTTCAGTGTTACTTGAGCAAATGTAGTGCCTTCTGGGTTACCAAGAGAGGTAAATGCTGGTCCTTCAGGCTGCTTTGTTTATGTGTGCAAGAGCATTGGTTTGGGTATCTCTTAAGAATGGTGACCATGTGACCATGCATTAGCTCAGCCATTTACTCCTTCATTGAGCACTTGTAGTTCACTGAATCACTGTAGTAGGGATAAACACATAGAAGAGTGAATGAAAATTATTTTGATTTTCCTCACCAAAGGCCACAGCTTAATATATTTTTAAACTGACACTTGAATCATGTCAAAGTCTTTGAGAAATTGCCCAAAGTATTATAAATCAACACCTTCAGTTATTTTAACACCTTTAATGGTATTTTCTTTGGTTTATCTGGTATCTTATCTATAGCAATATTTATCGCCTAAGTACAGTATTCAGTAACTGCATGTAGCTATTCAAATAGAGATTAATTACAATGAAATAGAATTGAAAACACAGGTCCCCTGTGGTCCTGGACACATTTCAGTGCTAAGTATCCAGATGTGGCTGGAGTTGCTGCCCTGGACACCAGGTCGTATTGCACACACCTACTATAGGAGCAGACACGTCTCCTTTCTGCTCTCCCCAGTCCACGACCTCATCAAGACATCCATAGACTTAACTGTCACCTTCCCAGAGGATCAACTGATTTTGTGCACCTCATTAGACCATTAGACAGATCCTACTGATACAATCATAGCTGTATCAGTATCATAAATCTAGAGAGCACCAACTAGGAACGAGGGGCTGGCTTACCTATTAGCTTTCAAAGCAAGTACAGGCTTCCTAGGAGGGCTGTGGAGCCCCTCTATAAGCCACACTCTGCCTCTCCTTTAGGCTCCATCCATCTATGGATTCCACTAGTTGCAGCCATCTCTCATTTCTCAAGCTTCTGCTGCTTCTTGCTGGCTGAGCTATTCAGGATGTCTTGTCTTAGGGTTTCTATTGCTGTGATAAAACACTACGACCAAAGCAAGTGAGGGAGGAAAGGGTTTTTTAAATCTTACAACTCTGAGATTATACTCCATCACTGATGGAAATTAGAGCAGGAACTTAAGACAAGAACCTGAAGACAGGAAGTGAAGCTGAGAGCAAGAAGAAGCATTCCTTGTTCTTACTGGCTTGCTTCTCATGGCTTGCTCAGCTGCTTTCTTAGACTACCCAGGGCCATGTGCCCAGGCATAGCACCACTGCTAGTGGGCAGAGACTACCCACTAGCAAGTACTAGTGGGTAATTTTACAATATGCCCCTGCAGATTTATCTACAGGCAACCTCTTGGAGGCATTTTTCCTCAGGTGAAAGTCATCTTCACAGACAACTCTAGCTTATGTCAAATTGACAAAAAACTAATGAGAACTGTGTCATACTAGAAATCACTTCTAATGCCACCTATGTGGCCAGCCATTCTTGGATTTCCAGCCAGAAGTCACCCTTTCCTTTCTGCTGATGACTCCAAATTTGTAACAGTGACAAGGCATCATTGGCCAACATGTGTGCTGTATCTAACTTGCATATCCCATTTCCTTGCTATGCTGTAACATCCTGGCAGAGGGTATGCTTGTTGTGATAGGACTCACAAGTCATTGCTGACTAAATCTGGAGGCATGCTGCGGTCATTATCTTTATTTTTATTGCATAGCTTGAGTGTACTGCATAGCAGAAGCCTCCTCATCCCAGTGGGGGTGGAGTTGACTGTCCATTTTAGAGGGCTATTATTCTGCCCACCTGCCTGGTATGATTGGAAGTACCAGGATATAATACTAATCTCTTAGGAAGACTTCCAGGAAAACCAGAGTTCATTAAATATGGAAGAGAATTAACAGTAACAAGAGAAAAGCCCTAAGCCAAGTAAGGAAAATAAGAAACAATGAATAAAGAAAAAATGTCCTTAGCATTTGTCTTCTTCGGCTTTGGTTTTCAGATTCAATAAATAATCACAGCTTCTTTGAGACTTTGTGACGTTATTGTCTTCATTGTTCCTGTCACCAGCTCACATAGCAATCGGAGTTGTGGTTTTATGGTAGCTGCTTAGCTGCACAGCTAATTACAGGGCCACAGATGTAGCTCTAACTACAGACTTTTTCCCAGGACACTCCAGCAACTGATATCCATTGTACCAGCATGATTGCTTCCCAGAGTGGAGATAGACTGTCTCTGTTCTTTTCCTGTTGCTGTGGTGAAATCTGTAATGGGGGCAGCTTTGGGAAGACGGATTTATTTTAACTCACATTTCAAGGAGCAGTCCATTGTAGCCAGAAAGGCAAGACTGCAGGGGCTGGGTGCAGCCGGCCCCATTGCATCCGCAATCAGAAAGCAGAGAAGAGTGGAGTATGCTGCTGCTTAGTTCTTCTCTATTCCATGCCTGCCCACAATCATGATGAGTCTTCCTGCATCAGTAAACACCAAGATGATCTGTTACAGGCAGGCCAGACATCCATCTCTCAGGGTGACTCCAGGCTCTGTCAAGCTGGCAGCTAAACTCATCAAAGAGTGGGTCTTTGAATTTCCCTGTCTCAGGGAAAGTTAGGATTGTCCCTCTTTGGGGCATGTATCACTCGGTTTTTCCAGTTTTGAAAGAGGTTGAGATCGGTGGAGGGGGAGAAGAGGTATAGAAGGGAACTCCATCACTCTCGGCTGCTCCCACTTGTCTTTGCTGTCATTGCCTGGTGCTTCTTCTCTCTGGGTTTCCAACCATAGTTGGAGGAACAGAGGCTTACGATTGATTTGAATGGTGCTTGCTTTTGATGTCTCTACTGCCTTTTAGTGTTTATATGGACTATTGCTGTTATGGATCTGTAGACTTCTCCATGTCTGAAAGTTGTATGGGAAACTTGGAATGGGTCATTCAGAAAGCTGCTGCATAGCTCTTCATTGCTTTGGTCTCTCTGAAAGCTCTATGTGTATACTGTCAGATCATGAAAACTGTTCTTGAAAAAACACTGCTTCATAAACTGTGAAGCATCTTGCTTGCCCTAAGGCCACCTGACCTCCAGGCTAATGCTGTATTTAAAAAGCTTGTTTAGTTCTAGAAAGAGAGGAAACTGCCAGCTTTGCGAAGGAATTCCCCAGGAGCTTTATCTCAAAAACTGTAGACCTATCTACACAGGACAGGACCAGGTTTTAATAATAACCTTTGTGTACCAGTTTTGATGTAGGCATTAAACAACCACTTAATGAGATACCACAGAGCACTGTGCAACAAAGTTCAACAGGATTGACTGACTGCAAGAAGGTTGGTTCTCACAGGAGGCTTGAGAGGCAAGTCTTTGATACCATGTAGAAGTGGGTCAAACACAGGAAGAAAGAGGAGCCATAGAAAACCCACACATTTCTATTATGGACTTTTTTGTCCATACCTTCCAATTTCATGGTAAGGAGCACAGAGTGCATATTGTGCCTACAAACCCTCATGTATAGCATTTAAGAAGTGGGCGTGGAGCCTTGTTTGGAGCTAGAGCTGTGATAAATATCTAAAAAGGCTTAACATGAACCAGCGCCATTCACTTAGTAGCCAGGAACTGGGAAGACCAACGTCCTCTTATGCCTCAGGTAATGAGAACCATGGTTTGGCTCTAGAAACTGAGTCTAAAGGGACAAATGCCAACATAGAACGTATTATAGTCAGCTGTGTATTGTGTGATTAAAAAGGCACAGTCGTGGCTTCAGTTTGGAGTTAAGATTCTATTCATGTGGCTAGGAGAGCTGGTCTAGTCTAAGCTCATCCCAAACATGTCTGATGGAGGAAAAGGATTGGAGAGGTAGAGAGACAGAGGAAGGCATGTAAAGGGTGGTTTGGGGAAAGGGATAGACTTCTGGGGCAGAGAAGAGAAATCAACTTACCAGTTATCTATCTATCCCATCTTCAGAGTTGGCATCAGAAGTGCTGAAGGTTGATACTTTATGGTTCTCACTAAACTGGCCTTCTGTGGTAAAATAACTATAAATATTTATTTCTAATGGTAGTAGAGTCCATGAAGCCCCAGATCTAAGCCCTAGAGGGCACAGTCTCGCAGACCCCTATTCCCATGGACTGTGCCTTCTTGTAGCATTGGTATGTATTGGAAAGATAAATGAACACCCTTGAGCTTTTCTTCCCAGGGTACTAAACCCACTTGTAGAAACCTTGTGCTGATCATCTGTCAAGTTACCTCACCTTTGTGAGAGAGATTCCAATACATGAAGCAGGAAGTAGGTGCATTCCACCATTAGTAATGGGTAAGATAACTGAAAATTTCCCTCTTCTTCACTAGAGTAAATAGCATAATCAATTAAGCAATGTATTTCTTTTAATGTCTCCTAAGGCCTTCCCCACAAGGTAACCTGGAGGTAGTTTACCATGCACAGTCCCTGATGTAATTCTGTGGGTCATAGAGACTACATCACTGTGGCTATTTGCTAACTGTTATTTAGTCTTTAAGGCATAGAAGCACATTCAGAGACAATGTGATTAATTCATAAAACACTTCAGTGAGGTTCATAGGTGTGAGACCTTCTTGTCACCATCTTTCTTATTTCACAGTTGAACATATGAAAACGCAGGAAGGTGAAGTGCTTTGCTCAAGGTCCTTGGGGAGACAATGGTGCAGTCAAAGTAAAATAGGGATACCCAGGGCCAGAAGCACTGTTCTGTGCACTCAAGATAGGAGGATGTCCTTTGTGTTTTTCCATTTCCAATTTATTTATTTTGATTTATATGTATGAGTGCTTGTCTCTTTGTATGATTATGTACCACATGCATGCCTTGTGCACTCTGAGGTTATTAGAAGGCATTGGATCCCCAGAGACTGGAATTACAGATGCTTGTTAGCTACCACACGGGTGCTGGGAACTGAATCCAGGTCCTCTGCAAGAGCAGCCAGTGCTCTTAACTGGTGAATGATATCACAGATTTTGAGAATTGGAGAATGTAGTCCTTCTCCGGTACTCTTTTGAATAGTGCAAGAGGATCCGAGCACTGCCTGGTTGGCTGTTGTCCTGTTTGTCACTTTTAACCGTGTATGCAACACTGCCTCCTGGAGTAGACGCTTGTGTTTGTGATAGTCTCCAAACTTCCAGTATTATATCTGTTTGAGAAGCAGCTCACTTTTACTATGCTAATGAGCTCTTTATTTCTATTCCATGAAGTTGAGCTTTGACACAGCATCAAGTATCAGTGCCTAAAAAGACGACAGAATTGTCTTCTAGTCTCTGTCACCTGCTCATTAAGCACAATTGAATGAATTAAGGACATTCGCACAATTTTTGTAGACTTTTAAAAATAAACAAAAGTACGACTTCTGGCTTTTATTTAGGACCAGCTTTCATTTGGAATGATTGAGGCTGGGTAATCCGGCAGGGATCAGCATTTTTCCCTCTTGACATTAGTGGCCTTGATATGCTAGCACTTTCTTTTACTCTATCAAAGAGGCTCAAGGTGGCCCCTGCTTTTCATGCTGGAGAGATTGTGCCTTCTCTCTGTAGTGACAGACTGCAGTGCCTCTCCTATTGGCATCTCTGTATCTGGAAAGAATCAAGATACCCTGACCGCAGTTGGCAGTAATACTCAGTAAACCTCTTGGGATGATGCAGTTTATACCGATATCCCAGAAGCCATCAGTGGCTGGCAATAGCCTCTGTCTGCCTCTGAGCTGTCTGTTGACACTACCTGAGATGGGCTTGTATGTCTCCCTCCCATTTAAACACAATAGAACTGGGATGAAATGCATTGAGCTGATCCGATCTATACTGTTGACAGCAAAAGCTCTACTCTCTTTAGAGCAACTGTTTTGCCTCAGGTAGCTGTGCCGTGGGAACAAAAAGCACTGTAGCAGGTGGAAATTCTCTGCCCAAACGGAGACTGTTAATAGCGTTTATTGAGCACTCCACCAGAAAGGGTGGAGTGATGTAAAGACATGGAATGCTTGCACTTAACACCCTGGAATTGCCCATCCCCACCCTGCAGTGAATGCTTCCACTCTGGCAAAGAGAATGAGATCTGGAGAAGTTGTACCAGACATTGACAACATTATGTAAATAAGGAAAGGTCAGCCAGTCTTGGTTACAGCCCTGGGTGACTCAGTTGTCTTTGAAGCCTTGAGCTGGTTGCTTATCCCTGAGTGCAGGTTTTCTTCTGAGCAAAACAGGAAGAACAATCAGTTGTTGCAAGGATTAGACACAATGAAGTGTATTTCACGCAGCCTAGAACTTAGCAAAGGATCAGTAAATGCCAGTCATCCTCATCACCACCACCACCACCATTATTACCATTACTATCACCATCATCATCACCATCACTACCACCACCACCATCTTCACCATCACCACACCAACCACCACCATCATAATGGCTATCATTTTAACAATAAGTTAACTTTGATCACCAGTCCTGGTGTTAAGTGTAAATGCTATGAACCATCAGAGTCAAATCTGTTTCCTTCATTGCAATTTCTAGATTGTAAAAATTGAACTCACTCATAATTTCTTTTATTTCCATTTTGACTCCTTCTCCTAAAAATGTCCTTCTTTTCATAGCTACCCCCACATTGGCTAGTTCTTGTTTCTGCCATTGAAGCAGTGAAGGAACATGTAAACATTTGACATTTCAAGGTTCTTTGTAGAAAAGGCACCAAGAAAGCTCCCTTAATCTGTTTTCTATTCTAATCTTGCACTTACCTGAAATCTAGTAAGCAGCAAAATGAGCTTGTTTTTAATCTTCTTCCTATTCCGCCCCACTGACCTGCAGTGCCAGCAGCAACCTGTGCAATGGCTGTGAGACAGGAAAAGGAAAGATTTTGTTGTGTCCTTTAGAACTGAGTAACTGTAGAATACCTTAAAAAAATGCCTGAACCTTATTTGTTGAATCTGACTTACAAATGAACTTTCTGGAAGGTATTACAAAGCCCCAGAGGCATTGTTGGAGAATAGTGATGTTGATGTTGAAGATTGTGGGATGCAGCTAAAAAAGTCCCTGTCTGCGTTTTGTATGCGACATAATCTTTCTCGATGATTTATCATCCTTCATATTTTGCTTAATCTGATATCAAACGTGGTTTGTATTCCTGTAGTGCTCACTGACAAATGAGAGGAAAGTGAGCCCGAAGCACACACACCAGGTATGCGCACATTTCTGGAATGGGAAATGGGCCATGAGGAAGGCTAGAGGTTTCTAAATGGATAACTGTGCCTCATCTGCAGATGAGAGAGGCCATGGTTGGTCATCTGTTTGCCACTGTAAATATCAGTAAGTCCCTCTGGCTAAACAAGGGAAGGGAGTAAGCCCATCAGTCATTGTGAAGGTTATGGCAGTGGAAGGCAGTCCGATGCGTGACTCCCTCCAGGAGGGCGTGTGTCCACCCCACAGAGGCTGTAACCTTTTTAGGTTGATATTCACCTGAAGTGACACAGACCCTCTGCATATAATGAAAGGCAGCCCTGCTAGTTGTGAATGTTGATTAGGTCCAGGCTGAAAACAGCCAGGATTTAAAACTCCCACAATCGAGTCTAATCTCCTGCTTGAATTCTTATTTCTTTTAAAGGAAGTCTGCACTGATAAAAAGGGACTCCAAAGGGAAAATACATCATCTTGTTTGTGAGGGGAGAGGTAAGGGGGTTGTGGTGCAGGGGTCTTTATTATCTAGCCATACTTGATTTCCACGGTTGCATCAATACTGCTTAGAAGTAAGGATTCAATGAAGAAATTATTTTTCTCACTGGACAGATTTCCTCTAACTAAATTTACTAACAATTGCAGCAAAACAAGAGACAGCCAATAGGAATTGTAGTTTATAACAAGTAAGAAAGAGTTGAAGCCTGTGTGTCCCTGGTGAAGCCAGACTATGTTGACTGCTAAGAGGGGAGCACCTGCTGTGTCCACACAAAGAATGTGTGAACTGAGCATTGAGAATCCCTACTGGCTGTGCTGTTTTATATGTGAAGTGATTAGGAGGCAACACTTGAACCTGCAGCTTGAGGAGGCTTGGATTGGCAAAAAGAAAGGTTTGTAGGCATAAAGATAACACTAAAACCGTGTCTCAGACAGAATCCCATAGGTAATAAGTATAGAGACACAACATCCTAGAAGAACCAATTTTTGTATTGGTCTTCCTCCTAATGGATGTTTTTAGATGAAAAACAAAAAAACAAAAAACAAAAACAAACAACCTAAACATTTAACTAAAAATGTCAGTGATATTTCTTGTGACCCAGTCAGTAATCTGGGAGGTAAGGATTACCATCTTAAATACCTGGACTCTGCCATATAATGCTAAAGGGAAAACTAGATACAGATTGTCTTATATCTCTCCCTTCCTAGTGCAAGATCTAAGTATGTGCTGGGTGAATATTTTGGCCGGTTCCCAGATCTTGGTCAATAGCTATTTACTTTGGCATCTCCATCTTCTTTCTCTGCTTATTGATTTTTGATGCTTCTGTAAACTCTTAAACTGTGTCCACTTGGATTCTGAAACCACAGAGGAAAACTACATCAGTTTCTATCTTTAAAAAAAAAAATTAAAGGAAGTAGGAACTATACCATGACTATACCATGATATCATCAAATGCTATTGCCTGAGGCAGAATTGGATGATGTGTGTTTTTTTTTTTTTTTTTTTTTTT
>NW_022196898.1:3596225-3610293 GCF_008632895.1 Mastomys coucha
TTAAATGTAACCAAGAAGACAGGGCTTTGGACCGTGTGTGTGTGTGTGTGTGTGTGTGTGTGTATGTGTATAAAATGTTTTAATGTTAGACTGGAATTAGGGGGACAGAAAGGTTTCATTTTCTGGTTGAGCTACAAAGTCACAATAACTGGAGCAGTTTCTCAATTGTTTGCATCAAACACAATTCCCCAAGGGAGAAACAGGAAAGCAGGGATGCTCAGTGACAGCTTAAGAACTGGGACATGGCAGACATTATGCCATAGAAATCCTTCCACCTATTAGTGGATGTTCAAATAAGTCTCTTGGGTCATATAACTATTTTTCAGATTTAAGTTTCATTCAGTAAACTCTGTTCACTTTAAAAATATGGATACACGTTCATAATATAAGCATTTGAAAATAAAAGTTATAACAATAAAATAAAATGCAATAATAATTCAAGATATGAGATTACTCTATATAATACATACATATAAAAACCTGTCATCTATCTACCTGTCATATATTAATGCACATAGAAATATATATTGGGTCTCCATTACATATAGGAACTGTCTCGTGTAGTTTTAGAGCCGAGAAGTCTCATGGTACTTTATGTGCAAGTTTGGAGACCTAGGAAGATGAGCATAGTTCTAGTAAAAGTCCACTCCACTCAGGGGCCTGAGGACTAGGGAGTGTGATGGTTTGCATATGCTCAGCCGAAAGGTTGCCACTATTAGGTGTGGCCCTGTTGGAGTAGGTGTGGCCATGTTGGAGTAGGTCTGTCCATGTTGGAGTAGGTGTGCCACTTTGGACATGGGCTTAAGATCCTCATCCTAGCTGCCTGGATGCCAGTATTCTGCTAGCAGTCTTCAGATGAAGTTGTAGAAATTCTTAGCTCCTCCTTCACCATACCTGCCTGGATGCTGCCATGTTTCTGACTTGATGATAATGAACTGAACCTTTGAACCTATAAACCAGCCCCAATTACATATTGTCCTTATAAGAGTTGCCTGGGTCATGGTATCTGTTCACAGCAGTAAAACCCTAACTAAGACAGAGAGCCATGGTGTGAATCCAAGTTCAAGAGCAACAACAGGCTAATGTTTCTGCTGGCAGATAGAAACCGAGAGGGTGAGTTCTGCTTTCTCTATCTGGGATTGTAGAATACTTGCTCAAATAAGGAAGGTTTTCTTTCCTACATCTAGTGATTTAAATGATAATCTTATCTGGAAACACACACTTATAGACATACTTGGAAAAAATGTTTAAGTACCACTTGGATCAGTTAGGTTGACATTTGTGTGATGGAGCCAGACTCACAGACAATATAGGTGCTCAAAGTACATCCTTTAGGCTAGGAACAGCATAAACCACATGTTTGGCCACCCTTTATTAATAGAAACAATGAATAGTCCATTTATATGAAAAAATTAATTTTTTTTAGATGGCATAAAGCAAAAAGCACTGCTGGTACCATACATAGTCACAGGTGGATGTTTTGTTTGATGATAATGAAATGAACAAAAGGTCATAGTTGGTGTTTTCTGTGTTAGTTTTTACTTCCAGTATTATGGACTTCTTTCTATGAGTCATCTGCTCCACTGTGAGACCAGAGGGAGTGAGTATAGTCAGCCCATCATTCCTCACGGCAGGGCTACGTGCTGTTGTCTGTTCTTTCTCTGTGGAGATGTGGGGTGGAGGGCGCTCTGGCTTCATTTGGTCTCTGACTGCCAAGACACTCTTGCTATGATGTCACTCAACATCTCCAGCAGCCATTCCTCCAGGTTGCACAGCTGGTAAACACATCATGGTGCCTATGGAAAATGAAGGTTGTCTTGGAAAGTCTTATGTGAAGCTTATAGATGGTGTCTGCAGCATTCATGGGCCATCTGATTTTATCTGGGGTCAGACATGCTGCCTTTTAACTCATTGTATTCTGACATTAATGTTTACTTTTAAAACAATGCAACAGACATTATCATTTCTCTGTGGCTTTATTCCACAAGCTTAATGAAATTTATAAGGATTAACCCTCCATTTATCCTTAATAGTTTTTCATTGGTTTCTATCAACTTGACCCAACTAGAATCACCTGAGAAGACAGAACCTCAGTTGGGGAATTGCTTCCTTAGATTGACTTGTGGACATGTATGTGGGGAATTTTCTTGATTGGTGATTAATGTGGGGAGGGTTCAGTTCACTGTGAGTGAAGTGGTGCCACCTCTGGGCAAGTGGGCCTGAACTGTATAAGAAAACAGACTGAGCAAGCTAGAGGGAGCAAGTCAGTAAGCAACATTCTTCCATGACCTCAGATTCCATTCCAGTTCCTGTCTTGAGTCTCTACCCTGGCTTCCTTTAATGATGGACAGAGGCCAGGAAGTGTAAGATGAAATAGACCCTTTTTTCTCTCAAGTTGCTTTTGGTCTGGGTTTTATCACAGTAACAGGAACCAAACAAAGACAACACTTAACATCTAAGAAACTATCACTAGATGCATGGATAAAGAAAATGTGCTGGTATTGATACTGTGGGATACCATTCTGGCCTAAAAAGGATGAATGCCAGTCATGTGACAGTATGAGTGAACCTGCAGATGACTGTGTTAAGCAACACTAGCCAGTTGCAGAAAGAGCAGATCTCATTCATATTTGGCATCTGAAAAGGCATGATTTCATTCAATGTAAGAACATAGTGGAGGGTTCAGCAAGGGCTGGGGAGAATAGAAGAAGGGAAAAGGCTGCTCTACAACTACCAAACTTCAGTCAGGAGTGATGGGTAATAGTGTGTAATTATACATCTGGGCAATACAGAATAATAATCTACAAAGGTTAGAAGTGAGTATTTCAATGTTTTCACCTTAGTGATAGTAGTTTAAGACTATGCGTATATTTACCTTGACCTAATCATTAAAAGATTCATACCTATATCAAACCATCATATGGGGCCTTGTTGATATGCACATTTTTATGGTGGTTGGTTTTCTATTTGTTTTCTGGTTTTATATTGATTGCTTGGGTCTTTAAAAATTATTATTGTTTTTTTCATTTTGTTTTGTTTTGAGATAGAATCTTGCTCTTTTTCTATGCAGTCTAGGCTGGCCTGAAAACTGTGGTCCACCTGCCTCAGCCTCCTGAATGCTAGGATTATAGGCATATGCCATCATGTCTGGCTCAGTTTTCGTATCTTTGTGGATTAAGTGTTAAGAGGTTATTAGGCACATGTAATCTCGTTCCTCATTCACAGTACGCCGTTACATTGCTTAGGGTCATATTTAAGCTCCTACATGTGGCAAGTAAGGAAGGCACGATCAGACCCCACCCAGACCATGGACTTTCCACTCCAGTCTCCCACACATTCCAAGCCTGTGTTGGCCTACTTCTCTCCCAGATGGCTCTTTCTGCCTGCTATGTTACCCCCGCCCTGACTACCATCCCATCTGCTGTGTAGCTCTCTGAGCAGAATCCTGGGGCCATTTGGAACAAGATCAGATGGAAAGCACATCGGAAGCCCAGATTTCTGGGTCACATCTGAGATAGGGTATATATGAGTCTCTCAAAAAGCAACGTTGGGCTCTATTTTTAATAAGCTCAATGCACAATGTGAGAAGTACTAAGCTGTAAAATGAATTCCTTCTTTGAAGGACCAGATCTCCTGTGGACATGAGAGAGGCCCTCATCTGCTCCCCACAGTCTGTCCCATCTCTCCTTCCCACCTGCTGTTAGGACATTGTGCATCAGGAGAAATGCTGCTGTTTGTAGCCTGTGCCTGTCCCCACAACCCATCCACAGCCCCTTGTGAGCAGAGATGTCACCCTGCCGCCTCTTCTGGCCAATATGTGTCTCAAGGCCTCCTGTGAAACTGCTCAATAAGTGCTTGTTTTCAGGGCCAGCTTGGCCTTTGTGTTTCATGGTATTAAAATTAACCTAAGAATACTTTAAAAAGTCACAATGACTTAATGGTTTGAGGGAAAAGGAAAGAAAGTATTGTTTTTCTATATAAAAAGAGAGAGTCACTTAAGTAATTGGAGGAAAAATGATAATACTGCATTTCAAATTATGAACTGGAAGTGAAATCCAGATATAAAAAGCTGCTACCTATTCACCATGCCAAGTTTCTTTTCCAGTGAATTGATCTTTCCAGTGACGTTGATTCAGATCAAAAGACAATGAGAAGATTAAAAACAGATTCTTAATGAGTCTGGAAAATGACTTGTGTTGCTGTTTAAACCAGGGAAGCTGGATTGTTATCACAGGCCTATGGCTCCTCTCTTTCTTTCGAAAGTAATAGTATATAAACTTTTTGTATGTCATTATCATAGACCGAAAGGTATAGAATGTTCCCTACTGTGCCTCAAAGGAGCCATAGCAGCAACATACCTCTAAGCAAAAGCTTTAAGGTAGAATTCTCCTGGTGTTCCAATTGCCCTCTTTCTCAGGAGATAAAAGTACCCGCCACTGCTCTGGGATCAATGGCTGAGTGTTTGCATAGGCGACTCTCTCCAGTCTCAGCCTCAATATATTGAGGACATTTTGTGCCACTAGAAACTTACTAAATGACCATCTACTTCTGGGATGGTTTTCCTCATGTGTCTGTTTTTCTGCAGAAGTTAACAAAAAGACGTCAGACTTCATGTCCTCTGCAGCCATATAGAAAGAACAAAAGGAGACCCAAACATATTGGTGATAATTTAGTTTTAAATTGATTTAAATATCGCTCTTTCCCAAGATTCCACACTTCGAGTCTGACTGTTGATTATAAATCTGTCCCTAGGGGAGTTTGTGTAAGTTCAGCCACAAGCCACGAGGTTACCTGCTGATGTTTACAAGCCATATAATGGTTCTTATTCAGAGCCACTGTTTAGGAATGGCCTCACTTGGGCCACTCAGCCATTTGCAATGTTCTTTTAACAAACCACTTCCACTTGTACTGGACTAGTGTTTGGCACTCATGCGTTTTAAATAACCCAGTTTTTTCTTTGTACTTTCTTCTTTTTTTTTTTTAAAGATTTATTTATTTTATTTATATGAGTATACTGTAGCTGTCTTCAGACACACCAGAAAGCAGAAGAGGGCATCAGATCCCATTACAGATGGTTGTGAGCACATTACATGTGGTTGCTGGGAATTGAACTCAGGACCTCTGGAAGAGCAGTCAGTGCTCTTCACCGCTGAGCCATCTCTCCAGCCCTTCTTTGCACTTTCTATCCATACCTGCAGAAAATTTTCTTCATTGTTGGTTGCGGGTCTGTAGCAGATTCTTTTAAAAATGACTCAAGCAGTTGTCTTGGCAAACAAGAGTCAAGGTGGAGGGGAAGACTGTGTCAGTGGATCTGAAACAAATTGTCTGTGGGCTTGACAGTCTAGATCAGTAAGTCTAATGAAACAACTGAAATTGAGCATTGCATTATTTCTTTTTTTTTCTTGTTGCTGTGGCAAAATACTTGACAAAGCAACTCAAAGATGAAAGGGGTTCATTTTGACTCACAGCTGAGAAGATACAGCCCACCCTGAAGGAAAGGCATGGGAGCTGGGGTTCGAGGCAGCTGGAAAGGGGGAAGGAGGCAGCTGGGGTGCAAGGCAACGTGGGGGTGGGGGCAGCTGGAGCCCAGGGCTGCTTAGAGCTCGAGGTAGCTGGAGTGTGAGGGCAGCAGGCCACACTGTGCCCACAGTTAGCAAGCAGTGCCTCAGTTTCTCTTTTGTACCTTTGTTTTCAGTCTTGGACTCCTACATTCAAGTTGCTTCTTCCTTCCTAAGTTAAACCTCTCCAGACATCCTCATGGACATGCCCGTAGACATGCCTCTTTGGTTTTAGAATCTAGACTCTAAATCCAGTCAAGTTGGTAAAGAAGATGAACCAGCACAGACATATTTATCTTGGGAGAAGTTAACCACATCTGAGTAGCTTTGGGGACAAACAAAAATGCCCTCTTTTCACCTGCACTGTGGCTTCTAGGGACTATGGAGGATTGATGCCTTCTGAAGGGATATTTGAGAGGTTGATTCCTATTTGATAAGAGATGCCCCCACAGCTACAGCTGGACATCCCTCTAACTGAACACGGCTTATCCAGGATGTCCTGAGAGACTGACAGCCATCTAGGTCCCCTGGTCTCAGATTCTATCTTCAAGCCCCAGCCTCCCAATATCACCTCTAACCCCTAGATATAGGACTTTGAGATCTATGGGCTGCCGAGTTGGCCTGTGCTATGCATTACTACTTATGCATGTACAGTTACTCATTCTGGAGTCCCTCATGAACACAGTGATTACCTCCAAGGTTGTAGCATACATCCCAGCCTAGAATATTGGGTGCATAATAACCATGTTTGTGTGTGTGTGTGTGTGTGTGTGTGTGTGTGTGTGTGTGTGTTGTGCTTGAGAGAGAGACTTTTATTTTCTTGTCCTTATTTTATAACAGGTGGCCATCTCCCTGTTTACCTGATATTCTTAATGTGCACCTAATGTGTACCTATTCAAGCAGGGCAGGGGAGGGTCATTGAGCCCTTTGCATCATGAATTACAGATATAAAGGTGTAGAGGAATTTTAATCCTGTAACATGGCCACTATGGCAAGACATCATATCCAAAGACTTTCTAGGTCTATGTGATCTGGCTGGAATGACACGCCTTTAATCCCTCTGGCTGGAATACAGACATACTCTTAATATTAGACTTTTAGTCTAGTATTAGACCTTGACTCTTGTCTCATAGTCAGAACTATGACTTTTAATCCCTATCAGTGAAGGTAAAGTTAGTTTGTAGAAGGAAGCAGTTATGTTTGGAAGTGATGTCTAATTGAGGGGCACACAAAGTGATGAATCAGAACAAAATTCAGCAAAATGAGTTAGAAACAGGATATGCCCAACTCTCAGAAGGACAGGAAAGAGAGGCTACTTAAGAACAGTACAGAGAGAGAAAGGAGGAGGCAGTTTTCCTGGGACAGTTTTACAGAGACAAAAGACAAGAATGAGCCAGAGATTAGAACATATTGCTATTGTTAGTTTGAGGCCAAGCAGAACAATTCATTGAGAAGTCGAGAGAAGTTGGTTTGAATCAGTCAGCTTGGAGAAGAGTGCGAGCCAGAACAGTTAAGTTGAACCAGCCAGCCAAAGTTCAGAAAGAATTAGTAAGGGTGAGTGTATTCAGTAGTAAACCTCCAAGATGACAATTCCATCTGGCAAATAAAAGTTACATTTGCACAAAGAGAGCCTAGGCCATCTTAGAACTTGGCTCCAGAGGATGACTCTGGGAATTCTGCCCCCATCTGTCCCTGTAGCTTCAGAGCTTGACTCTGCAGATGCACCGTGGCTTTGCTCAAGTTGTTCCTGTTAGCCCATAGTTGCTGCCTGCACAATGCGGAACTATGACAGAGTGGCTAATGCTGGTGTGTTGGGTTGCTTTTGAGGGAGGAGGGAAGAACACTGTGTTCACTGAGAAGAAACCTGTTCTCACTGCTTAGCCATGGTGTATCCCTAAGAAATAAACCCCACAGAAGCTGCATTCTGTTTATCAAACTTTAAAGCTCAGATCAGGTAACAATAAAAACACAAAAAGAGCAGGAAGTGGGCACATTCTCTGTGTCTGGACTCATTACAGTTGTGGGAGGGAAAAGGGGACATTGCAAAGATGCTAATCACTGAGGAGGGGGAAGCTTTTAAAAGATATCGGTTCTTTTAGTATTATCCTCTGACTCCTATCTCCCATGCTGATGACTGAGTCTCTAGGGAAGGGGACATAGACGCACAAGGAGAAGGTATGTTCATAAACCACAAGCCCAGGCCCAGTGAGAAAAGATGAAAGAAAGGTGAATCAAGAGCCAGAAGGCCTCCAGGTTCTTGTCATGCAAGGCTCTGTCATACATCATCTGCTTCATCTTTAGAGCTCCTGTCCTCCTATGTGGAGGCTTTATCCTCTCCCTGTGATAGCTTGCCAAATAGAGTACATGTGTTCTGTGTACTTTCTCTCCACCATTGTGTGAAGAAAAATTGACAATGATTTGGCAGTGAGCTGTTAAAAAAACTAGAGTCAGATTCCTTTTGGTTGAAATTAACTTTGGATTTATAAGGTTGACAATGAATGGAAATGGCAGTCATGGTTAGATCCGTTGAAAGTTTTTTTTTTTGTTTTGTTTTGTTTTTCTTTTTGTTTTTTGTTTTTTTTTTTAGATTTATTTATTATTATAATTAAGTGCATTGTAGCTGTCTTCAGACACACCAGAAGAGGGCATCAGATCTCATTATGAGTGGTCATGAGCCACCATGTGGTTGCTGGGATTTGAACTCAGGTCCTCTGGAAGAGCAGTCAGTGCTCTTAGCCACTGAGCCATCTCACCAGCCTGAAAATTTTGTGTTTAAAGAATAAAGTTGAATGCCACAAAAATGAATTCAAGTACCTTGGTTAGTGTCTCCCTAAACCTTGCCTTGGATCTTGCTGTTTCAGCACACATAGTAACTGTATATACATTAGGAATAATACATAGCCCAAGCCCAACAGGGCAGTCCATAGATCTCAAAGTCTTGTGTGCTATACAACCTTATAGGTAATCACTGTGTTCATGAGGGACTCCAGAATGAGTAATTGTACATGCATAAGTAGTAATGCATAGCACAGGCCAACTCGGCAGCCCATAGATCTCAAAGTCCTGTGTGTAGAGATTAGACGTGAGATTGGGAGGCTGGGGCTTGAAGATAAACTCTGAGACCAGGGGACCTAGATGGCTGTCAGTCTCTCAGGATTTTCTGGATGAGCTGTGCTTAGTTAGAAGGCTGTTCAGCTGTGGGCATGTCTCACATCAAACAGGAACCAACCTCTAAAATCTCCCTTCAGAACTTATCAACATTTCATAGTCTCTAGAGGCCTCTAGGACAAATGCTGAAGGTCTAAAACAGAGCATCAGCTGGCAAAATAGAGAGGATGGTCCACTTCAGCTCTGTTCAAGGCAAAAAAGATGCAAATGATAGAAATTCATATCCCCTTCTGGCCAAACTGTATGTACCCTTCAGTCATTGAAGATTCATTACAGGCATCATTTTCTCCAGAAAACCTCCTTTTTCAGATGATCCGAGTAATCCTTCAGCACTAGGCTTCTATGTCTACCATAATTGCAAGATGGGAGTAGTTTCTTGGCTCTCTCTGACTGCTCCCTACCTCTCTTCAGAAGTATCTCTTAAATGTAACTATGTAGATTGCAGCAGCTAGAGCAGAGCTCTGCTTGTTGAGGTGACAGTGGGCAAATGCAACACATTAACTAAAAGCATCACCTAAAATCTGCATCACTGTTGCATGTCTTTTGAAATCCATGGTTTTGGTTTTCTTTTAAAGTGCCCTTATTTTTATTCAAAGTCCCCTTAAGGTTAACTTCCAGGTTCACCAAGTTTGTAGATGCAGACACAATCTCCTCCATAGCTTGACATGTTTATCCATAGGATTAGCAATTTATTGTGAATAATGAATCCATATATCACAGACAATCAGTTTACCGAGTGAGTGCCAGTTCCTCTGGTTGCTAGGTTAGGAGCATGCATAGGCTGATTGATTGTAATCTATTATATCCCAAAAAAGGGGAATTTCATTTTGATTGATTAAGATTTTTTTTCAAAGTCTGTATTCATCACTGAGAAGTCTCCTTTTTAATTTAGATCTTTACAGCGGATGCTTAATTACTACATAGGAAAGTGATACACTACAGGAAAACAGAATATGAACGGAAGATAAATGTTAATATTACTAAAACTGAAATGAAGTTCATTATTCTAACTTTGACAAGAATTTTCTTAGCAAATTAAATATAGTAGATGTTATTCCTTTGCTTATCTTTAATTTATTTGTATTGGGGTGCATAGATGTATAAGAGTTTGTATATGTGAACTTGTGTGTGTTGTGGGTTGTGCACACAGAGGTGAATTTTGAATATTTTCCTCAATGACTCCCTATCTTAGTATTTTGAGACAGGGTCTCCCATGCAACCTGAAGCTGACAGACTAGCTGGTCAGTAATCTGTGGGTGAATCTTTCTGTCTCCCCCCCCCATTCCCCCAGCACTGGGATTACAGATACATGTGCTATGCCTTGCTGTTCACACAGGTATCAGGGATGGAACTTGGGTTCTTAGGCTGTGTGGCAAGCATTTTATCAACTGAGCCATCTCTGCAGCCCATGTATGGTATTCTAGCTGGCAAGGGAAAGCTACTAAAGGAGAGGGATCTTACTTAGTCTAACAAATGTTTACAAAAGAACTTTTTCATTCTAGAAAACCTATTTTGACTCTGTATATCTTATTTATGTATGCATTCTTCATTTATGTTTTGAGATAAGGTCTCACTATGTAGCCTCGCTGACCTGGAATTCACTATGGAGCCAAGGTTGGCCTCAAACTCAAAAGGACATTCATCACATACTTTGAAATTACTTAATTACCCTTTAATACTATGCTTTACTTTGGCAAGGAGATAGATGGAGCCTCCTCCGTCAAACTCCACCAATGTTCATTAGGAATTCATTCTACTAGTCTACTTAATCTACATTAGATAGGACTTAACATATTTCTGATGATTTTCATGGTTTAGTTTTGGCTTTGACTATGCCATCCACTTGCTTGGCTCAAGGGTAGCAAGGAAGCAAAACTTTATCTCATGAGCAGGGCAGCAATGTGTAGAGCTCACTCTCAGGCAGAGACAAGCTGGGAATCTCTTATGTTCCATACTTCATAGTAGTGAAAACCAATGAAGAAAGGGGAGAAGGTACTACAGGACCCTGAGCTGGATGACTCCAGAGGGAGAGCAATAATCAGTGGTGCCCATGACAAAGAAGCCACAAGCCAAACTTCCACAATAGCTCAAATCCAATCTTAGATGTATTTGAAACACTACCTTCCAAGCTGTCCATCAAGAGAATGTGTTGTAAAGTGGAGGGTATGAGCAAGATGGGAGGAAAGGGCAAGAGCATGCTGGGAAGCCAGTCCAACTGGAAGAATTTTGAGGATAAATCTCCTGCCATGTGTTAAGCAATGCTAATGTTAAGTACTTAGATGCCCTGGCTGTTCTTGCAGAGGATCTGAATTTGGTTCTCAGCACCCACATGAAGGCTCACAACTACCTGCAATTCCAGGGGATCCAACGGCCTCTTCCGGTCTCTAAGAACAATTGGTGCATATATAGTCTAGTAGACACAAACATATGCATAAGTGAAAAAAATGAATTATGTAAAAAAAAATAAGAAATGTCTTACTGTAGAAACTTAAAGTTAAAAATCTCATAGGGGAGGTTTTCTCCTAGGATATCAATAGAAAGGATGATCCTGAGGTGTATAAAGTTGGCTAAAATATTCCTTGTCTGGGAAACGATGCATGCATAGGCATTTCTTGATGGAATGTTGGAATCTGAGCTCCATTATAGACGTTTTCTCACACCTTAGCACCTTTCCAGCCATATAAATAGGAAACATACAGTCTATTAATGGCACTGCTTCCCTTGTGAAACCAGGGTTGAATTTTTGATGAGGGAAAAACAATTCAGTTCAGTTTCCTCTGAGAATTTTTATCACAGATAGAGAAGTCGTAAGTGATTGGTAATGGCAGAGTAAAGGCTGTTGGATGGTTTTGATCAGGAATCTATTTTTAGATATTTCCTTCTAATGATGAGTAGTCCTGATGGACTTTGGAGTATAGATCATGATGTTAGTTTTGGAACATGGCCAAGGATGAAGAGTATCCCTTGACCAAAATGTCAGGGAATTGCAAGGTACTTGACTCAAAGAATTCAGTCTCTCCTCTCCCTCTCCCCCTCCCCCTTTCTCTCTCTTCTTTCTTACCCTCCCCTCCTTCTTCCTCTTTCCCTTCCTCTCCCCTTCACCTTCCTCTTCCCCTTCCTCTTCCTTTCCCCTTCCCTCTTTTTCTCCCCTTCCCCATCCCCCTTCCTCCTTCCTCTCCCCTTCCCTCTCCCCATCCCCTTCTCCTTTCCCTCCTTCCTCTCAAGAAACTGTTCAGTATCAGATGATCTACCCAGGTCCCTGGAGCAAGATAAGACCAATCCCTCTGTTTCTTATTCAGCTCACTCTTGGGAAGAAAATTACCAAAGCGTGACAGGAACATTGATGGTTTTATCACATACCCAGCAGTTCTTTGCCTCTGTCTAGCAAACAACTAGTATTTTTCAACGTAACTTATGCTGATATCAAATAGAGATGTAGCTGAGGGAATGGCTCCCCTGCCTGCAGTGCAAACTTAGGCTTTGCACTTCTCACATTCTGAGGCAGCTTGATGGCCAAATAGTAAGAGAATTTTGGAAAATCAGCCAGACTTTTTAAATGTTCCCCACATCTCTTCTCCTCATAAGTGATATGGAGCTGAATATAAAGAAATGGACTTTCCCGGTCAAGTACAACTATCCCTGCTCAAAGGACGGCCTTCAAAAGGGAGCACTTGCCTAAAAGGCCAAGAGAGTCCATGAAAGATCATGAGCACTCAACCCAGTATCGAGACACTTAGGATGAGTTCAAGGGTCCTGTGACAAGTCAATAGGATCTTCTGAGCTGTGGGAGGAATGCTACAAACATATATCTCAGAGGATCATAGTGAAAGGAATTCAGACCCGGCAGCTCCCTCCTTCCCTCCTTACAGTTGATTCCTTGAGCCATTTCTGCCCTCTGAGGCCACGTGGACATTCCACACCAGGAAGCCAGTATGGGACAGATGTGGTGTGTTTTATTGTTGTTGATCCCTGCAGATGGAAATGTCAGGTATTTCCAGAGAAGCGTTATCAAGTCATTTTGCAGTTTGTCCTTTCCCAGTGACTCTGTCCAGTTACATTATAAGTCCCCTCTTCCACTTTTCCTCCTGGAATTGGAAATCCAGGCTGCAATCAGCAGTTTGGTGGGATATGATATATGATACATGGTATATGGTAGCAAGACAATTTCTCTAACTAATGAGGTGGTGGGGCTGCGAAGCTTTGAAGACGTTGAGGAGCTGCTAAGTGAGGGAGTCAGCTGGACCCCACAGACATAGACAAGAGTAGAATTTCTGAAGCCTATCCCACCCCACATTCTGTGTGGAAGTTGTCCTTCTACGTGTCTTGTTAATTACAGGTGGCAATGTAACTATTTCTCTCAGGTCACCTTAAAAACTGGCATTGGTTAAAAATGTTTTTTAGGAGAATACTTTTGCAGAGAGTTATTATTTTATAGCTAAAGTTAGTAACACGGTGGAGATTTTTCTCTGTGTGTTTCTGGTTTCTGTGAAATCCTGTGAGAATAAGGACTCTCGTGGGTGATCACATTCTCAACCCTGCTGTTATTGCCACGGCAACAAAGTCTGTTTTACTGCTCGAATTAGTTAGTCAATAGTGGTCTTTGATTTATGATGTTTGACAGCAGCCATCCCTGAAGATCATTGGCTCTTTGTTCCTCGTTAGCTAATAAGTGCCCCTGTTTTAAGACAGCAATTCCCAAGGAAACTAGACACTGAACGGACGGCCTGAAGGATTCCTTTGGAGTGTGTGTCTGAGACCTCAGAGCAGGCTAATTATCTGAGATATCAGCAAAGGATGCATTTCCCCACAGGTGTGTCATTGATTAAGGACAGAAACAAATTTTCTGAGATAAACCATATATATACTTTATTTCCATACTATACATCTATTCAAAGCCCAAACTAAGACATGAAGTCTGGGGACTAGAGAGATGGCTCAGTGGATAAGATCACTGGTTGCTCTTTCAAAGGAACTGGGTTCAAGTCCCAGCACTACCAGGGCAGATTACAACTGTCTATAACTCCAGTTTCAGGGTATCTGACTCCATCTTCTGGTCTTCAGGGGCAACAGGCATGTACATACATCCATGTGCACAGATATCCATGCAGACAAAACATCTATATCCATAAAAATAATTTTGAAAAAGACCTAAGGTATTATAGAAGATATGTATTTTACCTAGTAATTGAATTTATCTATTGAATTATTGGGCTTGTCAAATGTTATAATAATAAAAATCATACCCAACTACACCTTTATTAGTTAACAGGCTTTGTGGAAAAAGGAAATTCAGATTGTGCATATATAAATTATATATATATTTATATATGTATATATGAGAG
>NW_022196898.1:3610489-3611776 GCF_008632895.1 Mastomys coucha
TCTCACTGGTATGTCTGTGTTGAAACCTGAGACTTTCTTTTATTATTGCATATTTTCCTTATTTACATCTCAAATGTTATCCCCTTTCCTTGTTTCCCTCCCTCCCGAAAACACCCTATCCCATCCTCCCTCCCCACGCTTCTATGAAGGTGTTCTTCCACCCACCCACCCACCCACTCCCACCTCTCTATCCTCAATTCCCCTACTCTAGGGCATCTATCGGAGCCTTCATAGAACCAAGGATCTCTCCTCCCACTGATACCTGACAAGGCCATTCTCTGATACATATGCAGCTGGAGCCATGTGCACCCCTTGGTTGGTGGCTTACTCAACACTATTGTGGATGCCAAGAAATGCTTGCTGAAAGTCTCCTGAGAGGCCCTGCCAGAGCCTTACAAATATAGAGGCAGATGCTTGCAGCCAACCATTGGACTGAGCGAGGGGGTCCCCAATGGAGGAGTTAGAGAAAGGACTGAAGGAGCTGAAGGGGTTTGCAACTCCATAGAAAGAACAACAATATCAACCAACCAGACACACACACCCCCCCCCCCCCCCCAGCTCCCAGGAACTAAGTCACCAACTGGAGACTTTTTAACTATTTAATTCCTTTGAGTCCAAGTTTGTGATCTGTTTCATCTTTGAACTTATAAAAAGAAGTGCAGGTCCCAGGCCCACTGGAAATGTTGCCTTTCTGAGCATCTGCTTAGCTCATGGCTCTCTCAGTCCCTGGTAGGTTTTACTCCCATGGAGTGTATGTAGTGGGTAAGCTAAGAGCACCACTTCTGGTAGAGCCTTACCAACACCAACAGAGTTTCCTTGTCAAAACGAAGGCCTTTGCTTTTAATTGACATCAGCAGATGATGCAGTCTCGGTTTGCATATCTGGAGATATGTAAGCTTACTAGTTAGGAGGATCGGATTAGACACAAGGTGTCATATATCTACAATCCACAACAGGATTTGTTAATTTACATACAGTCTGGGTATAGTAGAACAGACCACACCAAGTGCTGCAGGGGAATCCCTACAGGGAAGAACTGTGAGAAGTCATGCCTCCTTGCCCTTCTCTATCCTGACTTGCTTGGTCAACAGTTCCTAACAGAAATATTCAGACGTTTATCCAACAGCAGGGAGACTCTATACCACATGGGGACTTGATTCATGGACTACCACAGCCATTACACGGAGGTTAAGGTAAGATGAAGGATGACCCTTTATCTTTACCCAATAAATGTAGCTGTGCAATGTGTGTTAGTATGGAAATTTGGAGAGATTAGAGCATTTTAGA
>NW_022196898.1:3611787-3612241 GCF_008632895.1 Mastomys coucha
TACCCAATAAATGTAGCTGTGCAATGTGTGTTAGTATGGAAATTTGGAGAGATTAGAGCATTTTAGACAGGCTATGTTTCTGCCATGTTGACTACTCTTATTACTATAAGTCCTGTACCAAGCTTGCCACCGATCACTTTCTATGAATTTTATCCCTTAGCTCAGCTGTGCCTGTTTCCAACCCAGTGTGAAAGTATGTAAATTCACAGTGAAAGCAGGGATTTTATAGTTGAGAGATGGTTATAGGCATGATGCTAGAGAAGACTGGGGTCATGCAAGGTTCTAATTTCTTGGCCAGATTCACGCCGGGCCATGTTCACATCAGTGTGTGAACTGCAGTGAGCATGTGCTGATGGACTATATGCTGTTGCTATCACCAGAATCATTACAGCCCATCACTCCTGATAGTCTATTGCTGTGAGCTGATAATAATGATGGAATCTGTTGTGTTTTT
>NW_022196898.1:3612324-3612699 GCF_008632895.1 Mastomys coucha
CTCATCTGAATTTGTGTCTTTATATATAAACTATTGACAGCAATATCTACTCTCCATTTCATAGAGGCCATAAACAAAGTCCATAGCACAGTGTGTCACATTTATTTGTTGCCTAATAAAGGCTCGTTCGCTTTCCCTAGAAGTCTTAGGATGGTAGAATTCAGGGATATTTATTTACAGAGAGGGTTGTGACATTAAAACATTTAACAACTATGTGGCTGAGAGCAAAAGCCAAACGTTTGGAATTTGCTAAACATTCCCAGATACTCGATACGGGACATGCAGTAACACACACATTAAACAACACACAGTCACCAAAGCATAGGGATTGTAGCACAGTCTAAAAGCAGCCCTGCTAAGGGAATGGTGCTTTGG
>NW_022196898.1:3612780-3613916 GCF_008632895.1 Mastomys coucha
TGGACCACCTCTTCTCCCTGCAAAGGTGGTGTTAAGATACTGCCATCCCCAATCCCCAGTCTTCCTGAAGAGAAAGATAAAGGGGAAAAATGGATGAGCTGCTGAGGTTTCGAGAACTAGGTAACATAGACCTCCCATGATACATTTGACTGAAGGAGGAGACAGAGCCACCTCTGTCAAGCTGTGTGCTGAGGTGGGTGATCCTGGCTTAGTCTCCTAGGAGATAGTTATGCCATTTCTTTTCCACTGCAAAGCTATCTTCTGTTGTGAGGTGTCTAAAAGGTAATAATGAACTCCTGGCAGATGCTTGTAGTAAGCTTAGGAAAGACCGTGTACTATTGTATGAAGGGCTGAGACTTTGCACAGGGGAAATGCTCCAGCAGCAGGTTTTTAAGTAGATTTTATTTTGGCTTCTCAAGCTATTAGGGTTTGGTTTGGTTTGGTTTGGTTTGGTTTGGTTTTCCCCTGGTTGCTGTAAAGCAATACCTGAGGAAGACCCATTTAGCTCAGTTTTAGAGATTAGAAGTCCAAGATTTATCTTGTTATTCATGTGACCTCAGGGTAGGGCCTGGTGGTGGATGCTATCACAAGGGAGGAGGAAGCACTTTTCAATGGTTTGTACTCGCTTGGCCCAGGGAGTGGTACTATTAGAAGGTGTGGCCCTATTGAAGTAGGTGTGTCACTATGGGTGTGGCCTTTAAGACCACCATCCTAGCTTCCTGGAAGTCAGTGTTCTACTAGCAGTCTTCAGATGAAGATGTAGAACTCCCAGCTCCTGTACCATGCCTGCCTGGTTCCCATTTGATGATAATGGACTGAATCTCTGAACCTGGTAATCCTCCTGAAAGCAGTATTTCTAGTAACCCAATTTGCATGTTTTAAGGCACACTCCTTAAAAAAGATCACCATCTTGCTGGGTGGTAGTGGTACACACCTTCAATCCCAGTACTCAGGAGGCAGAGGCAGGACGATCTCTGAATTTGAGGCCAGCCTGGTCTGTGGAGTGAGTTCCAGGACAATCAGAGCTACACAGAGAAACTCTGTCTTGAAAAACAAGAATTAAAAAAACCCAAAACATCTCTTCATAAAATGCATTGGCTACACCTCCAACATAAAAACTCAGGAGACAGCCACGT
>NW_022196898.1:3614342-3615059 GCF_008632895.1 Mastomys coucha
CCAAAACATCTCTTCATAAAATGCATTGGCTACACCTCCAACATAAAAACTCAGGAGACAGCCACGTCCTTCTTCTTAGAAATCAGGCACTCTGCCAGTGTGCCCTTCATGGCAGAATCCTTCCTGATGTCACACCTTCGATTTCCTGCCAAGCCACAGGACATAGACATTTTAATCAACAAGTGATGTACCCACACAATATACAAGATATTCTCTCTACACTACCTCTCATGTCCCCATGCTGAGATGGCCTTTCGCTTCCCCCTCTCCCAGTAAATTTCTTGTTTGAGGTCTGTTACATGGTATATTCTCTCTGAGGCATACCTTGGCTCCAACCCAACATCTCTGCCTACTCCCTTGTCTCTCCCTTTCTCTTAGTGTCAAGTGGGGTCAGATATATCTTTTTCCTTGATAAAGACTGTGCTGAGTCTCTTCTTCTCCCTACTGTGAGTGCATCCCAGTAGCCAGGCTGTTTCTGAATGGAGTGGAAACTGTCCCTGATGATGTCACAGAGTAACAGAAAAGTTTAAGACAGAGTATCTTTGTTATCTTGTTGCTTTGAGACAGGAACTTGCTATGTAGTCTATGGTGGCATCAAACTTCCTTTACAAGCATTTAGCACCAGGCCCATCAGGACTAGTATTTAGGCTCTGCAGATGGGCTGTGGATTATGAAATCATACTCACTTGTCACATCATTCAGGTACTAGTAGTCACA
>NW_022196898.1:3615115-3615388 GCF_008632895.1 Mastomys coucha
GAAAGAACCAGTTGCTATTTATAATCAGGGACTACTGAGAAAGAGCCTGAGTCTTATACCAGCTGCTTGTCATGTTTTCCGTTTGTCCCCCTGCAGTGTCCCCTCTTGAAAGTGAATGCAGCTTTCTGGGGCAGAAGCCAAAGAAGAAAGATTGGACTTTCTTTTTCATTTAATCAGAAGACTTTTCATGATCTCAATTTAGCTAAGCAACCTTGAGTCCATGAACCAGTAGTCGCACAAACAGCTTTGCTATTTCTGAAGCTTGGCAGCCTC
>NW_022196898.1:3617035-3617324 GCF_008632895.1 Mastomys coucha
GCAGTGAATAAAGAGGGATCTTTACCGAACTGAACTTGGAATTGTGAAGTATTGTTTGGTGCAATGCAATGTACCCTGGCTATGATGAAATTCGCTGAGATCTGCTACTGTGCACAGCTGCTTGATACAGAAAGCACCCCACCACCACCACCACCTTAGAGGGTTGCCTTGTGGTCTTTTCTCCTTGGCGTGCATTTTGTCTTGTGGTTTTTCTTTTATGCAAATGTAAGTAAGTCTTTACTTTCCTTGAGTAAGTTCCTAAGGATAGACTCTCTGGGTCATACCTATA
>NW_022196898.1:3617716-3621023 GCF_008632895.1 Mastomys coucha
TAATCTGCTTGTAGTTGTATGGTAGAGGCTTTGCCATGCCCCTTCTAACTGCTAGGGTAGAACTTCCATTTGGGGGCCTTCTTTACTGACGGCCCTGTTCAGACATTTTTCTCCTTCTTAAATGTGTTCTTTTCCTGAACTGTAAGACTTCTGTATACATTTGGGGGATTTAGCAATATATGGAACAGAGCACTACAAATATTTTCTCAAGTCTACTGCTTATGCTTCTGTTTCCCCAGCTGTCTTTCAAATAACAAACTTTTTTTTATTTGGATTAAACCTATTTTAGCAGTTCTTTCTTTCATAGTTTGTGTTTAAGCAATCCATGTCTAACCAAACAGCATGGGTATTTTTACTATAGTTTTATTCTTACATGGAGATCCATAATCTTAGAAATACTTGGAGTCTTAGAAAATGTAGGATACATTTTCTATAACACATATGAGGTAATTTTGCTTCTTTGTTTTCTGTGTGGTTGATCTAGCCCCATTTATTGAAATGTCTGGCCTTTCTTCCATTGGATTATCTTGACATTTTATCAGAAGCATGTAACAGCAACATACTGATTTTTTGTGTACTCGTGGAACAAACCCACTAAGTCATATGTACAGAGTTTAACTGGTTAAGGTTTTATTTTAAATTTCTTTTTAATTGATACTTGAGGCCTCTGACCTTTGACTCTGTTCTTTGTGATGTCCTCAGAACATGAGCCGTATGTGTTTCATCTCTCTCTGCCTCTGAAGGAAGCTCTTAGATTTGTTGTTATTTCTTAATTTGCTTTTGAGATGCAGAGATAAAACTCAGTGACCACACCAGGATTCTGAAATCCTTTCCGCCCTTGGTGTGCTGGTTTGAATGGCTGTGGCCCCCAAAGACTCATGCGTTTGAATGCTTAGCCCGTAGAGAGTGGCACTATCAGGAGGTGTGGCCTTGTTGGAGGAAGTGTGTCACTGTGTACGTGGGCTCTGAGGTCTCCTATGTTCTGCCCAGTGTAGAATCTAAGTCCCCTCCTGACTGCCTGCAGATGACCGTCCCCTTCTGCTGTCATTGGATCAAGATGTAGAACTCTCAGCTCCTCCAGCACCATGCCTGCCTGTTTGCTGTCATGCTTCCCACTATGATGATGATGGACTGAACCTCAGAACTTGTAAGACATCCCCAACTAAATGTTGTCCTTTATAAGGGTTGCCTTGGTCATGGTGTCTCCTCACAGCAATGAAACCCTCACTGTCTTAGTTTTATTGCTGTGAAGAGACACTGTGATCAAGGCAACTCTTATAAAGTAAAGCATTTAATTGAGGATGTCTTACAGGTTCAGAGGTTCAGTTCATTATCATCAAGGTGGGAGCATGGCAGCGTATAGGAGGCATGGTGCTGGAGGAGCCGAGAGTTCTCCATCTTCATCCAAAGGAAGCCAGGAGCAGACTACTGTCTTCGAGGCAGCTAGGAGAAGGGTCTCAAAACCACCCCCACAGTAACACTCTTCCTCCGACAAGGCCACACTTACTCTAATAAGTCCACACCTCCTAACAGTGCCACTCCCTGGATCAAGCTTATTCAGGACACCATACTAAGTCACCTGGGCTTCTCCAAGATCCTGAGGCTGCTGGTTTCATGAATACACTAATGCACTGAGGTGTGTTCAGGAGGGAAATACCTGTTGATGCCTTCATTTTCCCCAGCTCATCAAAATAAGCTGGTGCTTCGGCTTTGTGATGTAGACCTTCTGCAGAGGCTGGGAATGGAGTGAAATATGTAAGTAGGCGTCCTCTTCATAGTCTTGAGTCTGGACAAGCAGACAGTTCTCCCCAAGGTCCTCCATTCTCCTCACTCTGGAATTCACCCAGGAAGGTTTGCTGAACTTGGTTAATAAGCCCTTCTAGGAAGTTGCCTATATGTGACTCCAGGTATGTCGCCTAGGGTGTTTGCCCTCAAGAAATGTGGATGTCCATCTCTTGCTAGACACTGGCCTCTTCTTGCATTATTAATACCTTTGAAATACTGCAGCTTTCTGAACCTTCAACCTTGAAGGCAACTCTAAGAATCAATTTATGTTTATGTCTTGTCTTGAGTGTATAGGGAATAAAGATGTGAGTTTCAGGGTCAAGTGGGAATATTTCTTCATATGATAGGGCTCATCAGAAATGTAATGAAATTTCTACAATTTCTTTGCTTTCTGGGTGTATTCTGTTCATGTATGGAATGCTCTAGATGTATTCCAGAAAGCCGTTCTTTCTCTCTTCTCACATGCTATCACTGATGATCATATCCAATGAAGTAACTCTTCCTAACATTTGATAAATACATTACAGAAACCACAAAAAGTAACAGGAGACTTCAAAGCTTTTTTTCCTCAGTGAAATAAAACCAGATTATTGTTCCCATAAACCATCTTTTTCCCCTGGCTTCTGGACCAGCCTCCTAGCTGCAGGGTTAACCATGTCTGCTTTCTCTAGAAATAATGAAACTTCTGGAAACTTCGGATTTGGGTCATTCTTTTTGGCAAAAACAAAACAAAACAAACCCACAAAGAGAATTTGTTTTTTAAACAGTATAAGCATTTTTATCTTATAAGCATTGATGATCTATGGAGCTAAAGCCACCCTCTCTTTTTTTTTTTGATCTGGGGAAAACATGTGTTGAGTTAGCTCCGAGTATGCTATGGTACACTCCCATGTCTTGTATTCCTCAATGACTAACTCAGATTGCAGTTCTGGGAAGCTGAGATTGCTGCTTCTGACATTTGCAGCCATTCCAATGGGCCTGTGCTGGGTACTCTGGAAATTTTATTAAATGGTTTACACATGCAACAACTGAAAGACTATTAACTCTTATTAGCAAACTCTTCAAAGGGAAAATAAAGAGGCAGGGAAAGCAAAGTATACTGTATGAAAATACTAGAACTTTACTTTTTCCAAATGACTTAAAATGCCAGCAATTACATATATTGTGATCTGTTGGGTGAAAACCTTCTGTCTTTTAAAATAGTATCACCAGGTAACCAGGAGCAATAAACATGTATAATTATATATCCATTCTGCCTACAAATACCAGTTATTGAAATATTCTTTAGTGATTTTAAAATGAAATTTCAGAAAGGATTTGAGTACTATACTTTAAGTGAAACCAACTCTTACTTTGGTAGCCCTTGATTACCATTCCTTTTATTTTTTTTAAAGATTTTTTTTATGTATGTGAATGTTTTGACTGTTTGTATGTATGTGAATATGTGCATGCAGGGCCCTCAGCTGAGGGCAGGAAGAGGCCATTGGACACTCTGGAACTGGAATTATAGGCAGTGTGACCC
>NW_022196898.1:3621109-3621524 GCF_008632895.1 Mastomys coucha
GGTGCTGGGAATTGAACCTGGGTCTTCTATAAGAGCAACAGTTGCTCCTAACCATTCAGCCATCTCTGCAGTCTCTTGATTACAATCCTTAAGGACGTGTTGCTTGAGAAAAGACATGAGAGTTTAAGGACATGTTGCTGAGAAAAGACACGAGAGTTCCCACCCAGATCAGATGGTATTGCACTTAGATATAATCCTAGTTTCATCTTGCTAAGTTCTTAGTCTTATCTACAGAGATAGAATAATTGTAACAAAGACACACTGGAAAGTTATAATGAGGAATGGGAAGAGGGCTTGGTGGGTAAGACACTTGCTATATGAGCAGGAAGAACTGAGTTCAGTTTCCCACCCACATGAACAGCTGTGCATGGCTGTGCACACACCTGTAGCTCCAGCTCTGTGGGGAACACAGGGT
>NW_022196898.1:3621830-3624050 GCF_008632895.1 Mastomys coucha
CTCCAGGTTCATCAGAGACCCAGTGTCAAAAGTAGAAGGTAGACTATGATAGAGCAGGATGCCCAAAATCCTCTGGCCTCCATCCACATGCACAGGTGTGTGCCTCCTCATACCAGCATGTGTACATCACACACAGATACACATAAACAATAGTAATAAATCTTAAAGTTGCAATGGTGGCTTGAGATCAAATGTTCCTTAGTTTCTCAATTTAAATGTTTTTTAAAACCATAACCAAGGATGTAAGCAAAGTGGCTGCACCATTCAACACAGTAAATAATTATAAAATCAGTTGCAATTGCTTGGGGATTGAAGGAAGAGAACCTGAGTGAACTACATCCAGGCAACACATATAGACTTTCAAAACTCCTAGGCCTGACCTTGAGCTGGGTCTCCTCGGGTGATCTCACAGCTGATGGTCTGGTGGAAAAAGGAAGTGGGATTTTTTTCTTCTTTAGTCATTTCCTGGTTTCTTCACCAGGTCTTTATCTAGTCTTGGTAAATATGCTTCAGTAGTCCATGTTCTACAGTTTCTGGGTATTAAAGATTGGATGAAAGGGAGCACCACTGCCTTACCCGGGAGAAGGCGCTCAGTTCAAGTAAGGAAATTCCCAGTGAGTTAGAGGCTGTTCCATTACTCAGTGTGTTGCCCTAATTTTCACTTCTTCAAATACCAGTTTCTAGGCTGAAGCAGAGGTATCTTAACTTGTCTTCCCAGTTTCAAATAGTTTAATGAAAACCAAATATTACCATAGGGTTTTTAAAAAATTGAGCACTATAAAATGATACATAAAATTTGTTTGCTTTTTAAGATGAAAGGCATGAATTTAAATGTGAATCATGATATACTTCAGGCTTATTTACAAGAAAACTACAAAGATTGCATAAACCTAAAATTGATGTGGCCTAATTAATCTTCCTTAATTTGCCTATGTTTTTTTTTCTGCATGCATATTCAATGATAGGTTACTTGGATATTTTATTTGAACAAAGTTAGTCTTGTTAAAGCTAGAATCACCATGCCCACTTGGATGTTGTTCTTCAAGGAAAGGCTGTAAAAATGGAATCTTACCAAATGACTGAACTCTCAGGATAAGGTGACCAAAAGAACAGCCCTGTATGTTTCTCTGCCTGGTCTATGTAGTTGAGTGAAGTTAGCAGCCTGCACTGCATAAAAAGCCTGCAAAGGTCAGGATTCCAGGGAGACTCTGTTCCTGGCATCTCAGTTTTTCTGCAGGCTGCCTCTGCGGCACACATGTATTATCTTTTTTGTAGAATAGCAATGATGTCATCCTCTCCAGAGAAAGGAAGTAGATGGAGAAAGCCAAGGGTTGACTAGTAGGATGGAGAACGGGCCAGCTAGGCAATGCATGAGCCTCCTAAAATAGGACAGAGTGATTGAGGAGTGGTCCTAGTCAAAACACTTAATGCACTTATCTGCTTTGAACTTTATATTTGACTAGTCCTACTCTGCTTCCTTGAGTTTGAATTGTGTCTGTGATATCCAACCTCCAGTGTCTGAAGGAGGGGCTTTAAAGGGGCACAGAGGGCAGATGTGTATGAGATGACCATCATCTGGTGTTATTGTAGTTAGGTCCATATGAGAGTCTATGTGTAGTCCTCTGTCACTCCACACTGTAACAGAGAAGAGACCCCACTGGCAGAGAAGTACAGGCTCATTGCCCCATTGCTTCTCACTGTTGTGAGAATGACACTTGTCATAAAGTGTGTGACTTCCTTTTTCTTATCAATGCCAAAAGTTGCATTTTGGAATTGGGCTATCCCATCACAATTGATCTTAGCTGACTTCCTATGTAAGAGTTTCACTTTGGGGGCTGGAGAGATGGCTCAGTGGTTAAGAACATTGACTGCTCTTCCAGAGGTCCTGAATTCAATTCCCAGCAACCTCATGGTGGCTCACAACCATCTGCAATAGGATCCGATGCCCTCTTCTGGTGTATCTGAAGACAGCAACAGTGTACTCATGTAAATTAAAATAAATAAAATAAAATAGAGTTTCACTTTGATGGGCAAGCTTTATTTGTCAAGCTCTGAGTACTCCATGATCTGGATGGGCTTTTCAAACAGTTTTCCATGCTGTTTTTCCTTTCCTGAGAGGCTTAAGTGAATTAAACCTCAGGTGTCCTCTGAGTTCCCTCCAGTCCTTCTGTAGCCCAGTAAGGATGGCACCAGCTGCTATCAGTCTGCTGACCTCTTTTA
>NW_022196898.1:3624256-3624648 GCF_008632895.1 Mastomys coucha
CTGGTATCTTCTGTAGTCTTCCATTTCTGTTTCCTATAGTTTCATTACCATGCCGAGAGAGGTTCTTTCTCCCAATAATTAGCAGAATGTGTTTGAATATATTTTAGTCTTTTGGAATGTTAGTGAAGGGTGTTAGCTGATCAAAGAGGAAAATGAACCCTGCTTGGTGTTTCCTTAGTGGGTGAGAGTAACTGGAAAGAAACTGTTAGCAGTCAAGGCATATGCTAATAGGACTTGAATTTAAAATGGTTCCAATATAAGGGGGATAGCAAACAGCTTGTGTGTGCTCTAAAGTTTACTCTTTTATCTTCTGACTTGTACACAAGGACAAGCAAAGCAATTTAGTTCAATACGTGCAAGATACTGTGAGCATCTGGTAGTGGCTTTGTGTG
>NW_022196898.1:3624658-3625237 GCF_008632895.1 Mastomys coucha
TGTGTGTGTGTGTGTGTGTGTGTGTGTGTGCCATTTTCTCCTTTTAGTGAGGTCATGTAAAAGGCTCCATACTGGCCCCTTGTTTCCTAGAAAAGATTATCAGTAATGAATCCTGATCTTCTTAAACCGAACCACACACTTGCCTGTGGAAGAAATGTCTTTACAATGAAGTCTTAATGCCAATTGGTGTTTTTCTTTTGTTCTTGCTAATCTCCCAGTATCAGCCATCCGGGGGCGGAATGGGGGGCAACTGATTAAACTTTATTTTGCAACAAATACAAGCGGATTTAATAATTTCTTCCATTGACTCAGAAACTTATTTAGCTACCACTTGTCTGTTGCTGAACTAAGTAGACCTCATGCCCACAAGAAAACATTCAATTCCCACTTCACCCTTGCTGCATGCTTCCTGGGAGATGTGGGAGCCAGCAGCTAGCTTCAGTGTCCTGCTATCTAAAACTCAGAAGTAAACTGCTGCACAGTGTGGATTGGGAACAAACACTCCACAGTGAGTTCAAAGGATTGAGCATCTCAGTGCGTTCCCTTTCAAGTGTCAGCATTTTTATTCTCACTCTCATT
>NW_022196898.1:3625248-3625463 GCF_008632895.1 Mastomys coucha
AGGACACTAATTATAATTTTCATGCCAAGTCTGAGTCCCCACTATCCAGTTTTGACAGGCTTATAGCCTAATCTAATTTATTTTTAATTATTCATTTTATGTGTATGAGCGCTCCATCTGTATGTACACCTGTATGCCAGAAGAGGGCATCAGAACTCATTACAGATGATTGTGAGCCACCATGTGGTTGCTGGGAATTGAACTCAGGACCTCTG
>NW_022196898.1:3625528-3626436 GCF_008632895.1 Mastomys coucha
CTGTCTAATCTATTTTGTATAATTGGGTACAGTAAAACATTGTAAAACATACAAGTTATAAGATGGCCCATGATGTTTTGAAGTATATAAGATTAGCTACAGCTACATATAAAGGCTAATGCTTGATATCTGAAATGATATCCACTTAGCTTAAACCTAACAAAATCCAGCTCTTCTTGGTAGAGATCCAAAGCCACCACTGAATCCCACTGAGCGCACTAGCAGCATTCTTGAGTGTAGGCAAAATGACCTTTACCTTCTTTGACTCTAAGCACTACTCTATAGCTAGAGATGTAGACATGTAAGAATGTTTCCATGCATCTATAAAGAGAGGTTGCTCACACGGATACAGATAACACAGACACACATGCATGCACACACACATGTACGTACACACACACATACTAAAAATGTAGTCATTTCTTTTCTAAGAATAGATGTCAGTTCTCCCCACCAACTAAGCAATGTGTTCTCCTGCTGTCTTTTGCATTGTGTTGAGTCTTAATGCTGTCTCCCCGGAGCACTGCATCCTTGTTCTTTTAATGGGGTTTCAGTTTTCTCTACTATTGCTGGCCATTGTTTCTTTTTTTCTCATAGGATCTATGTCAAGCCCTAATCACTTTTTTCATGGCTTCTAGTATTTCTTAGACTTAGCAAACAGGACAGCAAACTTGCAACACTCTTAGATAAAACATAAAAAATTAATAATGTCTGGCCTTGGTGATAAGGAGCTCTCCTCTAGGACATAGTAAAGACTCTCACTGCTTGGCTTCAGTGTCACTAGCTGCTGATTCTAAGCTGTGTCCCAAATGTATGAGACTGATGAATAGATATTTGTGAGTGAGACCTCACAACACAGAACTCAAAGTGGCCGGTCTGATACAAAGCTGGTTGTCCAAACCAAATTA
>NW_022196898.1:3626446-3626964 GCF_008632895.1 Mastomys coucha
GTCAGTGTTAGTAATTCTAGGGGAACATAATTCCACTTAATGTCCTATATAGGATCCATTGTTGCCTTTCTTAATAAAATATTCACTGCTTAGATGAGTTGGTGCATTATATATCGAATCCTTTATCCTTTGCAAATGCCATTGTATAAATCAAAGGCAGGGAACTGTGCTGCAGAAATCTAGGCTCATCTGTAGACAGATTTTCAGGTGAATGTTAACAATTTTTTATGTCAAAATATTTCAAAAGGAAAGTTGTAAATCAACATTGATATGTAATTATAGAAAAGTGACTTTAGCCTCAATATTTTTTCCTTTCAATACTACTTTCCAGTAATTATTAATAGTATGTCCACTTATACTCTGGCCCATTTCACATTGATAAAAAGATTGTAGCTTTAAATCTTTCTAACTCTGTAACTAAAATGTATAATTTCCATGACTTAGAATTGAATGGATTTTTGGCCTCCCATTTTAAGGGCACTTCAAGCACATTTGGATTTAGTAGATGTTTCATTGAT
>NW_022196898.1:3626980-3627408 GCF_008632895.1 Mastomys coucha
GCCATAAAATATAATAAGGTAACACCGCTGGCCAAATTCAGTCTAGCTGGCTTGTAGTTCTGTGCATGTGGAAGACAGATAGGAAGTGTGCTTGAAAGCGGTGTTCCACCATAGGGTGCATAGACTTCCCTTGATTCTATGAAATTGAAGACTAGGAACATGAATCCATTTGAATATGGACTTGATTCAGTCAGTTAGGGGGATACGCCCCACTGGGACCCATTTCCCACATAATGTGTCTGTCCCCGTGTGTTGCCAGCTTCTTGCTCCCCCTCCCTCATCATTCTTTCTCTAAAAATCTAATCCTACTAGTTTTTTTCCCCATTGTACTGTCTGGTTTTGTGTGTCAACATGACACATGCTGGAGTTATCACAGAGAAAGGAGCCTCCCTTGAGGAAATGCCTTCATGAGATACAGCTGTAAGGCA
>NW_022196898.1:3628392-3629559 GCF_008632895.1 Mastomys coucha
TCAACATGTGCCCTGAATTAACAGCCCCTTTGTAGCTTTGTAATTTGGAGAATGTTATTTCCATAAAGAGTCAAGCTTCTAAATTAAATACAACCCACAAAGTATGCATTTGCTGAAATTCTGTAGCTGTGAGATCTGTGCCCTCCACTTTTCTGGAGAAGTGGAGGCAACTGTCCCAACTCTAACCATGTGATTGCTATAGTTGAGCATCTGGCTACCAAGAAGATGAGGGATTTGGGAGAAGGTAGTCTGAGTGTCTTGATTTAAGAAGTTAGAATGAATATAGGAAATGAAGTGAGGCGGTACTGCTTGAGGAAGAAGGAATGAAAGAATAGCTTCTGTATTCTCTTCTTTTACTTCTTGTGGTAGCTTCTGTACTCTCTTCCCCCTCTTCCTTTTATGTGACTGTACATGTGAACAAACATCTACTCACTTTGGAACCTATGACAGACCAAAGTAAGGATCCCACTGGTGTCCAACTTGGTGAACCAATGAGCTCTACTGAGGTAACTTATAGGAATGTGGATGAGGGGTTCCTTACAGGAGCAGAAATGACTCCAAGACAGATGCTTCACCAAATTCGACCACAGCATGGGTGGCAGCTCATAAAATCTGGAACCCTGGAACACACTGCAGCCACATTAGAGAGTGTCTTTCAGGCAGCTCAGGTGGTCTCTTTGCCCTTCTGGGCAGCTAAATTGGTCTGCAACTCTTCTAGGTAACTTGGCTTGTCTAAGAGCGTCAGTAGGCTATCCTCATTGCTTATATGAGCTTATGGAGGGATGGAACTAGTGAATCTTGTCAGTTTCAGGGACTTCCTGACACTTTTGTGTTGTTTACCTCCTGAACTTAAGGAGCTTCCCTACATGATGAAGTGTTTCATCTCCTTTAAGACATCCTGTGTCTTAAAATAGCTTCTCTCTGAGGTGGACTTTTTTATCTCAGAGGAAATACCTCCCTCCTCATCTTACCCTTTCCTTTATGTTTCTCATTTTCCATCCTGTTGAAAAATTATTAGTAGTTCATACAGGGCAAGAAGAACAATGATCCAAACCCCACTCTATATGAATGACAGAAACTCTCTGTTCTTGCTTCTTTTTCTGACTTTAAGAACCAGACCTTGAATTACTCAGTTGGCGTAAGAAGTGGGTAGATGATGCTGAGCCT
>NW_022196898.1:3629569-3632101 GCF_008632895.1 Mastomys coucha
TAACAAGGTATAAGCTTTAATACTATGAAAAAATTTATGGATGGTGTCTTAGTCATTGCTTTGCTCATCCTCCATAAACTGATAATTTTGAAATGGACAGAAGAGAAACAAAAGGGGAGAGAAAAAGATCCCGTATGTATATATGGCTGTGGCTTATAATTCAGAGAAGCTGCATCTTTGCAGCTCTAAGCAGGGCACGTTTAAACCAGTGCACAGTAACTGTGCATTGCTAAAGGGCTAATGCAGACCTGTGGCTTAAAGGGCTCTGAGTCTGATTAGTTCATAGTTAATTAACAAGCAGTTAGAAGTCAGCACCATAGAGCCCAAGGTCAAGAGTTAGCTTTCTCTGTGGACAGTCACTGATGGACACCTCATCCCAATTTGGGTGACTTGTCATGTTATTGATGATAGAGAACAGAATGTGGATGGATTAAAGCAAGAACCATCACCAGAACCAAATCACTGCATGTAATTGGTCAAAATGGCATGCTTTTAAGGTTAGACAAGTTTGAATGGAATCTGAGAAGTCTAGCTTTACCACTTTATTAGAATACTCTAAGCAAAACATTTCGCTTGCTAAGTCTTAGTGCCTGCCTGTCAAATGAAGATGTTATCAGCTCACAGAGGACATTGTATGGGCTAAAGAGTATTTATAGGGACTTGTCTAGCCAGGATGGAGAGATCCTCATGTCTGTCTACCTGGCCATCTCTGAGGCTGGTCCTCATGCTCAGCATGCTACTGTCTTTACCCCTCGGTGCTCTGGCAATGCTCTATGCTTGGCTCTCTCCAAGCTCTGTGTATTGCAGTTGCTTCCTCCAGCCATGCAGCTGGAGAGGACAATTTAGTGAGTGACTTCATTTACTTAAGAACACACTTACATTTGGTGGTTCTGAGTAATGGGAATCACCCGGCACTAGGAGACAATGAGAACCTTGTGGATATGTGCACAGAAATTAAGTGGACCTATTAGATAGGAGGATATTGCCTCGGTGGGCCTTGAAGTGTATCTGAGTGTCCATATGTCTTCCACGTTATGGGGGCTGTCCAGTTAGTTTTTGTCCTAAAGTCACTTTCACACTGGTTTCTGTAACACTGCTGATTCTCTCTTTACTTATAAGTTTGTTCCGCTCCTCAGAAAGGTGTAGGAGTAATAGGCACCATAAAAAAAGGCCCAGCATACAAATTATAAGTAAGATCAATAAAAATATGATGGACTGATGTTTTTAAATTCTCCTTCTAAAATTATTAGCTCATCTTGTGGAGAGAAAAATGCAAATGTGGTGCTAATTATGAAGATCCATCTGTTACACCTAAAGTGCCATGGGAGGGGTGCGCTAAATTGAAAGCTTTTCTGCAGCTCTTTGCCATCTTTGAAGATGTATCTTTATTTCCATTTCAAGCAAACTTTGATGACCTCTAAGGTGGCACATCTGCCTGGAAGAGTCTGCATTGCCATTTACAGAAGGTTGTTCTCTCACTCCTGTTTTTTGGTTTGATATATTCTGCAGCAAGTATGTGGGCCGCACTCAATATCTGCTTAATGGACACTTGAATAATTACTTGAAAAGGGCTGTTAAATAAATTATAAACAGCAAGTACTCAGTGCCCACAAGCCCCTAAGTACTTATTCAGAATGTCTGGCATTTGAAATCCTCTACTTAGCAGGGATTCCAAAAATATTTATTAACAAAAGCTTATTGGCAATCTGCTCCCTAGTAACTCAGTAGTTCTGTTCAGGTCAAATTTAGTCTTGAGTCAGGAACTCATCCCCAGTTCTTAGGTTTGTAATATTGGTTATTTTCCAATCGATCTTCATTAATGCCTGCCTCCAAGTCCTCTCTACATACTGCTTATGCTCAAATACATGATCTTCTCATTGTTGAGTTCTGACATTGTGCAATCTATGAATAGAGATTTGTAAAACTATCAATGCAAAGGGAGAGATGGAGGTACTAAAAGCTGCTAGTAATCTAAAAGGAGAGAAAGAGGGGACTGGGGATGCAGGCCTGGGTATGGTCATGGGGACTAAAGGTGCAGGCCTGGGTGTGAACATGTGGGGGATGCTGAGGCTATAGGTGTAGGTGTCAACAGGGGACAGGGTGAGGATGCAGCTCTGGGTGTGATCACAGGAAGCAGCAGGGTGCTATTTCTCTCCAGAACTGAGCCAACCGTTACAGATGTAGGTACAATGAGTCCTGTGGTTCTTAAATGAAATGTTGAGTCGAAGGTGGCATTTGAAAGACAATTCCCAATCATTCCAGGTTGAGGAAGCAGTGATTTACTGATGTTCTATTGGGATACACAGGCACATAGGCTATGGATTCCACCCCAGGTCTGTTGGACTCTGATGGCTTACACACTGGGCAGTGAATGTGTGCATGCACCCAGAATACAAGTTATTCAAATCTCACAGTATCTGTGTGGCAACACTTCCCAGCTACTGCTGGCTGTGCAATGGGGATTCTAAAAACCCAGACTCCCTCAGGAAATGGCAATGATCAACTTAATTTGATGTGTAACCAGCTACAGAT
>NW_022196898.1:3633710-3634234 GCF_008632895.1 Mastomys coucha
AGTTTAAGGAAGGAGATTTAAATTGCCATATCTGTCTGTATGTTCAGTTTATTACAAAAAGTTGCTTTGACTACACACATGACAGAAATACGAGCTTACACATATCTGCAGTTGCAAAAAAAAAAAGCAGTATTTTAAATAACATTTTCAAATGGTTAAACTCTTTTATGATGCCACGGGACAATTTGACAAGTGGTGGTCTCCTAAAGTTTGATTGACGTAGAGCCCATGAATGGCTGTTTTCCTCTAGTTGTGTCAATACACGGGGCATGCATCAAATCTACCACCCCAGCTCACCATCAGGAGGGACCTTTACCCATCTGTGGCTTATAATATCATGTATTAGTCACTGGAAATAATGCTGACTTACTGACTGGTAGAGAGTTTCCCAATATTTATACACTTCACTTTGTGACACAAAAATATATCTACAACACCACCAGTGTTTTCTTATCAGTCTCTCACTACAGATTAGTGGACAAGCACACTACAGAAAAATCTTTTTTTTTTTTTTTTTTTTTTTT
>NW_022196898.1:3637118-3638572 GCF_008632895.1 Mastomys coucha
ACACACACACATACACACCTGTGTGCACATGTGCACACCAACAAGAACATATACCATACACACATACACATATATACATGCCTCACACACCATCACAAAAAAGACCACAACAAAAGAAAAATCCTTCATTCTCATAATTAGTGATATTGATCATAAAAAGGAGATCTAATTTTTCTAATGTTCACTGAAGGTTAAACTATTTCTTAAAAACTTTCATTTTATTGATGCATTTCTCATAACTGCGGTTGTGTTTTCATCTGACTGCATGAGCTGCTTCAGGAGAAACTTCGGTTTTGGTAAGTGCCTAGTATGTGGTCTTTTAGAACTTTCTATACACTGTATTTATTTACAGACGCTGGCGTATTGGCAGCTGGTATGGAGGAGGCTGGCTTATCGGCAGCTGGTATGGAGGAGGCTCACTGTCTTACTTCCCCCTGTTGCAGCTCGAGCCACTGCCATGTTTCATCTGCAATGAAGGCACCTGACCCCCAAATAAACTGCTGAGGGAAAAGCTCTGAGCTGAGAGAACGTATTTTAGTGCATAACTGGCGGACACTCCTCAACTCCATTTCCTTCCGGGTATGGACTGTGCCACGTTGATTCTTCATGTGGCACATGAATCTGTCATGGTTTAAACTGAAATGTGGCACAACATTCTTTGCTACTTACACAGGAAAATATCAGAGGAGCACAGCTTCCCTTAAAACTTATCCAAGCACTTGCCTATCAATTATCAAGCCTAATTATCCCTGAAAATATCAGCTAGAAGTAGCATGAGCTGGGGTTCCCACACGGGGATTCAAGCAGTAATCGTAATGAAGTGGTAGCAATAACCCTAAACCAGTCTTTGGGGCTCAGCCCAAACTTTGCTTTACGGCACCAATCTGGGGCTTAGTTTACCAGACTCTTCCTCAGGTGGCTTTTGCATATGTATATTTTAACCAGGTTCCAGGAACTCGAATATGTTATAGAAGAGGGTTTATGTGCAGTCAGCCTTCAGATCATGTCAATCCAAAACCGTCTTCCATTTTGCCGTTCTTTGGAAAGTTTCCTTTTGTAGGACTGAGTGAATTGACAGCTGAAAGTTTCCGTTAATAACCTCAGTGTTTACAGACGGGTCAAACTTCCATTCTGTTACCAGGGAAGTATGCCAAGCGACTCTCTTCATTTAGAAATGATGATCTTTTTTAGAGTGAAATGTCTGATTTTGTACTTTGTAAAACAACACACTGTCAATGAAATCTAAATGATATTGAAATGGTTTTTAAATTCTCCAATATGTTGGCACAGTCATAATGCTACAGTCTAGTTCAGCACAGTATATATGTCATTAGAGAACTGTGAACCTGTGGTATAATGGTATGGAATTCAGTATTTGGTGATCCTCCTTAAAAATTAAACTGTTATTTGTACTTTATAGGAAGCATGTTTATGACTGAGGAATTTAAACTAAA
>NW_022196898.1:3638869-3639473 GCF_008632895.1 Mastomys coucha
CAGCTCTACTCTGTATGCTGAGGACTACTGGATAAACTCTAAAGTCTTTGGAAAAGAAAGGCATTTTGATGGCTGCTGTGGGCTTCACTTAGAAAGCAAGTCTTGGGAGAATGGTAGCTGCTGACCCCAGAGGACCAGAGTTCAAGGACATCTACTATAACTGGGTCTCCATTAGCTCCACAGGCCTATGTACAAAAGGCTTGTTCCCCAGACTGACATCACTGGGAGAGCAAAGGGGGATAATGTGAGGTCTGCAGATAATTAGGGAGGCTGTGTGTCCTCATCTTTCCTTAGCTCCAGGCTGAGGTGCAGTGTCAGTCTCTCATTTGTTCACACCATGATAAGCCTTGCCTCTAGCAATGAAACAGAGAGCATGGATTCCACCTTAACAACCTTTCCCTCATAGGCTAATTACCCCACATATTGGGTCCAGTGAGGAAGGCTGACTCACAGTACTCTAGGAGACATGCCCCAAGCAGATCGGGTGCTGCTGGTGAGTCAGATCTTCCTGGCCCACAGGGCTGCTAAGCCAAATCCTCTAGTGTCTTTGATCACATTACTGAAAAGTATCACTCTCTATGTTTTTAACTTAGTTTTTTTTTTT
>NW_022196898.1:3639999-3641715 GCF_008632895.1 Mastomys coucha
GGTTGGTTGTGAGCATGTGGATGCTGGGAACCAAACCTGGGTCCCCTGCAAGAGCAGCCAGCGCCCTTAGCCACTGAGCCATCTCACCAGCCCCAAGGCAAACGTTCCAAAGCTAAGGTAACATGGAGATCTTGCTGTCACCAAATCAAACATTCTTGATGCATCTGTGCAACTGTGGAGGGCACAGCGCTGCCCTAGCCATGAGGATTTGGCTTCAGAAGGGGCCTTGCAGGTATTTCTCCGATAACATGTGATGACATCAGCACCACATACACTGAAAAAGGCCTATTCCTCACTTTTGTTTGTTTCTACTCTCCTGACTGCCTCATGAGTTATAAGCCAATTATAGATAAAATGTAAAATAAAAGCAGTTCTCTTAAAACAGGAAGGTCGGGGGTCCTTAATAGAAAAGTAACCTGTTGCACCCTAAGAAAATAAGTACTTTTTTTTTCTCTTTTCCTTACAATATTCTTGTACCTATCAGAGTATATTATTAGCCAGCCAGACTTTTAAGCTCTGAACCTATTGTACTCTATGTGGATACTTCCCTATATAAATGAGGATTCTTAAATAAACTTTAAAATGAATATTTAGACAAAATTGCAGTATTTTTTTCAAATCCCATACAAGTCTATACATGATTGGCTATAGTCAGAAAAGGGTTGTTCCTTTATCTTCTTGCTCATTCACTCATTCATCCGTGCAGGCTTCTAGGACAGGCTAGGAAGGGAGACAGAGTGTGGTGAGGAGCTGAGGGTTTAGCTCTGCTTTATTTGAGTTCAAGAGCATCTCATAATGCCGCCAAGTGTCATTCTGGTACATTCTTTTGCTATAGCTCTGCTTTACAGAGCGGCTGCTGGGCCACAGATGAGTGAATGTCTCCCCAGAATGCCCCAGATCTTGATTCCATGACTCCCAGTCCTATGTCTTTCTGCTCTTTTCTTCATTTCCTGGGCGTGTTTGTTGTGTGAATCACTTGCAGACTCAGGGCCAGTTTGGCGGGTCTCCGTCTCATCGTTTCACTAATTGGAACACAACCCACAAAGTCAGCCCTGCCAGGGGCCGAAACGCCAGGCCTAACTGCCATGAGAGTTTCTTAATGTGCTGAATATCACAAAGACTTAATTCTACACCAAAAGATTAAGAAGAAAGGAGGGGGAGGGCAGAGGGGAAGGAATAAAGACGAAGTCTGAGGAGAATGGTTTATTCAGCTAATGAACTTTTTGTATTCGGGTAACTAGGGAGAATTTTGCTGAAGGAAGCCTGGTAGTTAGATGCAACATCTACCCCGTCTCCTTCACCTTTTTGAACAGGAAGGGAATTAAGAACTCTGAGTTATAGGGAAGAGGAAGATGCAAAACTGCATCTTCAAAAGGAAAAAAACAAAAATTTCCACTTTGGCTCCTCCTTCCAGCTTTGAGGAATGGATGTGTTTGGCCGAAGCCTCATTAAAGAATGGTGATGACCACAGTTAGCCTGGTTAGCCACTGATGGCTTCCCAAGGATTTTGCACCGTGTCTGCCAACAGTGCCTGGGGCCAGAAGCCTGATGGGTTAGTTAGTTAGTATGTGGAGAGCTGTCTTGAGAGGAGCGTATGGCAGCATGGATGGCTTGCTGGAAGGAAGGGACATCGATGAGACGCGTTAACAAAGGCATGCTGGCTTCTTCTTTGTTCGTTCGACATCTCTATCTGCCTGTGGGCATTTCTAAACTTGC
>NW_022196898.1:3642008-3642467 GCF_008632895.1 Mastomys coucha
CTGGTGACAAACCCATATGCTTGTCAGAGACAAGAAGATGATAAGTATTGGGGCTAGCAAACTGCTCTAAGGAGGGGAATCTGAGTGGCAAGCCATGTATAAATTATTTCTTCCACCTCTTCTAGCAGAGCTACGAAAGTTTTCAAAACTGCGCGTAGTGACTTTCTAACTTCCCTGTGTTTGATTTATGTTCGTATAAACTGTAAAGTGAAGCCATTGTTTTATCTTTTCTTTGAGAACTAAATAATGCATTCATGCATCAAGTAGGTAAATCTGATTCTGTTTTTCTCCAGGTGCACACATGTGGTTTTTATTGCCTAAATATCTAAGGTTCTGCATGGGAAAAGAGGAGGTCTTTTTATTCACTCCCTTTTAAAAGTAAATTCTAAGTATCACTGTGACACTCCATAAACTAGGTAACTAAGGCCCTTACTATCATGTGGTTTTCTCCAGTCATCC
>NW_022196898.1:3642477-3643062 GCF_008632895.1 Mastomys coucha
AAGCATTGTCCTAGACCCTGGGATACATCGATGAACATGAGGAATACACCAGCTCTCCTGGATGTTTTTCAGGGTGTGACCCTTATCCAAATCCTAGAGCTTTCTATGATTATCTCCCCCAGACAGGCCCAGCTCCCTGACTCCCAGCACAGAGCTTCAGTTCACAGTCGATTTGCTGGCCTCGCTGCAGTTTCTATGTGCTTAGCACTCTGCCTTTGTTTGCTACCCAAAAACATTTTCTTCCATTTGAATCCTTTCTGTCCCATAGATGCTACCATATGACACAGAGGGGAACCTCTGATGGGCAAATTGCCTTGGCTCTGAGAGGCTCACACTGTTAACATGTTGAAAGCACATTTAAGGTTCCAGGTATGTGCAGACCTGTGCATGCACAGATTTTATTTTTCCTCCACTGTCTGGAGAAGCACTGTTGTGATGGGCAAGTATTCCTAAACCCAGAAGGATGAGTACCCATCTGTTTCCATTGGTCTAAACTCTCGTGGTGGATTTTGGCTGGAAGATAAGCTGACTAAGCAGGCTCTCCTTCTGAGAATAGCTAGGTGAGTCTTCAGGGAGCTTCTTTAG
>NW_022196898.1:3644438-3645171 GCF_008632895.1 Mastomys coucha
ACCCACATCAGACTACAAAACAGCTGGGAAGGATAGTTTCAGTATGCATCTTTGAAGACTAAGTGGAATTTTGTGTCTGCTATTTTTTGAGTAAAATGAGAGCCATTGGAACATAGATGTGCATTCAGACTGCGTACTAAGTCCCAGCCCTGGTGATCACAGTATCTTTACTGAGACCCGTGGACAGACATCTAAGTAGTCTGTTCTGCACTTACACTGACTTGCACAGTGGGCACGGGATGTCACTGAACTAGAGATGCCATCTGGGGACTGAAGTCCCATGATTCATGCTTGAATGCCATTTCAGGAATTGTTTCCAAGGCCACACCCTCCATAGCTCACTAGGATGCCTCTAGATTCCTTGTATGTGTTGTGGAAGAACAAAGAATATCTTCAGATTCTAGTTAATGCACATATATTGCATATTATATTGTAAGACCTCATAATTCATATTTCATTTTTACATTGTAAAAATTTATAAGGTAACATAGAGGTTAAAATAGCTACTGTAGGGCTGGTGAGATCACTCAGCTGGTAAGAGCACCCACTGCTCTTCCCAAGGTCCTCAATTCAAATCCCAGCAACCACATGGTGGCTCATAACCACCCATAATGAGATCTGACACCCTCTCTGGGTCGTCTGAAGACAGCTACAGTATACTTATTTATAATAATAAATAAATCTTTGGGCCGAAACGAGCAGGGACTGAGAGAGCAGAGCTGACCAGAGAGAG
>NW_022196898.1:3647276-3648170 GCF_008632895.1 Mastomys coucha
TAACCCATACAGAAAATTCTAACACATAAATGTTATTCATATAATTTACTACCTGAACAGTACTTGTAGGGGCTAGCTACTCTTTTAAAGAATTTTTAGCTTAAATTAAAACTTTCTTTTTAAGTACATCACAGGCATTTCATGCTAAGAAAAATGTAGGACAGAATTATTGTACCTGGAACAGAAATAATAAGCCCTCTGGAGCCTAGTTGAATACCTCTGAATGTTATTGAATTATTCTTTTTCTGGAACAGGGTGAAACTGGAAGGAGTCTGTTCTAGAACAAATTATTTTGAATTAATTTCTCTCCTCCTTTACCCATACTATCTTGTTTTTAATAACCAAGTAGCAATTTTAAATGCTGTTATTCTGTTACTTGAAGATATCCCAATAAATTTTACCTAAATAATTGAATGGTTACTGCAGGAAACAGAGAGTGGCCACTATGAACTGTGGACATGGTGGATGAGGAGCATAGGAATCAAGTCCAGCTTGGCCCAAGGATGTGCATGAGTCCCTAGGGACACCAGACTTTCATCGTGTGGTAGTGCATTTCAATTTGAACTCTAGAGTAGCTACTTTTCCACCACGTACTATGACCAGAATGCTGGTCCTTCCACTCTGCTTGCCTTAAGTAGAATATAGAAAAACAAGGGGAAATTTCTCTTTTTCTTATAGGTCACCAACTTAGCGAGTTTAAAGTACTAATGCAAAGTGCTTGACCATCCCAATTATATTAAAAGTTTCTCTAAATAGGGGCTGGAGAGATGGTTAAAGCAGTACATGTTCTCCAGGTTCAGTTCCTAGCACCCACATGGTAGTTTGCAACCAGGTAGTAGGTGCTAGGAATTGAGCCTGCATCCTCTGCAAAGGCAGTAAGAACATTGAATCATC
>NW_022196898.1:3648180-3648496 GCF_008632895.1 Mastomys coucha
TCCAGCTTCCTATTGCCTTTTTCTGAGAAAGGGGAAAAAGTGTATATTGTATGTTTAGTGAAAACAGAGGCAAGCACCATATGAAAAATAGAATGTCCAGATTGTGAGGAGATGAATTATTGATTAGTGTTTTAGTTTCCTGTAATGAGAGCAGGGATGTCTCTGGATATTTATAATTGGCTGTGTGCAGCAGCAATCTTGGAAGGTCTGTGTAAGGATCAAATGAATTGCGCTTAATTAAAGTGATTATACTAGGAACTTTGTGACATTGTTTTTAATTTAAAAGTGAAAGGATATCTTCATTACTATAGAATAA
>NW_022196898.1:3648506-3648677 GCF_008632895.1 Mastomys coucha
CTAGCTCCACATCCTAGGGCAGGGCGTCTGTCTACTTTAGCACATTTAGTTAATGCCTAATAAGTTAGACCACCAAGATACTATCAGAAACAAAACAGCAATTATAATTTATGTACTCAGGCTGTTAATATGCTCATCAAACGTATGCGTGGCTATTTCTTGACATCATCG
>NW_022196898.1:3648687-3649005 GCF_008632895.1 Mastomys coucha
CCAAAAGTCTGTGGTGTTCTCATTCTGTGTCTATTGTTTATACTTGAGAAGCTGCTGCAGTCCACTTGGGTGAGTCTGCTGCCTGAGGAAAAGGGCAGAGGGGTGCTGAGCATCCTGTCTGTGTGTCCCAGACACCTGCTGCTGCCTGTAGTTCCCACAAGAGAAAGTCCCCTCATTTCCTCGCCAAGGAATAGCTGATGCTAAGAATCACTTTTTTTATTTAAACATCCATTAATTATTCAGTAAATATATCAACTTTGTATGAGGTTCCTAAAGAAAAACTTGACCAGCCATGCATTAGGCTTTACTACAAAACAT
>NW_022196898.1:3649472-3650287 GCF_008632895.1 Mastomys coucha
AGCTTTTAAACAAACATTAATGATGGGGAGCTTGCTTTCAAGAGTTCATTACATCGGCCTCCTATTTGTGTCTTGGGTCTTTTTCTCGGTTACTGATGGACCCTTTCTAAGGTCATTTTCCTTAGCAAGTACCAAGTTTTGATGATATGTTCCAGTTTGTCCAGTTTTCAGGTTCTGAGCTGTGTGGTGTTTGGTTCGTTTAACACTTTACCTGGAGGTTAAGAATAATTAGTGAAGCTATCTGTATCTAAAAATCTGCAGAATGGAAAATTGCTTGCTGTTGGTAAATGCCTCAGCCAGCATCGGGGTGAATTTCATGCAGGGGTGTGGCCAGAACAAGGGGTTATGGGAGGAACACAGTTGGAAGCACGAGAGTCTCCAGGAATCCTTTTGCAGGCATTGAGAGGTTAGGAAAGTCATTGACCACTTGGTTGGTATGCTGCAGAAGAAAAGGGAGATAGATAGGACAATCTGTAGGACCCAATTGTAACCCCAATAATTGTGTACCCCAAAATATGTAAATAAATGCAATTGAAGCAGTGAAGAGAACCAGTTCAGAGCCTCACGTGGGCTGCAAAATTCTATCACTGGTAGCGAGATGGACAGGCAGCCTGTGAAGTAAGACCACTCTATGTGGGAACACTGGAGTCTATGTTGACTCAGGTAAGGGTCACATGGCACTGGTGGCAATAGTGAGAGGTACTTCTAATCTCTGAATTTACCTCTACGCTGAGATCCACAGCTGGTGCCCTGCCTCTCCTAGAGACAACAACCTCAGGCACTAGTCTGCACCATCACATTTATTTTTAAGGTGA
>NW_022196898.1:3650297-3650776 GCF_008632895.1 Mastomys coucha
TCCATAACAATATAAAAGTCACAATACTTAAGAAAAAGTATCCTATTTGGTCAAATACTTTTATATAAATGAATCTCCATGACACCTTAAGTTTTAAGTATTCCACTAAATGTTGTGATTAAATTTTAGGTATCTGATGCTTTTATTCAGACACGAAATTTTTAGTTGAATTAAAAAGATACTTATTGTGAATGTGAGGACTGATCTGATCCTCATTTAAATGCCTGCCCTTCCCAGTGGTACTCTACTAATTCCCAGCCCTCTCAATAAAAACAGGGATTTTTTTTAATTTAAATGAGCTTATTGAAAAGTATTTTTATCATTCATTAATTTCAAACTCTAATTTGTTGTATTTATATAAATTACTTCTTTTTATAATAGGGTTTGTTTGAATTGAAGCTACAGAGGAGATTAGGAAATTAAACTCTTGAGTATAATAGAGTCTGAAATGTTTAAGGAACTGGGTAACATTTAAAAAT
>NW_022196898.1:3650786-3651283 GCF_008632895.1 Mastomys coucha
ATTGTAGCTCCATTCACCCAGAGACTACACAGAGTAGTAAATCCACGTCAGTCACACCCAGGAGGCTACTTTAATGTCACCCATTGGCAAAAATCAGATGGACAATTTTTTTTTTCCTTTGCTTTAATAGTATGAGCCCAGCCATTAAGTCAAATTTCTCCTAAAGAAAGGGGCTGTTACTACCCTCCAGAACTCAGACTAATCTTGCCTGTCCTTCATTAGTGCCATTCCCACATGCTTTTGTTCACCCTGGAGCTCCCTAGAATTTATTCCTTCTTCCTCTGATGTGGCCTGGGAACATTGCCTTAATTTGCTGCACCTGTTTGTGTTAGGAGACAGCTGTGCCTGAGAGTTTCCTTTGGACTGTTCTTGGTGTGTGTGCCTCTTATTGGCAGCTATGCTCACCAGCCCTTGCCTGCCCTTGGTCTGGGTCTGGGTTCGTGCCTGAAGCTTTTCTTTCCATGCCAGATGCATGCATGGTTGGTAGGACAAACAGC
>NW_022196898.1:3652127-3653402 GCF_008632895.1 Mastomys coucha
GAGAGAGAGAAATCCACACACATAATGTGACCCCACTGTACATGTGTAGAAGTCAGAGACAATTTACAAGAGTCAGTTCTCTTCTGTCTTGTAGTATTTTTCAGGAATCAAACTCGAGTTGTCAGGCTTGTTAGGAATCATCTTTGCCCACTGAGACATTTTTTTGGCCACCTAGGAAATCATTGAAAAAAAGAAAAAAAAACCAAAAACCACAAAAACCTCAATGCTTGACTCTCATCTCTGGATGCTTTAACAGAATTTATGTGGAACATGCCTTGGGCAGTGAGAGTTTCAGAAACTCAGGGATTCAGAGGTGCAGTGAGGTTTAAGAGCTGGTGCTGTACCCTAGAGAAGAATCAGAATTGGCTTGGTGAAGAATGCAGAGGGAACATGGCAGTCCCCTTGAAGTTGAAAGGATTATACCCCAGGATGAAGGAAGGTTCCCTTACATCAGAATAGGAAATGCATCTGTACTCTGCTGGCCTAAGCCAAACTATGGGGTCATACACAACACTGAAGACCAACTGTAAGAACTGTAAAGGAGTTAAGAGAGCTCCACTCTATGATCAGCTGGCCAGCAGGTCGCAAAACATTCACATTTCAAACAAATTCTATCAAATGTTTATTTAATAGCAGCCTGTACCAAAACAAGCACAGACCAGTCCTTTTGAAATCTATCTGGTTATGTAAAGGCATTAGCTGTCAGTATGTGTAGGTATGGCAACCTTTCCTTGTAAGAGGTTCAGTTGAGGCAAAAGCAGCAGAATTCACCAGGCAGGAGTCCAAGTCTTCTATTTGCCAATAAAAACCAGAAATCATCCCAAACCTACGGCTGGCTGGGCCCAGATCCATCTGGGGATCAAGTACAAATACAGTTTCTCTAAGAAGTATATAGGACACAGAACTTGCTGGATTTTTACACCCTTAGACAATGGAGTGGTATTTCTAAAAGTTTATTCATACATATATTTTGTATATCCTAAATGCCCCCCAATGAGAATCTGGCTTTGCAATTATCATGCTAGTTAACAAAACATGACTTTCACCAATAAAAAGCTCATTGTTGATGTTTATTTGCTATTGGACAAGTTTCTGCTCTTGATTGATACGTAGATAGAGAAGAGCTTGCTGTAGCTGCTGTGGAGTGTGTTTTTGGCTGTGACCTTCATACCCTGGCCTAGCATCCTTTGTGATAGCTGGAGGACTCTGGACAAGAACATTTAGACCAACTGGTCCATGCACAGTATCACATAGATTATTCTGATGGTATTTAAA
>NW_022196898.1:3653412-3654250 GCF_008632895.1 Mastomys coucha
TTGTATCTAGGAAGTAATGGGTATGTCTGAGTTTAGAAAGATTTGAAAGGAGACAAGGATAACATTCTTGGGTGATGAAGATAGACTTCCTTCCTGTCTATCTAAAGAAACTAGATAAGGACATCAGGGAGGAGGGGGAGGGACTGCTTGGCTGTTCCTTGGCAAGCCTGGCCAATGCCTTCATTGTCTAGCTCTCTGGTGACTCACATTGCCATCTGAGAGAAGCTGCTTCCACCGTTTCTCACATTCTCACATAATGTGTTGATTGCTAGTTTCCCTTACTGTTCAATACCTGGCAATTACAATGCTGGTCTGAAAATTCTTGATGTGGTTATTAAATTATCTTGCTATGTCTCTGGGCCTTTGTATATCTTGCTGGGGAATTCCTTCCTGGGGTCTTTGGCTCACTGCTTTTCATTACTGAGGTCCCATCTTTGATCAGGAGAAAATCAAAGTGAGGATTTGTGTGCTGTGGGAGCCACAGTCCTCACTCACCTCTGCAGGCTGTGAGCTGCTTCCTCACAGTCAGTTCAAAAGACAAGGCAGGGATTTTTGAGATCTGTGTTTTATTTCTTTTAGGTATTGCAACTTTGGGTACTGGTGACACCTATAGAGCTCTCCATAGCAGAGATATTTTACGATGCCTTCTCCCACTCCAAGTAGACCTCTGCTTTTGTTGCCAAAGGATCCTTATGCCTTCTTGCAGATCAGTTTTGAGGTTGTTTTTTCATGAGTCGGCATTTTCAAGCTTCTTTGCATTGCAGACAGGCTAATCCTGGAGCCTATCAGTTTTGTCAATAGAATCTTGTAGGCTACACATGACATTTAAAATTCTCTA
>NW_022196898.1:3654374-3655813 GCF_008632895.1 Mastomys coucha
TTAACTTATAATTAATATTTAAAAGATTACATTTGTATTTTACATTCTTTTTCCATATCTCTTTCCATACTGGATGGTAGTATTCTTCAACATAACAGTAACAGATTGGTTTTGGTGGATCTAAAGCATGTAACATGGACAAGGCTCAGCATATAACTGACCAAAGCTCACAGGTCTTCACATAATTAACTTTCTGCTTCAGCGTTAATCTGCTCACAGCTACCCCAGGGGGCAGATGCAAGTGGAACCTGGCCCCTCCACACACACGTGCACGCGCGAGCACGCGCGCGCACACACACACACACACACACACATACACACACACACACATACACATGCTGATTCAATCCAAAAGGGACAGTGAAGTCATCTTGATCTCCCTGATTCCCTCATTTGTACCATCATGAAACCAGAGTGTGAATTGGGATTTGCCTTCATCCATTTGTCTAGCCACTACTCTTGTTGTGTGTGAGGGAGCCTCAGGTAGAGTGATTCTGCAGGCTGGCTGCACATATCCAAAAGCCCAAGCAAATGATGTAAATTTAAAAGTCATGGAAGGGGGCTTTCCAAAATTCCAGCTACCTGCATGGATTTTTGATAACAGTTTACAATGACTTTGTCACCCCTCCCAGCTTCGTCTTTTTACTTTCTTCTTGTGGTAAATGCTAATTAAGTCACTATTCTTGTTATCAAGCCTCATGCTTAACCAAAGAAATTAAACTTAATTCTCCTCTGGTCCCTTCAGGTCACATTGAAGATAAGTAAATGTATGCATACATATATGTATGTATATATGTATGTATGTATGTATGTATGTATGTATGTGTATATCTATGTATATATGTATGTGTATGTATGTGTATGTGTATATATGTATATGTGTATATGTATATATGTATATGTATATATGTGTCCATGCATTTATGTATAAAGCATTTAGATTATTTCTGTAATGTCAATCTCAACAGGATGGCTTCAAATCATACATTAAATGGGTAGCTGCAGATGTGACTGCAGATAGCAGAATAAGCCAGAGTATTAAGTTATTTTGGCTTACAAAAACTTCTTTGTGCTGGAATTTTGAAAGGCCATTGCTGAAATTCTTATAGTTTCTGAGTAACCACAAGATTTTAAATTTTTTTGAGTTCTGACACCCATTTTTGGATCTAAGGAGAGGAGCCTGGCCACAGGCACAATAGATGGCTCTAAAAATGACTGGGTTGGAGGCAAGTGGTACTTGCCTCCATTCATTCTAGAATTCAGCTTTATGATGGTACCAATCTCTGGTAGAGAACTTCCCTAGCATGCCTGAGATCCTCAGCTTGATCGCTAGTAACTCCACCTCCACCACCACAACAAATAAAAAGTGTTTTCCTGTATTAGGAGGTAGTGGCATTTAATAAGGTCAGTCACTGAAAAGTATTTAGGAGCCTGGTGAG
>NW_022196898.1:3657816-3658373 GCF_008632895.1 Mastomys coucha
AAAAAAAGATGCTAGAAGAGGCACATGCCTCTGGGGAGTCTAGAAACTAGCTTGCTCTTGCTTCCTCCATGGACCCCACCTTCTGCATTCAACCCTTTCTGTCTTAGCACATGGCTGCTTTAGCATAAGCAACTTATTCATGTTGTACTAAGGGCCTATCTTCCTCCAGTCATCTTAACAAATGACAGCTATAGCAACCATTTCCTTCATTCATCCATCCATGACTTCCTGCTCAGTCCAACCCATGAGTGTTCTTCAGACACCTTCCTCAGTCTCTCCAATGGGGCAGTACCAAGCCATAGAATTAACTCTGCTTGTTTCTCTCAGCTCCTTTCTTTCTCTAGGTGAGGAGAGAAACACAAATTGCACGTTGAGGACTGAACCCAGGGGCTCATGCCTGTCAGTCAAGGACTGCACCATCGAATCCTTGATCCTCCACCCCTTGATCTCCACCTTCTAACATTCACATAGGGCTAGAAAGAAGGGAGTTCCCAGCCATCCTGTTTGCTGGGTGGCAGCAGACAGGCCTGCCAGCAAACCAGCTCCTCTTCAGCACA
>NW_022196898.1:3658706-3660046 GCF_008632895.1 Mastomys coucha
AAATGCAAACTCACTTATCAATCACTGGGAGGCAAGAAAAAAGAATGTTATCATTCATATGCTTAGATACTGGAGGAGGAGGGCCTGGGAAGGAGCCTACAGAAGACCCCTGGGAGAGTTCTAACAATAGCTCCTTAAAACGAGGCTTTAAATGGTCTCCACTGATCCATATTTTTAGAAAATTGTTTTGACGCAGCCTGCTTGTCTGTAAAATCACTGCCAGAAACAGGAATGAGAGGGAGATAAACACACAGCTGTGATCTCTCTTTTTATGCCTCCCATGAAGCCCTGTGTAGTACGCATCTCGCTTGACAGCCTTTGATTAGCAGCTGCTGGGGTCTACTAAGAGGAAGGCTCATTTCTCTCAGGTGCTGTTGTCCAGTCCTGAATAAGCCAGGGCTGTACCATTGAAGACAGCCCCCCCTGGAGAGAGCCTAGGCTGAGCCACCTTGCCACAGCTGGGAGAGTACTCTCTTTGGAACCTTGTAATGGAGTGTTGGCTGGCTAGCTAGTGCATGCATGAGGAAGTCTGGGTCTTCTTTAGGGTGACCATGTGTGACTCTAAACCTCTTTAAACATGATGTAGCCTGTACCAGTCTTCTCTGGAACTTATATCTTTTCTCTCTGTCATATTGTGACATTATAAAAACACAACAAGCTTTGGGTAAAGAATATGCATTCATTTTGCTTCGGATGTTTTTGTTGTTGCTGCTCTTGTTTTGTTTTGTTTTGTTTTTTCTTTCTTTGACTTGGGGCTGCCATTTAATCCCCTCAAGATGTAGCTTAGCTTCCTTCTGCTAACACCAAGTGACATATACTTATAGAAAAGTGGGTTTGGTGTTCATACACAAAGAAGGCATGGGATGACCCCAAAATATCTCACTGGGGTATCAAATTTAATATTTGAGGAAAATATTTTTTATATATTAAATAAAAAAGATTTTCTATGGCATAAGATAGAAATTTCCACGATGATTTTCCAATAAATATGAGAAAAATAAATGGTCCATTCTCTTTTTCTTTGGGGATATTTTTATGGAAAATTTAAAAAAGAATCATTATGTCATTTTGACGATTCCTTTTAGCCCTTGCATTGGGGAATTTAATCCCCAAATTATGAACTGTCTATTATGAGTTCCACTGTGTATTCCCAGAACTAATATGTTGTGGTTCTAATTCTCAATATCTTAGGATATGTCCCCATTTAGACATAAGCTCATAAAATTGTGGTTTAAAAACAAGTGAAGGCAGTAAGTTGAGACCTGAGCCATCTGATGCTTTTGCAAGGGGGAAATGTAGGCCTATGCATGTGGAGAGCCATGAGAGGACACAGCGAAGCA
>NW_022196898.1:3660117-3660429 GCF_008632895.1 Mastomys coucha
TATAAGAAAATAAATTTCTGTTGTTGAAGTCATCCAGTCTGTAGTAATTTGTTATAGTCACTTTAATACATACTACAGTGTCCCCAGACCTACTAAGTACCAGCCAGCTTTCCTGGCCCAGAATGAATGAGTTCTGCAAATGTTGGCTGCTACTCTTCGGTACTCCTTGGGTTCCTAGCTGCCCTATTTCATTGTGTGGCCTCCCAGTGTGGGACCAATTCCCTTCACCCAAGAACTGAGCATGGTGAAACCCTAGCTGCCCTGTTTCATTGTGTGGCCTCCCAGTGTGGGACCAATTCCCTTCACCCAAGA
>NW_022196898.1:3660439-3660506 GCF_008632895.1 Mastomys coucha
GTGAAACCCGCTTATTCTCCAAAGGACACTGTCTTATCGAAAATGAATTGAAGTGATTCTTAATAAA
>NW_022196898.1:3660516-3661354 GCF_008632895.1 Mastomys coucha
TTGTGGTTGTTAGAAGATAGGACTCATTCAACCTTGATCTGGGACTGACAGTTTCCTTTCTTTTTGATGTATGTATATGTTATATGTAAGTATACTTTATGGATATATGTGGATGTACATATAGATATATATGTTAATAAGATATATTACACAGGTAAAAATCTGAATAACAGATACAGACTCAAGTTCCAAACCATGATATATAAATATATCATATATGTGTATATATGTATATAACTATATTCTATGGATATATATACCTATACATGATACGTATGTATATATCCATAAAGTATATTTACATATCATATATATCCATAAGATATATTTATATGTCATGGTTTAAACCTTGAGTCTATATCTATTATTCAGGTTTTTATTTGGGTAAAGTTTGTATTTAGATATTTAGATCTTTAGGCTATTGATTCTGGGCCTGGAGAGATGACTCAGCAACTAAGAGCACTGGATGCTCTTGCAGAGGACCTAAGTTCAGTTCCCAGCACCCATGTGGCGGCTCACAAGCATCTGTAACTCTAGTTCCAGGGGATCTGCCACCCTCTTCTGGCTTCCATAATATTCATGCAGGTGACTACCCTTACATATAAAATAAAAAGAAATATTTTTAAAAGGTTGATTCTGATTGTATCTTCTACCCATTCTTCCATTCAAGCACAGAGTTTATCCTTTCAAAGTTTGTTCCTAGCCTTATTTGAATATGCTACTTATGATAATGTTTTTTAAATTATGAGTAACTTCATTGTAAATGCCTGTCCCTGAATATAAAACATATATTTTTGTTCTCTACTGCGATCTACTTGGAAGACACACTAATACATAC
>NW_022196898.1:3661364-3662196 GCF_008632895.1 Mastomys coucha
TATATATTTTATATTCAAATGTTTAAAAATTCCTGAAGACAATATAGTTGCTAAGAAAAATTTAGTTAAAGTTTTAAAAATTGAACCCAGTGGGAACAAAATTCTCAAACTTAACTTTCAAAACGTACTTGGGACTGATGGTGAAACCACAGATGGGAAGTAGAGAGTGGTTGTTATCCTTGACATTTCAGGAGGGAAGGAGAACAGAGTGGAAAACCATTATAGAGGTCCTGGATAGAAACTTCTTCCCAGTCGCTGTCTGTCAGATATTCCAGATGGCTGAGCGGTGCTTCAGTGGAATTTATAGTATTTTTAAAGGACCTGAGGGAAACAGATGGGATTCTTACTCTGAAGTCCCACAGAGTAGAAAGAAGGAATCTTTCTCTGTCTGTCTCTCTCTGTCTCTCTCTGTCTCTGTCTCTGTCTGTCTCTCTCTCTCTCTGTGTGTGTGTATGTGTTTAAAGTCTTTGATGATGTTGCCCACCTGTGTGCCTGACTAACACTACTCATTCATTATGTTATGAGATGCTCAGATTTTCTTATACTTCACTGGTGAAAGGGTAGTTTATAAGCAAAGTTAATTTAAAACTCAGTTGAAACCTGTTGTAAACATCAGGGATGTTAATGCAATAAGGTTTGTTAGCTGTTTCTTCCTGCTGCATCTGAGATTTTTTTCCCTGCCTTTTAATTCTTTAATTGGTAGAGAAAATGAACCTGATCAAGACCCAAAGGCTATATATAATGTTTTGGCACTTGCTGGGTGAGTTCAGGTTGTTAGTGAGGTGAGAGTTTTGTTCTTCAGGCTCAACATTATGCCAACACTGAAATAAGC
>NW_022196898.1:3662221-3663017 GCF_008632895.1 Mastomys coucha
AGTGAGTGTCCTGGAGCTCTGGCACTCCTTTAGTAGACTCTTCTACGTCTGTTCTCTGCTGTCTTCAGTAATTCCATGCTGTTAGGATATCAATAGGGAGAGGACATTGGTAAAACACTGTGTGGCATGCACAAAGCCCAGGGGTCAGCCACTATCACTGAAAGTAAACGATCCTGGAAAGGGATAAGCTTTTCTCCTCTGCTTGGTCCTCTCCCTGTGTGCCTGTACTGAGAGATGCCTTGTGCAAACATGGTGGACCGGCTACGGCACATCAGTTATGTGCTGTGCTACTGTGTACATTGCTTTGATGTCACACCAGCTACAAGTTATCCAGGTAACCTTATTTACAATCGCACTGACAGTATTTTGAGGCTCAAGGAATCGACAGGCCTAAGTCAGATCCTGGCCACACCCTGACCCTCAGAGCCCAAAGCTAACTGCCCTCCTCCCTGTACCATAAGTGTTTAGCTCAGGACTTCATTTGAGGTAAAATCTGGCTATCTTCCTCCTTCATTCATTCTGAGTAGTAACTGATACAGTAATGCTTTCTGTAGGTAGCTACATAAGGTTCGATCTACGTATGCTTCTCTCTGGTGCACATTCCCGTTTCTCTTTTCTTCCCGTGGAACTTGGCTACTCAAATCTCTCTGGTTCCCAGGCCAGCCAGCCCTTCCCAGAGGTCCCCAGTCCTTGGGTCCTCTGTGTATTATCAAGACAAGGTACTTTGTGTGTTCTGCTTAGAGCTTCTAGGTCTTACGCCCATCTCCATTTAAATGGGACACAACTCCTAAATCCG
>NW_022196898.1:3663061-3663471 GCF_008632895.1 Mastomys coucha
GGCCCTTGATCTCACCACTGAGGTCCCTGGTGTCAGTTAGCCCAGGGATCCTGGGAAGATTCATGATGAGTGCATCAAAGTGCTTCCCACGCTCAGAGCAGGGCCCCGGTGAAGGAAACTGAACTGGTTGTTTCTCTGGAATCAAAGCAAAGATCTGGATGCCTGGCAGGCTGGGAGGTGGCTGGGGAGAGCATTTGATTTCAGGATGCTGAGTTGTGCTGTCTCCGAGACCAGATGCAGGGTGCTCTCTGCCCTTGAATCCCAGCATTTTGCAAACCTGCCCTATAAAGCTATATGCCCTGAAGGGAGAGCTCTTCCCTGTCACATAACCACTATTTTACAAGTAAGTGTTCCTAGCATTCCTTCCACTCTATTAGACTATCAGGAGATGGCAGCTGTATGTCTTACAC
>NW_022196898.1:3663489-3663746 GCF_008632895.1 Mastomys coucha
TGTAACCCTCACAATAACTCTGTAAGAGGCAGTGGTATAGCCATTTTACAAAGAAACTTCTAGAACTCCAGTTTAAGACTTGCTAGGCTAGTATCTAAGAAGCAGCAGACCAAATATTTGAATGCAAGTTTGCCAGGTTCCAAAGCCCTCATCCCAACAGTTTTCCACTGGAAAATTTTTCTGTGGCCGGGCACACACTTACTGGAGTATTATTGGAACCAATACGGCATTTTCCAAGCAAGGAAAGAATGAGCCAG
>NW_022196898.1:3664312-3665091 GCF_008632895.1 Mastomys coucha
ATGGGCTGGTAGGAGATAAGCCAATGGATAAACAATGTCTAAAGACCTGCCCATCTTAGATCCACTATGGTCAGTGAGCACTATGGTTGGCTGTGCATTTCTACCAACTCTTCTAAGAGTTGAAACTTTATAATATCATGCTAGATAGGGATGTAACAATTCCTAGCCACATATCTGTGCTTGGCTCTTGAAAATGTTTCTGTTGTGAAGACGTGAACAAGCAGTAAAGTATCTTTGCTTTTGATGAGATTATACTATTGTTTGTGTGTTCACTTTAAACTCATGAGTACCAGTAGCCAGTAATGGAGAATCTGAAATTGGCAGGTACTGGCTGAAGTGCTTGTGTTTCTCCAGCAGTAGCAGGATTGTTCTAGCTCTGACACAATCCCTTACAATACACTGTCATGCTAAGCCCCATTGTATGCCATGCTCCAAATGATACAGTTGTAAGCCCTTAATGTATTGCTAAGGACAATGATGCAGACTTAGGCTGTGATCCCCAAATTCGATAACAAAAGTGTCTCTGTCAGGGAGAAAGAATCCAACTTTCAGAGAAGTGAAGATCTCAAGACAAAGAGCCAGTGGTGGATGCAGTAGTCAGGGATGTCCAGGGCACAGTGGCTCGTTAGTGGTAGGGGAGACATCGGGAGTGAGAGATACTCAGATAGAGCCAAAGCCACCATGTCCCTGTTTGACCTCATGCTGTGCGTGTGGCTTGAAGTAGACTCATGTCCAAGCACTGAGATGATAGCAGATAGGAAAGAGCCCTGGACTGAGAT
>NW_022196898.1:3666140-3666654 GCF_008632895.1 Mastomys coucha
GAGAGTAGTTGGCAGTGGCTGACTGGAGGTTTGTTTTGTCTCCTGGGCAGGAGCAGAGTTGTTATGGTAATATTCTGGGGCCAAGTGTTCAATGCTGAGTTTGAATAGAAAGAGCTCAGCAGCAGGGAAAGTTCCCAGCCCCAGGCTTGTTCTTGAACCTCTGAACTCTTCACAGAGTTTAGGCTTCACACTCACATTCTAACATAATTAGTATTATGGCAGATATCGCTAGCCTTTTATGGACATGGAAAAGAACTATGAGAAACCCCTTTAGGAGTGTGAGGACAGATGAAGTATCCACAATGGAGCTCACAGGGCTAGAGTGTACACTTCTACATTGTTTATTGAAGTTATTTTTTTATCCTCTATAAATGACTGTTTTGCCAACATGGGTATAGAATGCCCATAGAGACCAAAAGAGGGTATTAGATCCCCAGAACTGGAGTTGTAGATGGTTGTGAGCCAAGTGTAGGAGTTGGGAACCGAACCTAGGTTCTCTGCAACAAGTTTATGA
>NW_022196898.1:3666664-3667023 GCF_008632895.1 Mastomys coucha
TTAGCCGCTGAGCCATGTCTCCAGTACAGAAAGTAGACTTTAAACTTTAACCAGCACCACTAAGGAGTATCTGGATCTTTGCATTCAAAGGTCTTTTTCCCCCATTAACATTGGCTTCTCTCTGAAAGGTCAGTCCACAGATATGGCTCCTTAAATATTTTAATTGTCCTTGAACAGAGTGAGCCCCGAGCCCTACATAGTTAGGATGAAATGGCCTAATAGCCACCGTATTTTTCAAATGGATCTGTTAAATTGCAGAATTATTCAGTCACCTAGGCACCTCTCTCTCTCTCCATTTTCTTTATTCTCTTTTTAAGAAGCAGCATCTCTCTGCAGGCTACAGAATGACCTTATTCGGG
>NW_022196898.1:3667034-3667450 GCF_008632895.1 Mastomys coucha
TTCCCTGTCTCATTTTCTAATTCCCACATGAGAGCATCTCACTGACACACTGACACAGAGCTCATGCTAGCAGGACAGAGTAATGAACAGATTTTAAAGTTAAGAGTTCCTACCTGAGTGGCTCAGGTTCCTTCTGGTCCCACAACACTCAGAGGAAGCTTCACTCCCAGGTGCTCTAACAAGCCCAGGGTCACAGGATCACAGAGACAGCTTGACTCTGAGGAGTTCTGACACAACCAGGATCACAGGAAGGACAGGCTCCAGTCAGATTTAGCAAGGGCATGTAGCACTAGAGATAACCAGATGATGTGGGGCAAGTGTAAGAATATAAGCAACAAAAACCAAGGTCGCTTGCCATCATCAGAACCAAATACTCTCACCATAGCAAGTCCTGGACACACCAATATACCAGAAAA
>NW_022196898.1:3668072-3671419 GCF_008632895.1 Mastomys coucha
CACTGGCGTAGTTTGGGGGAAGGGTTTTGCCCCAAGCATTTTACCTGTTGCGGGAACAAAGGAATTCCGATTAAATTCAAGATATAGACTCCTCCCTGAGAACATCTTTGCTCCAGTTTTTACTTATTAGAGATATGTTTTGCCTTTTGATTATATACAATTTTACTCATTTTCAATTTTCGCCTCTTTTTTAATCATACCTTGTTTTGCTCAGGTTTAAAGGTGTAGTGCCTCTCGCTTGTTTTGAAAACTCATTTTTTATATGGCGTATTGCCTCACCTTGCCCAGGAAAAGGGGCTCCTTTAGGTTTTTACTCAATGACAACTTTTTACTTTTAATTGCCAAGTAGATACAGACACAATATCCTTTTATAGACATGCTGTTGTCCTCTATATTTTAAATTTTCTACAGGCCAATGTTTAAAGTCGACCTGCGACAAATTGACCTTGACATACAAAGTCTATTTATTCTCATGCTATTGTACATTAGAGAGACCCACTCACCAATACATGACATGGTTTGGGTCAGAGGCTCAGTCCTCATTTTTTCACGAAGAGAGGAGGAGATTCAGTGGCTCCCAGAGAGATTGGTACACCGGTTCGATTCAAAACAGCTGCTGTCCTAACAAGAAAGCTCAAAAGGTTTTTATTCTTCCCTTTTTCTTTCGTTCAGTTTGTTCTAGACTGACAGGCTTTTCCTGCCAGTTTTGAATGTGTTTTTCCCGTTTGGTTTAGAATTCTGCTTACTCCTGATAAATCAGACAGAAAGTAAAGCTTGGCTCATCCAGAACAAAGTTTTGCTGTCATTTCAATGTGTACATTCTGAGAGCAGGCGACATCCCGAAGTCGCTGACATACCACCAAGATTCCAACAGTTCAAAGGTTATTTCATCTACCAGAGTCTTCAAAAGACTTATTTACATTATCTTGAGACCTGTTCCCTGGGCAACCGACTCCAAAACTCTAACAGAAAAATTACAACTGTAAAACCTTGTAGACATAGATTCGCTCGTTTGGGCCCCGTACATGTGCTCTTGGCTCCAGCCGCCCCGTTTCGGCGTCAGGCTGTCAAAAGTTCCTCGACTGCTTCCAGAAAATCATGGCAGCTTCCAGACTTTACAGGTTTCATAGACATTTCTTGACATATCTGTGTAAAAAGATGGTACTAAGAGAATCTAGTCCACTGATTATGAAGTTTACCCAGACAAAGGCACATACCTAGTGGCTGTATCTCTGCCAGAGACACGCCTTAGTTCAATATACTTGGCCCATTGTGTCAAAAAAGACAGAGTCAGTGTGAATTTCAGATCCCCAGTTTACACACCGATATGATTCCCATACAATATATGTGCCGAACTAAAATTGTCTTGATCCTGCCTCTTGTTTTGATATATTTAAGGGGTGAAATGTAGACTCCCTCCCCAAAGCCCAGACAGTAACACAGAGCTGCAGAAGCGGCTACATTCAAAAGCTCCACCTTCATTGAACAAGAAAGAAGTTACTGATTAGACTGTGACACTGACGTAGTTTGGGAGAAGGGTTTTGCCCCAAACATTTTACCTGTTGCGAGAACAAAAGAATTCCAATTAAATTCAAGATGACTGAGTGACCAGACCTCGTGTTGTCTAATGTTTTACTTTTCCCACGTGAGAACGGTACAGTATGGCTAGCCTACCTCTTCTTATCTCTTTCAATCTCTTCCTATCTATTTCTTATCTTACTCCTATTTCCAGAAGAACTCTTTAATTCTTTCATGTTGGCTCTGGATGCCAACAATACAGACCCTACAAGAACACAAATGCCAGCCCAGGCTACTATACCCAGCAGAACTCTCAACTACCATAGATGGAGAAAACAAGATATTCCATGACAAAACCAAATTTACACAATATCTTTCCACAAATCCAGCCCTACAAAAGATATTAGATGAAAAACATCAACATAAGGAGCAAAACTACACCCTAGAAGAAGCAAGAAAGTAATCTTTCAACAAATCCACACAAGCCTAATTCTACCTCTTACAACAAAAACAACAGGAAGTAACAATTACTTTTTCTTAATATCTTAATATGAAAATTAATATTACCAACATATCCTAATCGATTGAAATCCAAAAACATGAGGAATTAGAAATTTGTTGATTGTCATCCAATGGTCTCTCTAATTTGGTAATTGGAGAAATAGGTTCAATATTATATAATCCATATACACTTTCAGCTTGTGTGTGACAGTTGCTTGCTGTGTACAACATAAGGGTCTTGAGATCTTGTTTCTCCTATCTCAGCCTCTCTATTAGTAGTATTGTTTATTTCATGTTTTTACAGTATACTATGGTTTTCAGAACAGCTTACATATGTTAAAAGTATTTATATACCCAAAAGTAATGTAGACAATCAAATTGGGATGGGGCTTGTAAGAGAACAACAACGTGTGAGACTGAATGCTTTGCTTGACGTTTGTCACTCTTGGATCAAGTTACCACAGTAAGAGCCAAGATCTTAAGCTCTACTAAATACAAAACAAACAAACAAACAAAAACGCTTTATATATATTTATGTTCATTTAAGAAAATATTGATGTATTATTTTGAAATATACAGTTAATACATTTGGAGTTATTTAAAATTTATATTGAGAAAAACGTTTGTATTTTCAGTATTGCCGTAGACAAGCATCTACATAAGACTGTTAAATTGATTGTTGTTTTATATCAAACATCTTTTATAATACTCACTTTTATTGTTACAATATTTTATAAATTTTAAAGAACATGATAAAAAAGATATTATAAGTATTGAAAGGGGGTCTCTGGGAGGAGTTGGGGTACAAAAGGAAAACAAGAATGTGATTTAAGGAGCATAACCAGGATGATTTGACAGGAGGATTTAAGGATGTTAACAAATTCAGATAAATCGAAATCATGTAACTTTTCTCATCATATTACAATAAAACTTTTTAAAAAAAGTTTATGTCCCCCCCCCCAAAAAAAAGAGTTCCTACCCATTGGCCTTACCTGAGAAAGGAGACTGAAGAGCTGGGTTGGCTTTAATTATTGCAAAGTAGCCCCAGAGCCTGAGCATGCATCTGGTAAGCCCTACACCCTTTTGAAGTGTGTCCTTACACCTAGAGCAGATCTTTTCCACTAGAGTTTTCTGAAAATGGTCAATATTTGCACTGTGCAGTATGGCAGTCACTTGCCACTCCACCCTTCTGTATTGAGACTGGCAGAAATGAAAACATTCCGAAGAGGCATTTGTGGCTCTCAGTCTATCAGACAATTAAAGCAATAGACCCCAAAGAAATGGGAATTTCCCAGGAATCTGAGACTGGAAAAGGCCCCACCAGAGTG
>NW_022196898.1:3671793-3672020 GCF_008632895.1 Mastomys coucha
ACACTTCCACCAAATGAGAGATAGGTATTGTCCATATGTCCTAAAGTTTTCTGAGTCTTCAGCCTGATACTTTGATTATATTTTGAAATACTTTTGATAAGGCTGAGTACTTGAGGGAGTTGCCAGGACCCATCACTGTGAAGCAGGGCTGATTTCTTGACTGTTCTAGGTTCTACCTGCTAATACAGACATTCATAACCATTGGTGTCCAGTCACAGATACTAAAA
>NW_022196898.1:3672030-3672137 GCF_008632895.1 Mastomys coucha
CTAGTTAGCCCAAAGGTATCCACTTGCCTTCTGGAGATGTTCCACAAAATCTTTAGGGTATAGAGCATCCTTCCTGTGGACAGACAGCAGTAGATGACAAAACACAG
>NW_022196898.1:3672147-3672445 GCF_008632895.1 Mastomys coucha
TATTAACATAAATATTTCACATGCACTACTGAATGCCACAGAACAACTAATTCTTAAATGTGAGCATATCTTTGTAGTTGATATCTAAAATCTATGCACAGGCATGGAATACAGGATAGTGAAGGAAAGTGTGCCTAAAATTCACACAGACACTGAGCTTCCTATGTACAAAACTATTACTAATTTACATGGCTGAGTCTAATTTCATGACTTAACAAAGACGGTCCCCAATTTCACAAAGGAACAGATTTTCAACTGTTTTGCTCTTTAAGGATCTGCTAGTCTCCTTCCTATATGC
>NW_022196898.1:3674054-3675037 GCF_008632895.1 Mastomys coucha
ATGATAGATAACTTGTTTACATTAAAATAAAACCATGTTGGTTTTATGTGTATGTGAAGATTTAGTCTTCCATGTGTCCGACTTCTAGATCATTCCTGAGCTGTGTGGGGGCTGGGTGAGTCTCAGAAGAGCAAGAACAGGCAGTGCAAGTTCACAGGTCAAGGGCCATGTAAAATTTCACAACACCCATTCTATCTTGATTCTTATATTGGAAACAGAAATTCCACTGAACGGCACAGTGTAACTTACTAATGTTGCTTGCTCTTGAATTAGTTCTTCGTGGGATTAATGGGATTGGTTGGCTTTTTGCAAGTGTGATTAAAAGAAACTCTTTTTAGTTCCTTAACAAGACTCTGGAGGCTTTTTAATGCTCTTAAAAGGTAAAGCTGGAAACAAACTGATTTGTTACTGTTTTTATTCTTATTTTAAGCAGACTCAATATTGTTCTTGGAATCTAACTGACTTTACATTTGCTTAAAGGAATTTAACGTGGCGTTTTCAAACAGCGGGTGCTATGGCTCTGTAATGTTCTGAGCTTTGATTTGTAAAGGCTTTGTTTTACTTCTTCATAGGCTTGTTGATTGGAGCTGGCTGTGCCCTCTACCCCTTGGGCTGGGACAGTGAGGAAGTTCGGCAGACTTGTGGCTACATCTCTGGCCAGTTTGACTTGGGTGAGTTCTTGTTATCCTTCTTAGAAAAGGGGCTTATCTGGAAGGAAGACGGTCTGGGGCTGTGTTTGCATACATACATAAAATACATACATACATACATACATATTTACATAATATATACATTTATCCATTTGTTTATTGAAGAGTCATTGATACCCTACTGTTTGCCAGCACTATAGTTTATATAGCAGATTCTAAGAAAGGAAATGGCCTTGCTCTCATGAGCTTTTATATCCTATGATTAATTTGTTCAAAACCATATATTTATCACTCATTATCCATGCTGAAAATATCTCTAGGGAATTCACAGGC
>NW_022196898.1:3675693-3676888 GCF_008632895.1 Mastomys coucha
TACACACTATTAACTAGGTTCATGACTCAGGCCCCTGTAGCAAAAGGTAGATTAATAAGGGAAAAGTATGTGCATGTGTTTCAAATAGGTGTTACAGGACCTTCGCTCTGCTGAGAAGGTAAAGACATCGTATAGATGCTAAATCCATGGCTTCCTGTGCAGGTTTAATGAGTAATTAGACAGTCAGAAAGAGCTGTGATTGCACAAGGCTGTGTGGGGTGTGAGCCAATAGTAATAGCCAGGCCGTATGTCTGCCTCCCTCTCTGTGTGCCTGTGTTGACAAGACATGGATGCTCTTCAGGGGTAAACAGTTGTGGCTCTTATGCCCTGCTTAGAGGGAGTTCACAGTCTTCTTAGGTTTCATGACCTGATTCTGGGCAGAAGGGCTCAGGCAGGTCACAGTGTCTTTCCTGCTTCTGTTCTTCTCCCAAAATCCAAGGTGCCATAAATGGGGGGTAATTGTCCCGCCATGACTGGCAAGGGCAGCCAGTCTGCTCCCTCTGCCGTATGGACAAGAAGCTGAGTGTCTTCTGCTCAAGCTTCCCCTAGCATGTGCAGTTTACTAACCTAGACATCCGCCGCTCACATAAAGCACTCGATTCCAAGAAGAAAATTCTGCGAGAATTGAACTGGCCTTGTGATTTTTATTATATCCTACATCAGTAGTTTTGAATTTTTATGTTATAATGGTGAAGACTATTTTTTTCCTGTTCATGTAATGAGCTGCATCGCTAAACAGTGTTTAAAGAAAATAAGTGGATACTGAAAAAGGTAAAAAGAAGTGAGACTGAAAATGAAATGGCTTCTCTTTGGGATGACAGTTACCTTGTTCTCCTCAGGGGGACACTGGCTCCCTCAGTATAAAGCAGTGTGTTCATAATATGCATAAATATCTCAAGCAATATCCCGAGTCTCCTCTCCCCTCTTCCAGGACAAGCTTGCCCAAGTCTGGATTGCTTTTGCATAGTGCATACTATGTCCAGGGGAAATATTTTAAGATGTTTGGCTTTTCCTTTCTCTGGTGTTTGAAGCATTCCTAACTCCTTAACACGGGCCCCAACTTGACCGGAATCCTGTTCTCCACTGACCTATTGCTGTGATGCATTGTTGAATTAATTAGCAGAGGGTAATGAGACTGGCTGGACCCCAGTTCCCTGTGCTTTATCAACACTGCACATTAAAAAAAAAAAAAAAA
>NW_022196898.1:3678171-3678918 GCF_008632895.1 Mastomys coucha
TGAATGCATTAATTGTTCTTTTTCTTAACTATGGGTGACACGTGACCAACTCCTTTGGGCTCCTGCTGCTCCGACTGCTTTGCTCTGATGGACTGTGAGCTAAAACAACCCCTTTATCACACCAACAGGGGGCGTGGTGATTATCTTGATGATGCTGTTCTACTCCAGTTGGTGAGATTCAGCTAGAGGTTTCTATAAAGAGCCAGATTGTAATGTTTTCGACATGGCAAATGATGTGTCCCTGCCCCGACTACTTAGTCCAGCGACTGGAACATGAGAGATTGTGGACAAAGGGCGATATTTATTTACAAAGGCAGACAGTGGGGCTACAGTAAGATGATGTGCGATCCCAGGCAAACATGACCTGTCACACATTAGGAAATTGTTCCTTTTGAAAGGGTGTGCTCACTCACTGATCCTTACAGCAGCTGGTGATATGCTTGGGACAGTAGAAAACCAACTGCACAGCCTTGTTCTATAATCCTACTGAGCTGGATAAATGTCTTGATGGGTAGCAGTGCACTGCAGATCCACTGTGGCCCACACCAGCCCTCACACTGGCGTGTGCATCACAGAGCCAGTGACCCTGGAGATGCTTTCTGAGGTTTCTGAGGAAAGGGTCCTATGCCTGTAGGAGAGGAACTAAAACCAAGCTGTCCTATCCTGGCCTCCACACACACACACTTCAGAATGAAGTAAGCAAGCAGCAGAGAGGAGCAGAGGTGGACAACAAAGCCAGCCCAAGAT
>NW_022196898.1:3679139-3679533 GCF_008632895.1 Mastomys coucha
TGGAGCTGAACCCTCAAGGCTGTACAGCATTTGCGTAGGTATAGATTGAGTGTCCTGAGGGTGTATAGAAGGTTGGACTGCAGGGAGATGAATGGATTCCGCCAGGAAGGAGCCTTCTTTATGAGTAGATTTTCTGTTTGAGCAGGGTTTCGTAGAAGCAACTTTTAAAATTAATTTTATTTATCTGAAGTAATTGTCATCTCAGAGGCTTATTGCCCCCATCTGCTAACCTAGGCCTAGTCCTGAAAGCTTCTAACAATCTACTCTAGGCCTAGAATGTTTTCAGCCTCTGAGACTTACTGCCGAGTAGGCTCACCCTTCCTAGGTCTTTCTTTCTGAGCTCTGGCTGGTTCTTTCAACTCAGCTGTTCTGACTCAAACTCATCTCCAAGCTG
>NW_022196898.1:3679636-3680429 GCF_008632895.1 Mastomys coucha
TTTTCCCTCTCCCCCTACCCTTTTTCCCCATCTCCCATCTCTCCTTTTCTCTATTTCCCCCACCTTTCAATTTGGGCCAGCCTGGCTGCACATCTACCCTTAAACAGAAAACTACTGCCAGAGATAGTTTGTCTGAATTAGCTTCTTTTGAAGATTTGTGAGTTGCCATCAATGGTAAGAAGAGAAAAGCCACCGTTGTCTTCCTTTGTTGGGCATCCGAGTTTATTTCATCCATGTAGCCTGTGGTTACAACAAGGATCAATGGTAGTTTGAGCCATGTAAGTACCAACAGTGGCGATTGTCTCCATTATTTGTTGAAAGAACAGGAGTGTAAGTGATAGGAACAGTCCAGGACACAGCCGAGCATCTGACATATAAGGAAAGCCTGGCAGAGATTTGCCATTGATGGGACTGTTTTAATATGTGCTTTTAATGTGGTTTTTTTTTTAACATATTAAACCTGGGGTGCCCATAATCAGGTTGCCCAATTGGTTTAGTTCATGCCTCAGAGATGTCTTCATCCATCGAAGACTTTATAATTATATCCTTATATTCAAAAGAAGCTTTTCAATTAATTTGTCTTGCTAATTTGCCAAGTAAATTTGAGTAATTATTGCTTTCATTTTGCTATTTTAATTTGATTAAGAAGCCACCATTTCTTCTGGCCTGGAGGTTGAGCTGCTGGTGCGTGCTAAGCATCCCAGCAGTGGAAAGGTGGGGGTTGGTCTTCGCATTTCCAATCCAAGGAAAAATCCTTCTCGCTGCCATTTAAATAATGACCACTGTATTAGTG
>NW_022196898.1:3680682-3682088 GCF_008632895.1 Mastomys coucha
TTCCTTCTTCCATAGTCCTTATGTTGGCCTCCAGCAGAAGGTATGGCCCAGATTAAAGGTATGCACTAACACATCAGGATTTGGAAATTTAGATCCGTTTGCCTCAGTCTCCTGGGACTAAAGGCGGGTTCCACCATGCCTGGGCCTAAGCTTTTCATGGTCACTATGCCTCAAGATCTGGATCAAAAGTGTGTATTAGCCCATGTCAAGATCCAGATCAGAAGCCTGTGTCTTCCAGCCCCAGGATCTGGATCACAGGTGTGCCCTCCATTTCTGGATTGCAGCTCATTCCAGATGCAGTCAAGTTGACAACCAAAAGTAGCCATCACAACCACATACCTCTAAACTCATCTCCTTTGGCTGTCTGACCCCCGAGCCATACGTTCCATCCTCAGACCTAACTACCCATGATCTGTACGTTATATGGAGGACAGTGGGTAAAGCTGAGGAGGGAGACACTTCCTTCTACTTCCCCACCCCTAATCCTTTTTACAGTTTTGGACTTTTCCAAGCATTCATGGTGCATTTCTAGCTGTATGACCTGTCTGCCAGCTGACACACAAAAGCTTCCATTAGTTAAAAACAATGACAGAGACACCTCTGATCGACCTCTGCGACATTTAATGTGACCTATATAATTTTGGCTATTTTTACAAATCTCTTGTGCCTTGAGTGGATGTGCTAGCTGCTCCACGTGCAGGCAGCTCCCGACTGCCATGCTAGAGTCAGATGTTGTTTTGTTTTGCTGTTTGTTAGGATTTTTTGTTTGTTTGTTTTCTTGTCTCACGTGGAATTACTTCTCATCCTTCAGTTTAGCAGCAGACTCCTCTTACCCAACGCAGCAGTCACTGCTTAAAGTAAGCGTACGGTCGCGTTATGAGACAGCTATTTGTGAGGCTAGTGCATGGTAAGATCTGAACACACATCAGGATTTAGCCAGGAAGCCTGGAGAGACCGTTCAGCAGCTAACTGTGTGTGATGCTCTGGCAGAGGCCTGGAGTTTGGTTCTCAGCATCTATATTTAGTGAGTCACAGCTGCCTGTAACTTGCTCTGAGCCATCTGACACCTACCCTCTTCTGGCCTCTGCTGGCACCTTCACTAATGTGCTGCATGTGGCTAGTCCCTAGAACAGCTCCAAACGTTTGAAGCTTAAGACCAAGTTACTGGATACCATCTAGGAGGCCCTTCATGGACTTCGATTCTCTCAACAAAGTCCCCAGTGCAAGAGGATGTTAGATCAAAGTCAGGCAGCTGTTGGGAGTTCAGCTGAGACATGGCCCGTGTATTCCAAGGAACCTTGGAGAACTCAGGAACCTAGCTTTAAATGATACAGAGATGTCTAAGTTTATTGTTATTTTTTATTAGATATTTTCTTTACTTACATTTCAAATGATATCCCATTTCC
>NW_022196898.1:3682936-3683699 GCF_008632895.1 Mastomys coucha
ATATATATATATGATAGTTTCCAGCTTATACCCTGTTTCTATAGATTTTGATATTTGACACCCAGATAAAGGCATGGCTCCCTGAGGGACTCAGGCTTGGTCACTACTCAGAAAACAGCCAAGGTGGGTCATAGTTTAAAGAACCAGGCAATAGGTTTTGAGAAGTTACAAATTTTGCCCCTGCAGCCTGGGATGGAATGCTGCTGCCTTTATTTATTTATTTATTTATTTGTTTGTTTGTTTCAGTTCCTTGCAGCAATATCTGGCAATGAAATTCAGCAATCCCAGAAAAAGAAAAAAAAATGTCACCATTGTTTTTTGAAACAATATTTCTCTGTGTAGCCCTGCCTATCCAGGAACTTGCTTTGTAGACCAGGCTGGCCTGGAACTCACAGAGATAGGCCTGCATGTATGCTGAGATTAAAGCTCTGTGCTACCACATAACCTGTGTGAAGTAAGATTTCTTGATGTTCAACCGCTAACCAGTGCTGGGATTGTGCTAATCTCCTTTAGAAGAGTCTTCATTTGTTAGAGTGCCTGTTAGTGGTGTGCCCCTTTTAGACACCATCAAAAGCACTTATGGAAACTTAGGGTCAATGCCACCCTAATGTTTTTTCATATGCTGTTGATGTTTTCCTGCTGTCTTCTGCTTGGATATTCGTTTGTCCAGAAAACATTTTAAGTGGAATTGGTCTTGGGGTGTATTTTTGAGGTTTGGGTTATTTCTTGGAACTTGATCCTCTTCAAGAGGTAAGAAACAGTA
>NW_022196898.1:3685353-3686009 GCF_008632895.1 Mastomys coucha
TTCCTGGGGGATGGGCTTTAAGGGCTTATAACCTCAACTTACTTTTAGTTCTCTCTGCTTCCTCCTCCTCCTGCTGCTGCATTCCCATCATGCCTTCCCAACCATGATAGACTGAATCCTTCTGGGACCACAAGCCCAAATAAACCCCTTCTTCCTTTAGCTTCTCTATAGTTGTGATATTTTGTCACAGCAGCAGAATGGTAACTAAGACATCTTTATTGTCAATAGTCTTAGGAGACACCACAGGTGAGGGTTTTTTATGTCCATAGGACAAGGTTATCTAACATAAAGGCCAAGGATATTGTCTTGCAATTTTTTTCAAGATTTTCTAGAAACTTCAGGTTCCCGAAGCTCCAGCTCCTCACTTGTGACACAGACCCACTGCACTTGCTATACTGTCCTGGGCTCCTAAGTTTTAGCCCTGTGGATTGTGGGAAGCAAGAGAAAGCATGAAGCTTATACCTCTTACAGTGCTGTGAACAAAGTCTCCATGCCAGTCTAAGGGGCTAACCCAGGCGTAGAGAAAATCTCAGCTTTTCATCTTATTTTACGTTACTGCTCCAATACTTTAAAACACCTCTGCACAGACAGTGGCATTGCTTTGTTGTCCAAAGAAAACAGAGATCAAGGGCATAGTCTACCCTACAGTGCAAGGA
>NW_022196898.1:3686020-3687269 GCF_008632895.1 Mastomys coucha
AGTCTTGGTTTCTGTTGGTAGGATTCTTGCGTTTGCCTTTCGCCATCTCTTGTTTTTTGGTGTTAGATATTCTTAGTGTCTCTGAGTAGAGCTTGTCCTGTCCCTGCCGCCCTTCAACTCCCCTGCGACTAGTGGGGCCTGTGCCTCCTGGCTGGCTGCTCCCGTCTTAGAAACTCACCAGAAAGAAAAATCCACCAGAAGCTTTCTTAATGAACATAGCAGTTGCCAGACATGGCTTTTTGTTGGTGAAATGTGTGCCATGCTTAATTAGCAGGATGAATCCTTTAAAATGAACTTTCTCTGATAAACACACTTGAGAGTGAAGGTTGCCTGAAATAACAGAGTTTCCCATCCTGTCATGGAAGGAGTCTAACTGCTATCTAGGAACAGAAGCACCATACCAACCATGAGTGATGTTTAGATTTATCAACTTGTATGGCTTAGGTTCTGAGCAGTCCAAACCCAAACCCACGTGGCCACAGTGGTGAAGCAGGCTCACATGGAGAGCTCTTGCTGGGAGGCATCAACTCTGGTTTGTGGGATAGGAAGCTAGGAATCTACACCATCTTCAAGAGGAGAAAAGACCAGTGGGATAGTTGGGGAACTTCGGCAAAGACAGTCTCCTTACCAGGAAACAGGTAAAAGTACTGCAATAACTGTGTCATCTTCAGTGATGAACTCCAGCTGTGACCTTCTGCTTAGCTCGGTATCCACCACTTGATCTATCTATCTATCTATCTATCTATCTATCTATCTATCTATCTATCTATCTATCTATCTATGGAGGCAGGGTTTCTCTGTGTACCCTTGGCTGTCTAAGAACTCACTCTGCAGAACAGGCTGGCCTCAAAATCACAGAGATCTTCCTGCCTCTGCCTCCCCAGTGCTGGAATTAAAGACATGTGCCACCACTGCCAGGAACCACTTGATTAATTAATTAATTTATTATTGATTTAAGTTTTATTGCATTATGATGAGAAAAGATACATGATTTCAATTTATCTGAATTTTTTAACATTTAAAAATGTATTTCAAGTAATAGAATTAAATCACATTCTTGTTTCCCTTTTGTACCCCAACTCCTCCCAGAGATCCCCCTTCAATACCTACAATACCTTTTTTTTGTCATATTCTTTAAAATTTATAAAATAGTATAACAATAAAAATGAGTATTATAAAAGTTGACATTTGTAACTATTGTATCAAGTTTGAAGAAGAGGGCTTTATAAGTTACTCTTTCTCTGAGATG
>NW_022196898.1:3687280-3688441 GCF_008632895.1 Mastomys coucha
TTAGCCTTTCTATTGAAGGATGTATGAGTGTGAATTGCCAAGGGGAACACAATCCTGCTGGACCCCTGCAGTATTTGCCAGTGGTGGCTCTTTCATGCACATTGGTGCCCAAACACAAAGAGCAATCTTGAACAGTTTGATAAGCCATTTATCTTTTATTTGCTTCCGTTTGCTTTGATTCCACTGTGTAGCTCAGGCTAGCCTTGAACTTGTGATCTTCCAGTCTTTCTGCCTTCCAAAACCTGGTATTACAGACACATGGCACCATGCCTTGATCAGGTTGTGTTACTCCTGCTTGCTGGTGTTTGTTTATTTGTTAAATAAGTATATGTATGGCGGGATTCCATTTGAGGCTTCTTTTATTTTTATCTTGGAAATAAGGTGTTTGAGAAAGAATAGCTAACCATCCATCCTCTGTTAGATTTTACAGTGGGTATTGGAATTTACTAGAAGGAATCATAAGATTGGGCCTGACTGGATTTGGTTTAATTATATCCCCCTTGATTTGCCTTCCAAGCATGGTGAGACTGTAGAGGGGAAACCTCCTAGCTGGGAGCTGATAGCCAGCATCAAAGCCCTGCCTGAAGCCACTGGGTTCCCAATAGCTCAGTGCCTACAGAGCGTACACAGACACCACAGTGTTCAGTGGAGATGTGACACAGACAGGGTGGGATGTTGATGCCATCACAGTTGAATGCTACCTCTCTTCACACAGGGTTGTGGCAAACTTCTGTGGGTCTCACCAAGCAATAGCACCGGGAGACAGACTTGGGGTTTGGGGAGACACTCTTCCTTTGGGTCCACCCAGAAGTCAAAGAGCAGGATTTCCTAGGAACTCTCTGCCTTTATAAAAGCATGCTCAGACAGAAACTTAAGAATGACCTTCATGGCCTTTGTGGTGGCAGTGAACTCAAGGAAGCCTTGCTGGTTATTTTAGCTATTTCCACCTAAAGAGCAGCTTCTGTGTTCATTCACAGTGTGAGCACAGAGGCCACCTCTGCTCCAATGACACCAAACGGCGGTTGTCTTTAGTAAAGCTTTTAGGTTGCTTCAGTGTTAAGGGGCAAAGATCAGTAATGCATGTGATTGGCAGCTAGCCAGCTAGCCAATGACAAAGGAGGAAACTGCATTTAATAAGAATGGTACGGTACGAGGATGTAT
>NW_022196898.1:3688452-3689205 GCF_008632895.1 Mastomys coucha
TAGCCAGCTAGCCAATGACAAAGGAGGAAACTGCATTTAATAAGAATGGTACGGTACGAGGATGTATGTTAATAGGTGTGTCTAATGCGTCCCATAGAGCGTTGTGGGAGTCATTCCACACCTCCTAGCTTCACCTTTTCTTAAGGAGGTGTTTGGGGTTCTTTGGCATATGCACTAGAGGATGATGGGTAGGCCAGGCATCTTTAACTTCTCTCTGGTGATTATGTGGTTCTTACATGTTTGCTGGGTGCAGAAGGAAGGACCCTAGATCAATCTGACACCAAAGAAAATATTACCTCCTGGGAGGTAATATCGACACTCAAGGCCCTAGACCTCCCTGCTCCTTTTGTCCTAAGTGACTATCTCTCGAGCCAAGTGCCCAGGTTTTCATGAATTTAGCTGTGCCAGATTTCACATATCAGCACAGCTGGGTGCCTTGAGTGTCAATACTGCCTCCCAGAAGGAGGCTCATAACACCTTTACCAGAGAACGAGTCATTCCTCCAAACCAGCTGTATGCAATCCTTCCCTACGTGCACATGGCCTCAGGGAGGGGATAGAAGTCTATTGGCTGGGAAGGACCAAGCTGGGGATCCGACTCTGCAGCTGTCAATGCAAAAACATAGCTCTCATATCAAAGGGAATGAGAGATTATTCTAGAGCCAAATTTGAGTGACCAAGACCTCGAAGATATGCAGCGAGGTCATTCCAGGTTCCATATTCCCACCTGGAAGGAGTTTCAAGAAGTCTTTTT
>NW_022196898.1:3689216-3690646 GCF_008632895.1 Mastomys coucha
ATAGCTGCAGAACACAGAAAGTTATAAATAGGGCAATTTTAAAATACAGTAATGAGTACATCAGAAAGGAGGCTAAAGCAAGATGGGGGGAGCTCTGCTATAGACCTCAGATACTATCTAACATTATTCTTAGCCTTTGAGTTGGTGGAAGTTAGGTGTCTGCTAATTTAATAGATTCCAGAAAGGTTAATCTATGGATGTTAGTTCCAACACAGAGGTAGGCAAGGAATGGCTACTCCGGGGCTAAGGCTAGCCCAAGATAAGGTAGCCAGCTTCTGGCCCTGCAGCACTCCAGCCGTTCCACACCACTGCAGTTCTCATTAGTCAATCTGTCTTTGCAGAAAGAGCTTTATTCCAGGAATTTCGTTCCCTCAGCTAAGGAGGCGTTATCATCCATGCTAGGTGCAGACTTCCAGTGCGGCTTCTTTAAGACTTCCCACACTCCTGCCTATAACCCCCACCATTCTTAACTGCTCTGTAAATAAGCCTAGTAAGCAAATTTATACTGATATGAAGTACACGCAGTCCTCTTTAGCCGTCAGTGGGAATGATTCCAGGACCCTTGCAGACACCAGTCTCAGAGAATGTCCATGTTCCTTATTGAAATTGGTGTAGTGTCCTCAGATAGCCTCCATGATTTTCCTGTACATTTAATTTCATCTCCAGAGGGCTTACAATACCTGCTCCAATGTAACAACCCCACTTGTACACGATGAGGGGGATAAGGACTCGAAATAGTGTACATACATGTTCACTGCAGACACCACATTGCAGGTAAGGAGTGCCTTGATTTTCAGTTAAGTCAAATTTGTGTTTCAAAAATCAGTAGATACCAAGGTCAGACACAATGTTCACATGTTCTAGTTTGATGATGAAAGATGATGCTGGCTTATCCGCCCCACCCCGCCCCTTGCCCACCTTCTACTTATTTGCTTTGAGCATGTGAAATTACTTTAAAGAATGAAGGCATCCAGGGCTGACAAGAAGTGTCAGTGGTTAAGCACACCTAAGGTTCTCTCAGAGGGTCCAGGTTCAGTTCTCAGCTCCAAGTTCTAGGGGATACAATGCCCTCTTCTGGCCTCTGTGGGCATTGCATGTGATGCACATATGTACATGCAGGCAAAACACCCACACACAAGAAATGAAAATAAATACTTTTTAATGAAGTCCAATGTTGTGGTTCTGTTTAATGTTCCTCCTGCATGTGCGTGTGTGTACACACACACACACACATACACACACACACGCACACACAAACAGGCTCATGTGTTAGGACACCCATTCTTAGAAGGTGTGCTATTTTAAGAGCTTAAGCTACCTTCTGGCTGGCTGGCACTGGGTAGGCTGCTGAAGGCAACCTTCCAAGGTACAGCCCCATACACTTGTTCTAGTTTGGCTCTCTCATCTTCCTGTTCTGTCCCCCTTGAGGG
>NW_022196898.1:3693168-3694207 GCF_008632895.1 Mastomys coucha
AAAAAAAAGGAGGAGGAGACTGGGTGACCCTGCTGGTGTGGAGTGGGTGTATACAATGCAGAATGATCACATTTTAAACTAGAACAAGAGACTGAGCCACGCTGTTCCTTCTAGGGCCTCCAATAACTTATGTTACATGCCTCCCACAAGGACCTATGTCACCAAGGCTCCACTGCCCACTCATGATGCCCAAACTGTAACTTTCATTAACAATTATCCACAGGGGACACAAACTTAAGCAAATGGTGCCTGAACCATCCTGGATGCCAGGTAGTCCAGGGGCATAGGTGACCTGAGTTTTTCTGCTTCGTTCTGTGTCTAACAAAGCCTGTGGGACCTGACTCTGGAACCTGTGCTGGCTCTCAAGGCAGGAGCTAGGATAGTTTGGGGCTCCAATTGTACAGCTGAGTATCCATAGCAGGTGGCAGCCCTAGGGTGGAATTGGGACACTCTTCATGACCTTCATCAAATAGGATCATCGTCATGGTGGCTAAAGGCAGTGAATTTGGAGCATGTCAAAGGCTAGGTTTTCGTGAAGAACTATCTGAGTTCCACAAGCCAGTTTAAGTTAGACCTGGCCTGCTGTTGTAGAATGAGCATCACACAACATTGCTATCTTAAACAGAATTGCGGCTGTTTCCAGACAAAGACCCCCAGCAAGTCAGGGCCATCTTGACAGTCCTTGACAGGAGGAGGGGATGGACAGGGCCATTTGACCCTCCTCTGAGATTCTTGCCTCCTGCACTCATGTCCACTCCAGGTGTATGTAATCCTGCCCCAGCTGTGGTGGCCACTAATGTGGGAACACAGCTTCTATTACTAAGGAAAGAAAGGCAACTTTATTTTGGAGCTGACTATGAGAGACCATGATCTAGAAACAAGGATTTGGGTTAACCCAGTTTCCATACTTCAAACAGGTAATATTTTCATGAAGCTGTTAATTACAGAAAAAAAAAAGAAAGTTATAAGTCAAGGCACTTTTCAAATACTTGTTGGGCACATTGGTAAGCTGTTTACAGCAGAACAGGACAGTCTCTGC
>NW_022196898.1:3694486-3696894 GCF_008632895.1 Mastomys coucha
TCTCAGGAGATAGAAGATTAACTGAAGGGGAAGAGGTGCTGTTGGCTTCCAAAAATTTCCGCTAGGCTCCACCCAACAGGTACCTAACAACAGCTAGCATCTCTGTCAGTAGGTAGAGCCAGGAGCCAGGTGTATAAAAAGACCACTCCTTAGTGTTCTCTCTGTCTCTGTCTCTGTCTCTGTCTCTGACTCTGACTCTGTCTCTGTCTCTCTGTCTCTCTGTCTCTCCCTCTCCCTTCCCCTTCTCACTTTCTCTGTTCTTTTCCAGGTCCCCTTCCCTTCCTCCACCAATAAATTTTCTTTATATTAGGTCTGCCACATGGCTTAATTGCTTAGGGGGATGCTTGGGCATAGACCTACAGAGATGCTCCCTCCCACCGCATTATACTGTTTTATAAATCACAACAGGTGCAGTCTATGTGCTTTCAGGAGGTCACCTTGGCTCTGGTGGGACTTTTGGGGAATCATTCATATTTCTGCTGTCCATCACCTGTAATCATGCTCCTGTGGATAAGCCTGATAAAACTTGGTTCCCCAACCTAGATTTGGGTGAGATATTTGCTCATGTTTCCCCCAAAAATCTAGTACAGGATTTCCCTACCATCAGTTTGCCAAGAGAGTGCCCACTGTGGTGTAAGTGACTCACTGATTGGGTGCTAAATCCTCAAAATGCAGATCCTTAATAACTGGATGCATTCAAAGTGGACATGGGGGGAATCTTGTACAAAGACTGGAGAAAATCAAAGGGTAAGAGAAAGTGTGATATTTCCCCTCTAGCATGTAAGTTCCAACAAAACAGGTACATCTCACAAGAAGTGGAGAATCAGCCTGGACCTTCCTCATATACCATCTGGAACAAAGAGAAAGTTCTATGATCAATTTAAACCAAGTTCACGGCCAGTTATGACACTTGCTGGAGATATGGGGCAAGTTATTCATCTTGCAGGGAACTAGGGCTATCTTCATCTGAGAAGTGAGAATCGTATTGAGGAAGCACAAATAGATTTGCATCTCTTATTTTCTAAAAGAATCTTAGATAAAGAGAAGAAAATGAAGTGCCCCTCTCTGTTTAGCCCCTGGTTTGTAGGCTTCCTCTGACAGCTATTATACAATTATAAATGTTGAATTTCTAATTGTAGCCCCAGCACAGTGTATGATATCCACTCCTGGCACAAATGGGTATCGATTGCCTTTGGGATCCCAGGCACTGAACCAAGTTCCAAAATATAGAAAGAACACATCCAATGTGATCTCATCCAGAGTGTGAACCAAGAGCTGAACTAATTAATGAAAAGGTGGAGGTCACATTACATGGTTGAAGATGAGAAGATCAGAACTCCATGAGATGAGCCTGGTCTAGCATCTTTTGTAGCTCGCCTGTCCCTTATTCCTTCCAAAAGCTTCACAAATAAGACTAAATTGAATCACTCTCAAAAGCCAGCCACACCTTTCCTCACCCTGTCCCCCCACTGGAGCTGCCCTGGAATGCTGCTGGGGAGCCTTTGTCTATGGACTTGGCAGCTGGCTGTAGTGTGCTGCTTTCTGTCCCATTAACCTCTATTTTATCTGTCAAGAATGGTATTCCCCATCGTTGAAAGCAGCAATTTGCCAAGCAGGCAGGCTTAGAGTCCTGAGTGATGGAGCATCACTGAGAGCAAAGAGGGAAAGTTTAAATAGATTTGCTTCTCTAATTTCCTGAAAGATCACAGAACAAACTTGCCCTCTGGTAAAATGCTTTCTGTTTTCATTGTAATAACAAGCGTTTATTGCCCTGGCAAGGGGAGGGAGAGGCCAAGAGAGACCTGCCCGCTATTTCCTGGCTTAATTTGGTTCCATTACAACTCAGCATATCCTGCTCTTTAAAACATAGGAATTTAAAGGCCTCCTCTTTGCTAATGACCTAATGTATCCCAAAAGACATTTTTCTTCTGCAACTGTGAAACATGGTGATAATATCTGTGTTACTAATGTTGTCTGTTGGGTTTTAAGTATAAAACAATGGCCAGAGTAGATTTGCTACTTTCCTTTACCACTGAAGAAGTCTAGACTTTATTGTCAAGTGTATGACCAGCAGATCTAATCCCTCACAGTTCTAGCTAGTGCAACTTTACGTTCTTCTCTCTATGAAGAAACAACAACAGTGACAAAAGATGAAAACCAACAACCAACAAAACCCCTCCATTTTCCCATTAATATATTCACTCACTTATTCATATTATATCTCCATCAAGGACCCCTCCTCTCAGTCCCCTGCCTCACATAGTTCTTCTATCCATCCCATCCTCCCCTTCACCTCTGAAAATGGAGAGGTCCACCCTGGGTATCAACCCACCCTGGCACCTCAAGTTATTGCAGGACTAAGCACCTCCTCTGCCACTAAGACCAAGCAAGTCAGCCCAGTTAGGGGA
>NW_022196898.1:3697368-3698429 GCF_008632895.1 Mastomys coucha
AGATGCACATCTGTTACATACATGCAGGGAGCCTAGGTCTAGCCCTTGTATGCTCTTTGGTTGGTGGTTCAGTATCTGAGAACTCCCAAGGGTCCAGATTCGTTGACTCTGTGGGTCTTCCTGTAGAGCCCTATCCCCTCCAGGTTCCTCAATCCTTCCCCCAACTCTTCCACAAGACTTCCAGAGCTCCATCTAATATTGACTGTGGGTCTCTGCATCTGTTTTGGTCAGTTGCTGAATGGAGCCTCTCAGAGGGCAGTTATGCTAGGGTTAACAAAAAACAAACAAACAAACAAACAAAAACCCCTCTTGTATCTAGTTTGTGAGCATGAGAAAGAATCAAGAATTGAGGTCTACTGGGGAAGCTAGTGACTTAATCTCCTCAGGTTGGCCTAAGTCTTGATACCTGAGGCTAATCTGAATTGTTTCTAGCTTCTCCAAAGAGAGGTGTATATTTGTATGTGTTTGGTACACATACGAACATATGTGTGTATGTATGTATGTATGTATATGCATGTAAGTGCATACCAATATGTACTTTTGTATACTTTTGAGGCTATTTTGACAAGCTGGCCATATATCTTACATGAGGGACATTTTAAAACAATGTAGCTGATGTGAACACTAGAAGGAAACCATGTGGTAGCATACACCATGATATTTCCAGGTCCTGTAACAGTGTCGAAAAGATAATTGTTAAATCAGAGTTATTTGAGTACCTAATATGTCTATCTCATAGAACAAGTGAGAATTCATGGAGGACCTCTCAGAGGCAAGCTCTCAAACGGTGACAGGCATCCCTCTTAGCCATCCCCAGCCATGCAATCAAAATGATATCCATATCTCATGTGGAGCAATGTGTTTGCAAGATCAAATCCTATATCCATTTCTCTGTGACAACCTCCTTCATCCAAACACTTTTCTCTGGCCTCCCACATCTCTACTTGGTATGCCCTTCCTCATCTGACAGGGTTCTGCTCCAATGTCACTTCCAGATGAAGCCATTCTTTCAACTCACTGACCACAGGTCTATCCCCATTTGCTGCCTCAGCATCCTTATG
>NW_022196898.1:3699429-3700238 GCF_008632895.1 Mastomys coucha
AAGGGGCCAAAACAAAGAATGGGATTTGCCCTAGGAGGGTGGTAAGCTCCCAGGGGCAGGACTGGGGTAAGGCAGATACTACATTTGCCCCCATGCCCACCCCCAGGTATCTCTTTCTCTCCTCTATCCTTAGCCATTTGGAGCTAGCAAAGCTTGTGTGAGGGGTGCATGGTAAGTGGGGTTGTTAAGCTTTGGCTATGAAGGCACTTCCCAGGCCCTCTGATAAAATCAGGCATCATCCCCACTGCTGGCTTGCATCTCTTTCATCAGAGCAGAGCTTCAGGTGAACATTCAAGGAACTCTGCCAAGGTGGGCTTGGAAGAGGACTAAGTCAGTATTGCTCACAGTGCAAGCATGAGGATCAGAAACCATGTGAAGGGCTTGCTCTGGGAGAACCATGAAGATCCCTGGGGCTTGCTGACTAGTCTGCCTTGCCTACTTAGTGAGCAATGGGCCAATGACAGAGCCTGACTCAACAATCAAGGTAGACAGCTCCTCCGGAAAAATAGTGATCAAGATTGGCCTCTGGCTCCTGTATGCACATGCAAATGCATGTACCCATACATGTGAACATACACATGAAATGGATCATGGAGAAGGTAGGGAGGGCAGGACACATCAGAGGTGGTGAAGGACTAAAAGTGGAACAGGGGTACAGTTTGATATAAGGACCAGCTGGAACTCTCAGGTGCTCTGGGAGATTCCATATGATGTAGCCCCTGTAGGGCTAAGAAGTCACCTGTGTTGACCTTGATAGGCGGTTATGTGTCCCCCATTTACTGTAGCCATTTCAGAGACAAGCAAGCTAT
>NW_022196898.1:3700249-3700815 GCF_008632895.1 Mastomys coucha
TTCCAATGTAAAATTATAAATTAATAAAAAAAGAGAAGAAACATGAAGAAAGGAATAGAGAGATGGAGGGAAACAGAGCATTGGGGAGGATGGGTCAAGAATCCCCACTGGGAATGGAGATTAGTGGCTAAGAAATCTTGAAGCTCAAAACTGCAGGTAACTCTAGCTCCAGGCCTCCTCAACATTGCGCTCCTTCAGACACACACACACACACACACACACACACACACTCACACACATCTTTTTTAAAAAGTGAAAATTAATCTGGGGTTGACCACTTAGCATTTTTAAAATGTGTGTAAGAACATATACATTCATGTACATATATGTGCAGTCATGTGTCCACATAGTATCCACAAATGTGTGCATGTGTTTGCATGTCTGTGTGTGTACATATGTGTATTTGGGGTTAGTTTGATAGGCTGCCTATGTTTTTAACTAATAAAAATACTACAAAGTATTAGTAGTTTCTCACATTGGCTGTTAACCAGTTGCTGAACTTTAATCACAAAGCTTGCATGGTATGTGTCATTAGTCAGGGGACACATTTTTTTTTTTTTTTTTTT
>NW_022196898.1:3702289-3703591 GCF_008632895.1 Mastomys coucha
TCCTACCAGCTAAAGGCTTCTTGAGTTGAAACTTACTGACTCCTCCACAGGAGACAATTAGAGTGATACCCTCCCCCACCCAACACACACACCCTGACCTTGTGATAATCAGCCCTTTGGTAGCTCCTTTATCATCCTTAATAGATGTAACCTACAGCCTCATGCACATCCTCAGCCAGCTATGCTTTCCTGAGAATGTGTCTGATAATTAATATACTCTGCCTTCTGCATTAGGTCATAGGACTGTGCATAGGTCAATATCTGTTAATAATGAGCGATGGATTGTCTTCCACATTATGCACCTTGTGTGGAACAGAGAGACCACACATTCCTGCTGACTCTTTGAAAGGTTCTAAACTGCTGGCTACTCTTAGCTGTCTGTTAATTCTCCCTCCTAGATTTATTTAATATGGCTAAGGAATCATTCACAGCGACAATGGCTCCCAAGACTCAGAGCCTGTGATTGTCAGTAACTGTGGTCATGAAGCAGGGATTCTGTCACCCTTGAAAAACGCTCCCCCAGTTGACCAGTATGAAGGAAGGTCATTGTGCCTTGGGAACTTCCTCAAACTGGATATTTGATCCTTCTGAATATATTATCTAGTTAAATACAGTACAACCTGTGGGAGGCAGAAATGTATGCTTGGGTTAGAAATTTTCCCTTTAAAGTTCAATGCCAACACAGAACTAGAGTTACTCTTAAAATAAAATCTCAGACTTTTCTGGAGCCTGCCTGCCTGCTCTGCTTCCTTTCGGTTTTTCTTTTACCTTGCTTTCTCATTCAGCAGTGATTTACTGAGTGCCTAGGTTGGGTCAAGCACTGTGGGGAGATGTATTGGAGGGAACAAAGGCATGCAAACATCACCCCCACTTCTTGATGCTTCCATTCTAGAGAGAGATGTTTGCCTTTGCTCTCTACTATACCTCCACCCACAGTGCTGAGACAGGCAGGACCTCACACAGCTGGGTCTGTATATGGGGCAAGTTAGACACCTGGCTGTAAATGTCTAGTTAAGACATTTTGGTGGCCTGATAGTATTTGTATTTTGGGTAGTGAGATATCATTATTATTACTACTATTATTACATAAATGAACCGGGCAAAAATGACTAACTTGAAAAAAAGGAACATGGTTTTCTCTGAGATTGGTATGTTCAATCCTTGTCAGATCTAAGTGTCTAACACAATATGTAAACAAGAATAAAAAAGAGGAGGAAACTACCTGCTATTGGAAGATGATACAATTGGAAACAGAAGGGTTAGGTTCTGAATCATACAGCTCAGACACAGGTACTTGCCCAG
>NW_022196898.1:3703602-3703928 GCF_008632895.1 Mastomys coucha
ATGATACAATTGGAAACAGAAGGGTTAGGTTCTGAATCATACAGCTCAGACACAGGTACTTGCCCAGATCCCCTGGGATCTATCCCCACCACAGCTCCCCGCCCTGCCCCCCCAAAATAAAACCCCAGAAAGTAAAGGAAGGTTGTAAATGGGAGTAACTAGAACTAAAAACAGAAATGACAATGAGCAATAGAAGAGGCAGAGGACTCACATACTATGCATACACAAAGAATACTCCTATGTCACTACAAAACAAGGTGGTCACCCATGGCAACTCATGCCTCTAAGCCCAGCACCATGGAGACTGAGGTAGAAAGTCTGTGAGC
>NW_022196898.1:3704195-3706312 GCF_008632895.1 Mastomys coucha
TAAAGGCTAGGCTCACAACCAAAAATATAGGGTTTCAAATGTGCCATTACTACTCTGGTCAATGAGGACCCATTTGGGCCCTGGTCTTTGTGTTCTCATTTAAATAGACATTGAACTGAAAGTGGGTTTCGGCCCCAGGACAGTCTGGGAGGCCTTGATTCCCAGTTTAGGTCACAGAGTGGAGGTCATTTGACACATTCCACATGTGTCACAGGGTCTACTTCAGTGATGTCCTTCATATGGGCCCCCTCCTCAGGAGGACTCTTCCTATAGTTTAAATGTCGCCCTGTTATATCTTAATGTGCTTGCAAGTCTGTGCTAAGGCGTCAGGTGAGAACCGATACCATCATTGCCTCTGTCCTTGTGGCTGCTCTTCCTTTTTTTTTTTTTTTTGCTGCAGTCATGGGTAGAAGAGAATAACCAGTCTTTAGTCCTAGCTGGCATGAGGCACTGAGCCAGGGACCTGTGGAAATGCACACACCGTCCCTCCATCCTTCCTTCTCGTGGTAGCATTCTCTGCAAGTGAGGACTCTGTCGTTCGTGGGTATGTCAAAGTGTGCACACTGGAAGATAAACAGCCCTCCTCAGAGCCCTCCTCACCCTTGTCTGCTTTTCTCTCCTTGCTCTGTCCTTAGGCAAGTGTGAGATTGGCTGGGCCTACTACTGCACCGGGGCGGGTGCTGCGGCTGCCATGCTGCTGTGTACATGGCTGGCATGCTTCTCAGGCAAGAAGCAAAAGCACTACCCCTACTGAGGTCATCAGGAGCAAGCGGAGGAGAGGACAGACCACCGGAGACCGAAGGGCCTGAAGCATTCAGCGACTTTCACAAGGTGGAATAGTGGCTGTAAACCCAGAACAGTGTTAATGTAATGAAATTCGGTTGAATCTGGAACATTCTATAGGAAGGGAGGGTGGTGGGGACATTGTCAAAAGCATGGAGAATATGGGATGGTGGAGGAAAATGGACCAAAGGCTAAAAACTTTGCAGGGCATTGGTGTTTCTATTCCATGGAGTATCGTTAATGTATATCACATACACAGCAAATCTATATATGCAAACGAGGATCTCATTTTTGTTCTCCTTCAAAAAGATGAGGACTAGAGGAGTCAAAAGGGCTAGTAGACACAGTATTATCTTAGGAAGCAGGATGAGTACCTGCGGGACATTCCCTGTAGTTGAAGACTGAGCCTGAAAGCACATGAGCACGTGCACACATACGCACAGGTTATATGCACATGCCATATTCACACATCACATGCACATGTCACATGACACGCCATCACACCACTGCACAGGGGGTCAGCTGTGTACTGCTGCTCCTGTTTCTTTTATAAAAATATACATCAGTACAGCGTTATCACTAAGCACACATTAAGCCTAGTCCATGGATCAATATGCCACTCTATCAGTATTTTTGATATCCTGCATAAACTCTTTATGCCCGCAGTGTATCTTTAGTGTTTATGCAGACCCTTAGAAGAAAGCCTTCATATTTCAGTGTTATTCAAAGACACACAGTAGTGATCTGAGTAGCACTTGCTGTAATAATAACCTTATAAAGAACAGGACAGCTTTTGTCTACTTTAGGTGAGAATTCAGTTGCAGATTTGAGAGTGAAGAGAGCTCTTTCTCCAATTATTGGATCTTGTTTTCTTTTGTCTATTATTCTACTGTGCTATACCATGATTATTTCAATATTCATTTTGTAAAGGAAAAAAAAAACTACTATTTTGTTTGTATTTGAAAAGCTCTGTGAATAAATTCTCTTTGATCAATAGCTTACTGAGTCATCGAGTTTTAATTCATTTACCAGGTTTGCCTAGTCTCTTAAGTAAATCCTGTTCAATGTGGTGGGCAGCTCTGTTAATGTGATTTCTTCCTCGAAGTCCTCCCATCAGTCCCTTCACTCATTATCCCACCAAGCCTTATAAGCACAGAGTGCATGAAAGGTATCTCCTTTTAGCTAGATTCTTTGCCACTTTAGCTCATGGATAGCTCAGTCATGACAAATTCTCAGAAGAGTTTCGGGTCTGTTATATGTACATTTGGGAATGCAGGCAGGGTTCCAACATGATCTAGGACTTCAAGATGTACCATCACAAGCAGTATGTCAGA
>NW_022196898.1:3706829-3708741 GCF_008632895.1 Mastomys coucha
CTCTCACCCAAGGCTCTTGGCCACTTGACCAGCACCTGTTTCCTACTCTGGCTCCCAACAGTAAGCCTTGATTTGAGGGAAAGGTTTCAAGCTATCAATGTCTCCCTAATAGAACAAAAGTTGCATGCCAGATGATGGTTGCACTCTGAGTTAAGCATTAGTTATTGTGACATAGCCTTAAAAAGCCACCCTCACCATGGGGATGCTAGTCTACCATGTGGCTAGCCTCTATGCTGGCATGGTTTCCTTTGTCATTTCTCCATTCTCCTCCTCCAGGCAGCTGCCAAGATTTACAGCTTGCCACCCCAGGGTTTTTCTCCTAAACTCTAATAAAATGGTTCTCTTTGAATAAAAATTAACTTGGCTTGATTTTCAGGAAAAAAATCCATTCAGTTTTTAAACTACATATACATCATGTTTAGAAATTGAACATTCATACTATATATGCATGGAACTATTTTCTGTAGCACACACACATATTTATCAACTTAACCTGAATTAGTGTTATACATTTCAAAGTCCACACTGCCTCCTGGCCCTTTGCCACCCCCTAGCTACATATCCTCCTTATATATAAGCCATATATAAGCCGTATGACTTTCCACATCTCACATCCCTAGCCTGGCCATGTCCAGTCTGTCTCTTTTTCTCTCTGCTCTTCCAGATGCCTCCAATATTTCCTCTTTCTATTCACAATAAAAACCTTCCTCCCAATAAAGCAGTCATTTTGGCTTTTTTTTTTTTGCACTTACCTTTTATACACTAGTCAATGGCCCAACAGATAAAGCAGTTGTCACACAAAAGTGTGGCAATTTAAGTTTGACCCCTAGATGCCATGAGACAGAATTGGCTCCTGAAAGTTGCCCTCAGGCCTTTACACACATGCACACATATTCAGACTCACATGTACAATAATAGAAATAAAATAAACCTAACAAAAAAAGAATTTCACATGATGCTAGCTCAGTAGTACAGTGCTCACCCAACATGTATACTATTGCACTCCAAAATCTAGCACACACCACCCTGAAAGTTCAATCCCCAATGTCTTGTTCATTTTCTCCCACACATAAAATTGTGTGTATATGTGTGTGTGTGTGTGTGTGTGTGGTCAGACAGGTATACAGTGTTTAGGGTAAAACTCATGGCCTAACACACAATACATAGTAGTTTTATCATTGAGTCACACACATAGCCATTAAATAACTGCCTATTTTCTTATCTTATTGTTCCATTTTTACCATTGGGTTTAGTGCAGATCAGAAATTTAATTGTTATGTAGTATGCAGGGCACTGAAGTCCATCCCTACTGTAAAGCAGAATAGAATGTTGCTCATAGGATCACCATCTCTCTGACTTTTATAAATACTAATGGGTAGAAAATGTATCTAGAGTCAGTATTCTAACATGTCACTGTTGAAATTGCACCCCACTTACCAAGGTGTGGATAAAGATCAGCTCGCAATTTGATCTTCATACTTTCTAGGTTATACAAAATGTAACTAAAAGAGAAAAGTAATTTCCAACCAGTGATATCAATTAGGAGAATACTCACTAGCTTGACTGAAGCAGATGTGTCCTCAGGACAGAGAAGAACAGAAGAGCAGATGATCCTGTGGGCAGATGCTCTCTTGCCTCTGCTGCTTGATTTCAGCTATGGCAAATAGTCAGTATTGTCCATGAGCAATCTCCCTTATGACTTTCAAAACCATTGTGACTTAGATCCAATTCCTCTGAAGTAAATATTTTTACTGATTTTCACCCACAACTCTAGTGCTTTCATATTTTACCCTGCAATAATTATTAACAGCCTTTTATGTAGTTCAGAAGATTGATAATAGATGCTTTTTAGATTTTTTTCCTGTGATGATATGTTTATTTCCCTTTGGTTCTTGAAAAGATTTTTTTCAGA
>NW_022196898.1:3709895-3710551 GCF_008632895.1 Mastomys coucha
CCCCTCCCTCCCTCCCTCCCTCCCTCCCTCCCTTCCCCCCCCTCTCTCCGTCTGTCTGTGTTTGTGTGTGTGAGTTACTTCAGGCACATGTGTATTCATGGTTGTCGTGTTCGAATGTGTCCTTTCTAGAATATATGATTTCTGAGCTGTGAGCTACATTTTCATCCAGAAGTGACTAACTCTACATTTTAAGTAATGCCTTCCATTTTGTATTATAAACACAAGAGCAGAGATGTTTTTACACATTCTAAGATGTTCTTCATATTTTTTAGTCTATAGAGAGCAAGATGTAAAATCGGTTATTGTAAGGTGTTTTTGTTCATAAAATTTAAGTAACCTGACATTTTGTGATAGGGTCTTGAATGAATCTTCATCAATACACACATAGATACACAGAATTATTTTCAGGGTAATAGGTTATGCCCAGCTGTTGGAAGACAAATAAAAACTCTGTGAAAGAGATGGCTTATGAAGTGTTTTCATTGGTCTTGGTTCAAGGTAGTTTATGGATAGTGAGGTGTCACTTGTGCTATGCTTCTTATTTAGGGGATTGTTTCCTAGACACTTACAATGCTTATTGCAGATAGCTGATACTATAGAAACCATCCTCATAAAGATATGTCTATCTACTCACTGTCATACACTTTGGTAATGTA
>NW_022196898.1:3712186-3714038 GCF_008632895.1 Mastomys coucha
TTAGGAACTCAATGGGACAATTTCTTGGTTTTAATCATGAATCAAAAAGAAAGTATAATTAACGATAACTCCAAGTACAGCATATTTTTTAGTCACTGCTGGAGGTTGCTAACTATTTCAACAGAATGTTCTATCTATATGATTGTTTCAATTAGATCCATAACTCTGCATGCAATAATTACGTTGTGGAACTTCTTTCCAGTATTTGACTTATTTTCCAGGTTAGACACATCTTCATCCTCTCCAAAGACTGACTATCTCTGAATGAAAGCCAATATTTGTGTGTACTCCTAGGTACCCTTAAAGCCTCTCTGGTTTTGTTTCGTTTTGTTTTGTCTGTTTTTCTCACTGTTTCCAAGGTAACCATATCTTTCAAATGTTCTTTATCAAGTCATCATGTGCACTGTGAGTATGTGACTCTCTGGGTACTGGGTTGTGTGTTCATGTCAAATCAACATTCAATATTCTACTGACAGACTAGAGAGACCTATGTGAGTCATTTTGTAATAATATTGGTCTTGGTTAGTGTTGATGGCTGAGTGCATTTTCTTATTCTACTGTAGATCAGTAGAATAAGGTTCCCTCAGAGAGGAAAGGAAATTACCTCAGGATTTTCTCCTGAAATCAGTCCTGATGCCTCAAACCTGTGGTCAGAAGATATGCCATTAATATTAAATTCCTAAGAATTTCCCTGCTAGAGAGGTGGAAATTATAAGTAAAGAATCACTAGATTCTTCAAGACTCTACTGTTAGATTATTTGTGATGGTTGGTACTTTTTGGCTTTCAGAACAGTAAGGATTACCAACTATGGTTCTGTCCGGGCCATGACGAAGCTCCAAGAGCACTCCAAGGTATGTAACAGGGAAATCTAAGGAAGGACTAGCTGAGTTCAGTGGTCTAGCCCTGAAATCTTAATGTTTTCATTATTTAGTCTTAAATATAGATACAAATGAAAACAAAATAACTAAACAGTATTTCATTTATTAAATTCATAATAACTTTATTATACTATTCAGGAATAGATAATGTCTCATTATGAAAGAGTGCTGTCTGACAAAAAATAATAACAGAAACTTCTGTGTTTTCCACTTGAGAAACATAATTTTCCTAAAAAGGGAAACAAAACAAAACTCTAGATATATTGTTTCTGAAGGAAATAAGTGAGAAAAATCATTTGGTTATCATTACAGAAAATCCTACTAGCAAAAGAAAATTTTCATTGATTCCCCAACATTCACGTGATAGCTCAAAGGTATCCATAATTCCAGTTTCAGGGGATCAAATTTCCTGGATTGACCTTCTCAGGTATCTGTCTCAATATGGTAACAAGATATACATCAGAGCAAAACAGTTACAAACAGTTACAAGTCTAAAACTAAAAGGAAAACACATTCAAAGAAAAATTCAGTGTCTTTAAGGATACTGTGGTCACAAGACTTTCTTCTTTTGTGTGTGTGTGAAGATTTCTCATAAGCAGTAATAAATTTGGCAACTTTAAAGAATATTCTATCTGTTTTGGCACATTTGACTCAGAATTAAAAACTGGAAAGGTGAAGGCGACAACAGTAGGTTGGATCAAACATCCCCCAAAATTCTACAATGTGGCTGAGGACTTTGAATATACATTGTTTTTTTTTGTTGTTGTTGTTTTTATTTTTTTTTGTTTTAGTAGTCACTCCAAGTATCCATGAAATATATGATTACAGGAAGTCCATCAGCCTCCCAAAAGCCATCCCCACTCCTAAGACAATGATGTCCCCCAACTTGATGTATGAAGGCTTTTGTCTCCCTGGGAGTGGGTTGAGGTGTTGAGTTCCCCAAGGCTGGTCTGTACACAGACTTGAGACCATT
>NW_022196898.1:3714330-3715127 GCF_008632895.1 Mastomys coucha
GATCAGAAACATTTGGATAAGATTAAAAATTCTGAGATCATCAAGTGTGCTTGCAAGGACGATCTTTTTAAAGCTAACGAAAAGGTGTTCTAATGCATAGAGGGACCTTCAAACAAGAGAGAGTAACATTGTCTTTTGGAGATCAGAGAAAACTGTTGTTGAAATTTTCCTCATGTATCATGATAAGAATCTATAGGGATATTTTGAGTATCTGAAGCTGGTCTACTTTTTTCTTCAATATGTATTTTAAGTGTTTTACTACACTAGATAATAATCAGAGCAAACTCAACCCACCCATTTCACTTCATTTTCCTTTATGAAACAGAGTACTGCTATTGAGTATAGGCAGGTAAGGAACTCTCAGTCCTTATTGTTTCAATCAATGAATGCTGAAAGTACAGGCATATGCCAAAATCATGTGGTCTTTTTGCTTTTTATAAGGTGGACCATAATAGCAGTACTCAGTCAGTGAAAAGACAAATGTGGAGTGGCACATTCTAAAATAAATTTATTGATTGAAATGTGTCAACTTGAAAATATTTTAATTCTAACATGTAGAAGAGCTTTGTAAGTCATGGATGTTTCAGAAATCCCAAGAACTTAGTCCTCTTTTTAGTTTCTCGGCATCATTTTCAATGTGTATTTCAACCCACAGACCATTCACATGTATCCCTCATGTCTAGATTTTTTCCAAATTGATCCTTGGAAGGATCTGGAGTCCTATCATGTCAATGCTGCTGTAAACTTTGCTGTGATTGCAGCGCTGAATTCTCTCTGTGTCAGAAGCAAAGGCAAAT
>NW_022196898.1:3715138-3715471 GCF_008632895.1 Mastomys coucha
GAAGGAACAGAGTCACTGAACAAGGCCACAAGCATCTTTGCTGAAAGACCAATCGGGGACTGTAGAAGAAGGTGTGGTCACACACGAAGAAGGTGTGGTCACACACACCAGTGACAGGGAAGAGGGTCTTAAAGGCCAGAAACACCCAACAAGTGATTAGAGAGAGAGTGTTGGGGGAGTTAGGTTGTAGTTGGTTTATTGCATCAGAAGAGTCTTAGGAAAGTGATGGAACGGTAATGAGATTACTGTCTATTACAGAATTATCATAGAAATTGATATGGGAAGAGGAGAGAGAGAGAGAGAGAGAGAGAGAGAGAGAGAGAGAGAGAGAGA
>NW_022196898.1:3715671-3716151 GCF_008632895.1 Mastomys coucha
TAAAATATTAATACACATAAAATAAAACTAGATCTTAAAGGGGAATTTATTAGGCCAGAATGTCAGTAATAATAATATTGAAGAAATAATAATGTTTATAATATAATACAACTTTATCTTGTAGTATGTGTGGAAATAAGCTTTATGGGGAGGGACTTTTATAATGGACTGTGTTCCTGTATTTATCTGGAATGAATTAGAATTTGCTTGAGGCAAGTTATTATGCAATTAGCCTCCAAGCTGCTCTACTGCAAACACTGGATTGAGGCCAGTGCCAAAATAAAGACAGGAGTAGGGTATGTCAGGGCTGGTAATCAGTCATGAATTCATTGATACCAGTGAGGGCTTTCAGAGGCAGAATGTTTGAATGAGTCTTTACTTCCTTGCTTACCAGCTCTGCAAGTTTGGACATGTTTCTTAATCATGGTTCCTTCATTGTAGATTCTGAATACAGATTCCTTCCTTCCTTCCTCCCTCCCT
>NW_022196898.1:3717793-3718451 GCF_008632895.1 Mastomys coucha
GTTCACATCAGCATGTCATGCATAGCCAGTCACCATTGCGGTTCCCATAGTTCATAAGATGCATAAGAATGGTAATATCTTCCCTCCCTCAGAAGCCTGCACAGCACCTTTCAGCACTGTGTGCATTGGGCAGCAGGGAGGAAGCTTCCAGGTCAGTCCAGTTTTATTCCTTTAAGCCCTACAAACAAGTGTGTGGTATCTTCAGCAATGAAGTCTTACTATATAGTTCTGGTGGGCAACCAAGGTTATAGATGGAGATTATAGATGTGTGGGGATGGAGCTTTCTACTTGGTTTTGCTAATTAGACATGGTGCCAAACTGCTTTCTAAATAATTATGTTTATATCCACAGACGAAAGCTACTTTTGGCCTTCACTGTTGAAGTTTCTCTTTGCAGTAAATAGTTGTGAGTGCAGAGACTGGCAGTTGCTCAAGGTTCTGAGAATGAGTGAATGCTCAGTACTAAACAGGACCACACCCTACCCTCTAAGACACAAGGAACAGTACAGAAGAGAGCGGAGAGAGAACATAAGAGGCAGATGGCAGGGGGACAGGCTGCACAGCACTATCCGTGGGACATCCCATGGCCATTGGAATCATGAAGTCACAGCCATTGTCTTCTCTACTGGGCTTGCACAATACTGGACAACAGTTAGTCA
>NW_022196898.1:3718844-3719094 GCF_008632895.1 Mastomys coucha
ATGGAGGAGACAAGGGTTGACAAAGGTAGGAGGGAAGTGAAAGAGGGCAGAGGAGTTGGAGTCATGGGGTACATTATATACATGAAACTGTCAAAAGTAAATTTTGTTAATAAAAACATATGTATTCTTAGTATTCTAAAGAAATGCAATAGGATAATTTAAAACTTGGTCATAATGTGATAATTATGTGTATCCCTCAACATCAATGGACAACAAACATAACTTGAGTTCAAAGCCAGCTTGCAATTTT
>NW_022196898.1:3719985-3720819 GCF_008632895.1 Mastomys coucha
GAAACAGATGCAGAGACCCACAGCCAAACATTAGGCAGAGCTCAAGGAATCCTGAGGAAGAGGGTTGTAGGAACACGAGGGGTCAGGGACACAACAAGAAAACCACAGAATCAACTAACCCAGGCTCATAGGGGCTCGTAGAGACTGAACTGTCAACCAGGGAGCCTGCATAGGGTTGACCAACACCCTCTACACATATGTTTCAGTTGTTTAGCTTGTTCTTCTTGTGGCAACAGGGAATGGGAGCAGGGGTTGTCTCTGTGGCCTACCTTTGGAACCCCTTTCTTCATGCTGGGTTGTCCAGCCTAGGCAGAGGAGGTGCCTAGTCTTATTGTAACCTGATATGCTATAGGATACTTGGTTGTATCCATGGGAGGCCTGCAAATGGGGGAAGGTGACAGAGGAGAGGTCCTGGAGGGGGGCTGGGAGGAGAAGAGAGAGGGGATACTGTGGTTGGGATGGAAAAAAGCAATAGCATTCAGCTCATCCAGCCTCAACCCCTCTGTGAAGTAGAATGCAAAACAGATGACTCTAGGCTTGACTATCACTCCTAGAGGTGAGAAGCTTCTGGCTCAGCAGATTCTCAGAACTCTGTTCTCGCAGACCCACAAGTGTCTGCATAATGGCCCAGAGTCAATTCATTAATTTTGAAGGCCACTTATTGTTGATATTCAAAGACATTTTCTGTCTCAGTATTCACTATCTGCCACATGCCCGAGTGAATTATTGACTGTGTTGTATCTGAAGAACTTCAGCGTTTTGTTTCCCATTGCAAGATAGCTTGCTAGTCATATCAGCTGGGATAGATATTTAAATGTTATTCTTTAGCAAATG
>NW_022196898.1:3720830-3721661 GCF_008632895.1 Mastomys coucha
ACTCTTTGGTTGGTGGTTTAGTCCCTGGAAGCTCTGAGGGTACCTTTACATTTAAAATAAAAATTCTAAAACAAAATTTCACTAAGATGCCTAGAGTGGCCTCGAACTGGCAATTCTGTCTCAACCTCTTTCTTACCTGGGCCACCAGGACAGGCTCTATTAACCTTATTTTCCTAGTAAAGTTTAAAGAAAAGGAAATAGAAAACAACCCACAGAGAACTCTTTGTGATAGTTAGCACATGATAAGCACATGCACATGTTAATTTTTACTATTGTCCTTATTTTATCGATTCAGTAACAAAGGATGCATGGCTCCAAGCATCATTTCAAGGAGTATTAAATAACCTCCTTATTGGTCATCAGCCAGAAAGATCCCAGAGCTCCCCCCAAAAAAACACAGGTTATGATTACTGCTCTTGGTTGCCCCCCAGAAGTATGCAGTAAGACTCTATTGCTGAAGAAACCACACACTTGGTTGTAGGACATAAGAAATGGACCTGGAAATGACCTTCCTCCTGTGGCAGAGTGATCATCACACACAATGTCAAAAGATGCTGCTGTCAAGGAGGGGAGAAGCATTGCCACTGTATGCCTCTGTAAACTTTGAGAACTACAAAGATGACACACTAGGCAAGATGTACCCGTGTATGCAATCGTGGCACAACTTTCGCAGGGGTAACTAACAGCTTTCTAATTGGATTTGTGCTCTACCATGGGAGGAAATTCATAACTGATATTATAACAAACCAAATCAAAACTTCGTTGTTCACATCAGCATGTCATGCATAGCCAGTCACCATTGCGGTTCCCATAGTTCATAAGATGCATAAG
>NW_022196898.1:3722777-3723128 GCF_008632895.1 Mastomys coucha
TTATGTGTATCCCTCAACATCAATGGACAACAAACATAACTTGAGTTCAAAGCCAGCTTGCAATTTTATGTAAATTCTTGGGGGAGCACCCTCAGCCCCTTCTGTTACATGCAACAACCTGAACAAACATAAGTGAACAGCCTAGTCCCTTGCCTGCCCCTCATTGTAATGTTGAGCTAACTGCTCTGTCCTTTCCTTTACTTTGAATAGCAAGCAGCATTACTCTTACCTCATGCACAGTGATCCTGTGACTCCATTTCACCACTCAGGGATTCCCCTGAAGTACACCTCAGAGACTCACCCCCTCAGTTTATATTATCAAATGTCCCCAATGAAGGGAGCTTACCTGAA
>NW_022196898.1:3723138-3723641 GCF_008632895.1 Mastomys coucha
ATCTACATAAATACTAAAATAACATCAAATTCACCATTGACTTGTGTGCTCCAGTACTGAGCACTTAAATCTCAGTGTTTCAGGTCCTTTCTACTACCTAGGCAACCTCACGATATTCATTGACTTTGATGACGTCATTTACCAAAGCCTCCCACAGCACAAATGTAGCATCTAGACTTCACAAACACATACATCTTTGCCCAAATCCAGTCTTTTGTCTAAATCAGGTATATCCAGTTTCTTGTCTGTCTGCTGTACTTCTGAGAAAGAAATCAGTAATACCAGAAATCTGTCATCCTTAGTCCTGCCCTGGTTCTCATATATGTATACTATGTTAATCCAGTTACTTATGATTGATTTGAACCTGGAATATCTGAACTTCGGGTTCTTATTGGACCTGTTGCCTGCTCCTAGGATGTTTAAATAAGGTAAAAGTGACAAGCATCCTGCTCACGAACGGTACACCTAGAGGAAGTCTTCAACATGACCCTGCCATGTACAGG
>NW_022196898.1:3723651-3723983 GCF_008632895.1 Mastomys coucha
TTGCAAGTAAGCCCAATGCCTGCCCATGGTCAGTCCCTTTTCTGTAAGCTTGAGCCTTTAGAAAGCATTTGGGCTGAAAGCAATGTTGTAAAGCTTTTGGCCCAGAGGCTGCATAGCCTGGAGACCTAGGATAGAACCAAACATGAGTAGAAAGAAAAAAAAAAAGAAGTCAGTGAAATTATTCCTAACAATATTCTCCTATAATCATAGATTGGTGCCTAGTTTAATTGTCATCAGAGAGGGAGGCTTCACCCAGCAACTGAGAGAAACAGATGCAGAGACCCACAGCCAAACATTAGGCAGAGCTCAAGGAATCCTGAGGAAGAGGGTTG
>NW_022196898.1:3723994-3725075 GCF_008632895.1 Mastomys coucha
GTTCACATCAGCATGTCATGCATAGCCAGTCACCATTGCGGTTCCCATAGTTCATAAGATGCATAAGACTGGTAATGTCTTCCCTCCCTCAGAAGCCTGCACAGCACCTTTCAGCACTGTGTGCATTGGGCAGCAGGGAGGAAGCTTCCAGGTTAGTCCAGTTTTATTCCTTTAAGCCCTACAAACAAGTGTGTGGTATCTTCAGCAATGAGGTCTTACTATATAGTTCTGGTGGGCAACCAAGGTTATAGATAGAGATTATAGATGTGTGGGGATGGAGCTTTTTACTTGGTTTTGCTAATTAGACATGGTGCCAAACTGCTTTCTAAATAATTATGTTTATATCCACAGACGAAAGCTACTTTTGGCCTTCACTGTTGAAGTTTCTCTTTGCAGTAAACACTTGTGAGTGCAGAGACTGGCAGTTGCTCAAGGTTCTGAGAATGAGTGATAACTGAATGCTCAGTACTAAACAGGACCACACCCTACCCTCTAAGACACAAGGAACAGTACAGAAGAGAGAGTAGAGAGAACATAAGAGCCAGATGGCAGGGGGACAGGCTGCACAGCACTATCCGTGGGGCATCCCATGGCCACTGGAATCATGAAGTCACAGCCATTGTCTTCTCTACTGGGCTTGCACAATACTGGACAACAGTTAGTCACAAACAGGGGAGGGGCTCATGAGTTACCCTTCTCTTCAGAACTATTGGGAAATCATGGCTGTAGTGTAAGGGGGTCACTGACTTCAGTTGTATACTCATTGGTGAGCACACCAGCCTCCAATGGTTCTATATCCATGACTATAGGGACTAGTCTTTAACCAGACTCAATGGCCAAAAATAAAACAGACATGAATGGGGACAGGGGACTTGTATGGAGGAGACAAGGGTTGACAAAGGTAGGAGGGAAGTGAAAGAGGGCAGAGGAGTTGGAGTCATGGGATACATTATATACATGCATGAAACTGTCGAAAGTAAATGTTGTTAATAAAAACATATATATTCTTAGTATTCTAAAGAAATGCAATAGGATCATTTAAAACTTGGTCATAATGTGATTATTATGTGTATCCCTCAAC
>NW_022196898.1:3726182-3727786 GCF_008632895.1 Mastomys coucha
GAAACAGATGCAGAGACCCACAGCCAAACATTAGGCAGAGCTCAAGGAATCCTGAGGAAGAGGGTTGTGGGAACACGAGGGGTCAGGGACGCAACAAGAAACCCACAGAATCAACTAACCCAGGCTCATAGGGGCTCGTAGAGACTGAACTGTCAACCAGGGAGCCTGCATGGGGTTGACCAACACGCTCTACACATATGTTACAGTTGTTTAGCTTGTTCTTCTTGTGGGAACAGGAAATGGGAGCAGGGGTTGTCTCTGTTGCCTACCTTTGGAACCCCTTTCTTCATGCTGGGTTGTCCAGCCTAGGTAGAGGAGGTGCCTAGTCTTATTGTAACCTGATATGCTATAGGATACTTGGTTGTATCCATGGGAGGCCTGCTCTTTCCTGAAGAGAAACAGAGGAGCAAATGGGGGAAGGTGACAGAGGAGAGGTCCTGGAGGGGGGCTGGGAGGAGAGGAGAGAGGGAATACTGTGGTTGGGATGGAAAAAAGCAATAGCATTCAGCTCATCCAGCCTCAACCCCTCTGTGAAGTACAATGCAAAACAGATGACTCTAGGCCTGACTATCACTCCTAGAGGTGAGAAGCTTCTGGCTCAGCAGATTCTCAGAACTCTGTTCTCGCAGACCCACAAGTGTCTGCATAATGGCCCAGAGTCAATTCATTAATTTTGAAGGCCACTTATGTTACCAATGAAACACTCTGGCTGACTTTTTTTTTTTTAATGTCAGTCAACAAACTAGTGAAGATTTATTGTTGATATTCAAAGACATTTTCTGGAACAGCTTCATCTGATGAGCATATATTGAACATGAAATTATCATCTCTAAAATAAAGATTACAAAGATTGACCTGAATTTGTATGTAGTTGTATATGCAATACCTATCTGAATCTATAGTTACGTGTGTTTACACATCACATCTTATATTCTTTTAAGCTCTTCTCTCCCTGGTCCAGACTCACCTTCCTGCCTGTTCACTTTTTCTCTACCCTATACTGGTGAAGCCCGGCTATCATCAATGTCCTCATCAGCCGTGACTCAGACATCGCTTCTGACTGCTCTGTACACATCTCCATTTTCTGCCAACCTCTTTTATGTTCCGTTAGTCACTGTGACCTTTTGTCCTTTGTACATGTCCCCCCCACCACCTTCCTACTGAGGAACATCTTTCTCTACTCTCTGGGTCTTACTGGATCCCCAGGAGTGATTGAGGTCACAGCTTAAAGGCCTTGAAGAAATATAGCATATCTCAGTCTTTGAACTAAGACCCAGTGTTTAAGGAAACATGCCTGACTCCTCACCTCAGATAATACAGCTCGCTGATAGATCCTCCCTTGAACAGAGTCACAAGAGCTAAATTGCCAAACGTCTACTTCCATACATGAGTCTCGTCATTACAAGGGAAGGGTTATGTCCTGGGTTTTTTTTTTTTTCTGTTTTGTGCTGTCCATGTCTCAGTGTTCACTATCTGCCACATGTCCGAGTGAATTATTGACTGTGTTGTATCTGAAGAACTTCAGCGTTTTGTTTTCCATTGCAAGATAGCTTGCTAGTCATATCAGCTGGGATAGATATTTAAATGTTATTCTTTAGCAAATG
>NW_022196898.1:3727797-3729295 GCF_008632895.1 Mastomys coucha
CATTGCAAGATAGCTTGCTAGTCATATCAGCTGGGATAGATATTTAAATGTTATTCTTTAGCAAATGACATGACACCTTGACTACTCAAACACACAGAGAAGGTATATACTTCATGCCTTTTGAAACTTAAATCCTAAACCCCCCTTATCTGATAGCTCCTAGTAGCCTTTGTGACGTAAAAACAATATTAAGGGTGAGAATGTAGCCAGAAAACTGCATACCATGTCTAGAAAGGGTTTCCTCTGTTCTTTTTTCAGATTCATTCATAGGAAATGTGTCAGGGGTCAAGGTGGCATAGGAAGAGCTTTGCAAGAGCAACAAGAGGATATTACCCACAGACCCAAGTTGGAACCAGTACTTTAAATTGACTCCATGTGGAAACACTACAAAGGGCTAAGTGTCTTTGCCCAGTTTGTTGCCGCACACCAAGACTAGAAACAGATTTGCTTACATTGCAAGGGTTGCATGACTTTTACAATTTCACTCCACAGTGTACTGGAGGCAGTGGGAGAGATAATTTAAATATTGATGGACTGTCATTTGCAAGGGAGAGAACAGAAGATAGGTAATTAAGGCTGGAGGAGTCACGAAGGGGTTGAGAGCACTGGATCCTGTTGCAGAGAAGCCATGTTCAGTTCCCAGAACCCACATGGAGGTTCACAAGTGGTTCAGTGCTTCCCTCTGTCCTCCTAGGGCACTGAATGCATATGACATACATTCAAGCACATATAGACACATAAAACAAAAACAAACTACATCTTTAAAAATAAACAGTTATTTCCTTTCTCTTTCTTTAAGAAACATACAGAATTCTCCTTTCAGCTGTATTCATTAACACATTTACTATTTATATCCACACACATGCATGCGTGTGTGTGTGTGTGTGTGTGCACGCGCGCGCACACACACACATGTCCACAAGGACTGGCACATGTGTAGAATTCAGAGAACAACTTTTGAGAGGAGACTGCTCTTGCTTTTCAGGGAAGTAATTCAAAGGACATGTTCCTCTAATGCAGTTAATGTGCAAATATTCCTACCATTTTCTGACTGAAAACTTCTCTAGGAAGTCTTAGGTTTACAAGATAGCTCTCCTTATAAATCTATTTTCAAATCCAAGACTGAAACCTTCGTCAGTGTCGGGGTTCGTTTTGTGCACTGTGCATTCTGAAGCTGAGTTTTGTGCTCCCGTCCATACTGCTACCTGATTTTTTTAAAGATTTCTTTATTTTTTTAGTATTATAAAAATTGTTTTATATAAAACAACAATCATTTGAAGAGTCTTATGTAGATGCTTGTCTGCAGCAATACTGAAAATACATTTTTCTCAATATAAATTTGAAATAACTCCAAATATATTAACTGTATTTTTTAAAATAATATATCACTATTAGTATTTTTTTAATGAACATGAATAGATAAAGTCTATTTGTTTCTTTGTTTTGTTTTTATTAGAGCTTAAAATCTTGGCTCTTACTGTGGTACAAGCCCAAAATA
>NW_022196898.1:3747148-3749264 GCF_008632895.1 Mastomys coucha
CATCATATGGTTGGTACCTCATAGGTAAAGAATGCTTCAGCATGGGCATGCTGAGGCACCCCCTCCCATCCCACCATACCCATACCGTGCTCTGTGCTCTATAAAACATATCCTTGGTTCTTTTAAAACACAACATCTTGATTCTGTGGTCGGAGCTTTCCCTTCTGTGTTCACTTCTGCGCAAGTCCATTCCACGTATGTAGTATTTCTATTGCAAATAAAAGACCCCCCAAAAAGTGGTACTTTTTACCCCTACCAAACCCACTAAGCTGTCATTAGAGTAAATCTACTAAGATGTAATTAAAATAGATCCTAATGTTCAAGATGAATAATGATCGTTGGATTCACTTTCTCATAAGAATCTATAGTTAGCTCATTACTTTTCATTATCCCGAACGTAAAGTGTGCTACAGAAAGCCACCACTCATACACTTTAGAAATGAGATGAAAACTTCATGTGGCACAGGGCTCCTCTTAGCATTTGGAGGATATTTACATAGTGTTTTCCTCCTACAGAGGAAAGCTGCACCAGCCAGCTTTCTCTATTTACCCCAGCTTCCTGCAACAGGGCTGTGCCACACATTCACAGTGCGTTGTGAATGTAATGGTTTGTTTGTGAACTGAAAAAAGAAAATCAAGTCTATAAAGTTTTTCTGAAAATGTTTGGGTGATTTTCAGGAAAGGGATTGTGTTACTAGTTTGTTCCTGTGGTGATGAATGGATTCCACTGAGTCTATTCTCGCTGCTTTGGATCTGAGGTCGTTTTATTATCCAAAGTCTGTATTTACCCCACCAATATCCACTCAGAAGTGCCCTCCCCCCAGCAGTTTATAATTTAATGGTGGTTTTAATAATTATCCCATCGACAATCACACAGGAGCATGAAAGTGCTTGAAGCTGAGGCTCGTATTGGACTGATTACTGAGTGCTGCGTCTGCTTCCGGGAGATGGGAGGCAGCAGAGCCAGCACGTAATCTGCACTCATGCTGGTGACAAATGTTGCAAGAAACCGTAAAGATTTCCCTGGTGGATCAGAACACCTTTACAAGGGGAGCTGTCATGGGAGCTGAGACATAAAAATAAGCAAGACTCAAGAAGGAGAGCAGCCAGGGCCTCTCAGGCCAAGGAGAGCAGTTTCCAGGCTTCAAAAGAGTGATTTACACGCTGTCTAAACAGTAACGAGGCTGTGCTTACCTGCTACAGAAAGCAGGCGAACAGCATAGACACTTAGCATCAGAGATTGGAAAGAGGAACAGCACACCAAATCAGCTACTCACTCCTGGGGTGGTTTGGGATATTGAGACAGGTGAGATCAGTGCCGACTGCGGGTTCACAGAAGTCTTTCTGGCTAAAGGCTCTCTGGCAAGCAAACCGGGCGTGAGAGACAGAAGAGCATGCGCAGAATAGAGAAGATGGGGAATGTACGAACGGTGCCAGGAAGGAGTCGTGGGAGGTGAATTCAGTGTCCTGGCTCAGCTGTGGAATGGTCAAGAATTTAAAGAGGGGGAAAAGCTTTATCTTTTTAGCCTTTTAGTTTCTTTATCCAGGGAACAGGAGGAGGAATACTTGACTCATTTGCCTGTGAAGATGAAGCAATTTCTGTGTGTTATGTGCTCAGTAGGATCTTCCCTATACAGGGAATATCAATAGGATTCTTGCATAATGAATCTCTTCTAAGAATCTCTGAGTTCAGGCTCAGAATATATGTTTTGCCAGATTTGAATTTTTTCCTCACTAAGATTAACAACCTCAGAACAGAAAGCTGTCTGATTCAATGCTCCCATTTGTATTTTTAAAACAAGCTTTGTTTTACCTCTTCTACTTTATTGTATTTTAAGTGACATTCTTTTTTTAAAAAGATTGATTGATTGATTGACTGATTGTATATGAATATACTGTAGCTGTCTTCAGACACACCAGAAGAGGGCACTAGATCTCATTACAGATGGTTGTGAGCCACCATGTGATTGCTGGGAATTAAACTCAGGACCTCTGGAAGAACAGTCAGTGCTCTTAACCACTGAGCCATCTCTCCAGACAGACAGATTTTTTTTAAAGGTGTTTTTTGTTATTGGTTGGTTGGTTTGGGGTTTGGGTTTTTTTGTTTTTTTTTTTT
>NW_022196898.1:3749463-3754181 GCF_008632895.1 Mastomys coucha
TCTGCTCCATAGTTAATCTCGGCAACTCCTCCCGTGGGTATTTGATTCCCCCTTTTAAGAAGGAATGTGTTTGTTTGTTTTTTATTTTATTTTATTTTTTACATGTCTGCACATGCATCTTGCACATGAATGAAAGTGTCCATTGAGACCAGAAGAGGATGTTGGATCTCCTTGACCAGAGTTATGACTGGAATTCAGGTTCTGGGAACCAAACTCAGGTCCTTGCAAAATCAAGACAGGGTCTTAACCACTGGGCAATCTCTTCGATCTTTAATGAAAATTTCTTAACAACTGTTGTAGTTTATATTTTAAAACACAGACTGGAAAGACAGCTCAGAGGTTAAGAGCACTCGTTACTCTTGCAGAGGACCCAAGCTCAGTTCCCAGCACCCACATCTGGCAGCTCACAATCACATGTAAGTTTGGCTCCCAAAGTTCCAGCACCCTCTTCTGGCTTCCCTAACCCTATTAAAAATGGGGCACAGAGCTAAACAAAGAATTCTCAACTGATGAACACCGAATGGCTGGGAAGCACCTAAAGAAATGTTCAACATCTTTAGTCATCAGGGAAATGCAAATCAAAACAACTCTGAGATTCCACCTCACACCAGTCAGATTAGCTAGGATAAAAGACTCAGGTGACAGCAGATGCTGGCGAAGTTGTGGAGAAAGAGAAACACTACTTCATTGCTGGTGGGATTGCAAGCTGGTACAACCACTCTGGAAATCAGTTTGGCGGTTCCTCCGGAAATTGGACATAGTTCTACCAGAGGACCCAGCTATACCACTCCTGGGCATATACCCAGAAGATGCTCCAACATGTAATAAGGACACATGCTCCACCATGTTCATAGCAGCCTTATTTATAATAGCCAGAACCTGGAAACAACCCAGATGTCCCTCAACAGAGGAATGGATACAGAAATTGTGGTACGTCTACACAATGGAGTACTACTCAGCTATCAAAAACAATGAAATTATGAAATTCTTAGGGAAATGTATGGATCTGGAGAATATCATCCTGAGTGAGGTAACCCAATCACAAAAGAACACACATGGCATGCACTCTCTGATAAATGGTTATTAGCCCAGAAGCTCGGAATACAGGAAGAACAACCCACAAACCACAAAAAACTCAAGAAGAAGGAAGACCAAAATGTGGACATTTAATTCCTTCTTAAAAGGGGGAACAAAATACCCACGGAAGGAGTTGCAGAGACTAACTGTAGAGCAGAGACTGAAGGAAGGACAGTCCAGCTGATATAGCTGTCTCCTGAGAGGCTCTGACAGTACCCTACTAATACAGAAGTGGAGACTCACAGCCATCCATTGAACTGAGTACAGGGTCCCTAATGAAAGAGTTAGAGAAAGGACCAAAGGAGCTGAAGGGTTTGCAGCCCCCTAGGATGAACAACAATATGAACTAACTAGTACCCACAGAGCTCCCAGGAACTCAACCACCAACCAAGGAGTACACATGGTGGGACTGATTGATTGCTCTGCCAGCATGTATATAGTAGAGGATTGCAAAGTCGGTCATCAATGGGAGGAGAGGCCCTTGGCCCTGTGAAGGTTCTGTGCCCCAGTATAGGGGAATGCAGGGCCAAAAGTGGGAGAGGGCAGGGTGGCAAGCAGGGGGAGGGGGGAGGCAAAGGGGTTTGTTCTTGTTATTTTGTTTTTGTTTTTGTTTTTGTTTTTTTTTGAGGAGAAACTGGGAAAGGAGAACTCATATGACATGTAAATAAAGAAAATATCTAATAAAGAAAGAATAATTACTTTCTTGCTTCAAAAAAAAAAGATAAATAAGTCTAATTCCATTCTTATACCATCTCTATCAAGGAGTCTCCTGGCCATTCTCCCTCCTTGTAACTCAGCCATGTCTATCAAAGTGACATTCAGACATCTAATACTATACGAAAGTTCTCTCTTTTGATATTATAAAAAGGAAAACATAAATTTTAAAAACACAATTTTCTGAAATAGGTCCCAGTTTTGCTCTCCTCTGGACAGTCGTGGTCTTTCTCATTTCTAACCTTCAAAAACTCCTTCTTGACTCTGCTTCTGAACTGTTTGCACATGGCTTAGAGTGACAAGCAGTTTGTTCTGGGACGTCCTACCTTAGCCCTTCAAGGAGACCTTGCATTTATTTCACATCTTCTCACATCTGTTTGGCACAGGAAGAGCAATAAAAGTTTGCTCTACATTTCATTACATTTCTTGGTACAACCACCCACTTGGATCTGGCAAAGAACACAGTTTTAAAAATTCCTCCACAGTGTGGGCTTTCCCACACATCTGGAGTAAATATAACTTAAAGAAGTAAACACATGGGCTGGAGAGATGGCCCAGTGGTTAAAAGCACTTGCTGCTCTTGCAGGGGATGTAGATTACCAGAGTCCATGGACAGTTCACAATTGCCTGTAACTGCAACTCCCATTCATCTGACATAATCTTTTGGCTTCCAAGGACACATACAATCACAGACACAAGTGTAAACACACAATAATAAAATCTTCAAAAAGTTATAAACACCAATTGTATTTCTATTTGAAGAGAAAATAGAAGACAGCATATAGCTGTCAGTTTCTATTTCAGATTGCTCCAATTACCCACATATGCAGCTAAAATCCTTTCTGTGTTTAGAAGAACTATTTCCCATGAAAGAAAACAGCAGATTTCTTTTGGCTGCTCTATAAAGGCGATAAGAATGACAACTTGCTTGGCTGGAGAGAGAGATGGTTCAGCAGTTAAGAGCACTTGATGGGTTCAGTTCCCAGAATCCAGAGGGTGCCTCACAACTATCTATAACTCCAGTTCCAGGGGACCCAGTGGCCTCTTCTCACCTCTAAGGGCACCAGCCATGCCTGTGATGCATATACATCTATATAGGGAAAGCACTCATATGCATAAACTAAGGTTGGGTTTTGCTGCTGCTGCTGTTTTTAAGAATGATTTGCTTGGGTCATCTGACCCTTCTGCGAAATAAAAAGGGGAGGATTGCAAATTCCAGCTTCATAGGCTGTAAGAATGAAGTTACATGGTAAAATGCAAAGAGAAATTAATATAACTAATTCCCATGCAACTTTAAATGCATCAATTCTTTGGCTAGATTCAGTTCTTGTTGCCTTGACTTATGAGGAGCTGTGTTATGGACATGACACAGAGTATGGGAAATGGGTGGCTGTTGAAAGTCTCTGCATCTCCTCCCACTGAGTGGGAGAGATGTGAGAAGCACAAGGAATGGGTATAAAAGAGCCTCCTCTTTCTGCTGCTGCTGCTGTGGCTGCTGCTTTCTCCCTTGAAATTATGTATCATAAGTTCCCTGCCCTGGAGTTGCTACATTGTTACATCACATGGATGTCCTCCAGCTGGCAGGTGTAGATGATCCCAGTCTTTATTGCCACCATGTCAAGTCACAGGTGAACAGAGTGGTCCATGTCACATGCAGAGCTCACCCTTGATCACTTCTGATACAAGCACATAACTAATAAGATAAAGTTGCTCTACATTTTGGGACTCTGACTTCATGATTCTCAATTAGAAGATAGCAACTCCTCACACTTTGTCTCAAGATAAAACTTAAGATATACTTCATCTCTCAAATTCACCAACTTAAAAGATGCAAGTCAGTTGTTGGGGTGTAGTCACAGAATTTTCCAAATTTTTTTTTTTTTACCAATGTTCAACCTTGAGACCATTTCATTAAAAACAAACCAACATCCACCACCAACAAAGCCCACCAGGTCAAGTGATAGTCACTCACATTTTTTCAAGCCCCAGTCTAGAAGCCATCATTAACATCCTGTCTCCATAGATTTGCCCACCCCATACATATATAAAGGGAATTGTGATGTCGGGTCCTTTGACAATGGCTTCTTTCACTTAGTCAAATGTTCTTTCCTGTACTTTCTGCTTTCAGAAATAATACACCAGTACTTTCTGCTTTCAGAAAGGAAGGGACTATTTTCTCACACAGAAAGGAAGTAAATATTTTAGATTCCAGGCTGTTTTGTCCCTATGGCAGTTACAGTACCCTACAGGTACAGGACTAATGCAGCCATAGACAATATGGAGAAATATGACAGGAGCCACATTAAAATGAACAAACAAACAAAAGCCACTTTTATTTACAGAATAATGGGGAGAGGTAGCTATGACTCACAGCTCAGTTTGCTGACCTTGATTTATGCATCTGAGGAGAGCCTGTTTTTGAAAAAAAAATTTTTTTAGAAAAGAACTTCAAGTCTTAAATAAACTATTGACCATATTTCTTTATAATTCAAATTTTAAGCCAAAGCTGAAGGTTTTATTAAATTTCAAGAGTCAGCAGAGTAGGTATAAATCAATGTAGAATGTAGCAGAAAATGTGCACCAGGGAACATTATTTCAGAGATTCCTTTGATCTGCTGAGCCACAAATCTTAAGACTTATTACACATAAAAATCAGCTAAAATGCTGGGGATCTTTCTCCTGCTGGGTTCCTTCTACCAGAATGTTTTTGTCAGGGGTTGCTTTCCCTTGGCTTTGAAAGTTTTAGGATGTTCTTTATGACAATTCCTCTTTTCATGAAGCATTTTGTAGACTATATGTAGACCTATCCTATTCATAACCCCATCCAGATAAGTCCTTTATGATCCCTGCAATATATTATACATATATATGAAAAATATATAGTGTACATAACATATACTGCATATATATATATATATATATATATA
>NW_022196898.1:3754191-3793782 GCF_008632895.1 Mastomys coucha
TATATAGCATTGCTGTGACAAATGCAACTTAATAAGGAAAGGTTTGTCTCTTGGATTGAGGGTTCAACCCAGCATGGAAGGGAAGACACGGGGCAGATAGTGTGAGGTAGCACTGTGTACATCGTCAGGAAGGTATGATGACTGCTGGGGCCAAGTTTGACTTTTCCTTTTATTCACACCAGGACTACAACCCATTAGAACAGGGAGCTGCTCCTGCTCAGGGAGAGCCTTCCCTGGAATTAAGCACCTCTGGAAACATCCACACACACGCTTCCAGAGATGTGTTTCCTCGTGATTCTAAAGCCAGTCAAGAACAACTGTCCTGACTGAACAGCTGAGGGCTGGCCTTTGACCTCTGTGCTCCCATGTTGTGTGCTGGGCAGGAACAGAATGCTCCCACCGTGCTCTGAGTCTATGGCCACTGTGGGTGGCTGAGAGCTTCCGGAACAAGAAGAGCTTCTTTCTAGTGTGGGAGTTATTAGCATCCAAGAGGGTCAAAACCTTAATTATCTCTTTACTGCGGAAAGATCTCTCTATAATGGCCTCACAAGAGGGGAGCCAAGCACATCATTTTGATCTGTGATACTTTATTATTTTTTTTCTTGCTTGCTATCTTAGGTTAACAAGTTTCAAGTAGCTTGAAGACAGGAAATAATTTCCTTTGTATTCTCTCTGCCATCACTCAACACGTAATTGTGTTTAGTGTTCTTTCGAAACTGCTTAATCGTTTTGTTTCTCATTTCACATATACATATGAAGTCCTTAGACCAAGTAAGTCTTTAGCTACTCAATAATGCTACTAACAGAATATCAAATATCATTACTGGCTTTTAACTATATGAGTTTATTTTATTATTTGATTTTTGTGAATTAGCCAACTATAGTACTTGATTTTGAATATATTATTACATTAGAATAGGCAATATGTACCTCTTGTTCTTGCCCCACAGCTTTAAATAGAACAAAATAATATATAGTCTAGTGAAAATTCAGATTTCTTTCCACTGTGTACCACTGCTCTGGGGTTCTCATTCCTGCATCCACACTGTACCTCTGCCCCACAGGTGTAAGTCAGTCACCCCTGTTTACTGAAAGATCTGTTCTGCCTCTTAAAAACAAAAATCACACAATCTAACAAATATCCTAGTATCAAGCATATTTTGGTTAGGGGAGTCCATGAGACTCCCAAAACAACAGAAGCTATGGCTCCTAACCTTGTTTGCCTCCCACAGGTTGAAGGCAATCCCTATTACCAAAGACGCCATACACGACTACCATAGGACTTACTCAGAGGACCCAAGCTGGCTCTGACCTGAGAGCTTCTTCCCTGGGACCAGATTTCATGGTAGTGGACTGTGCTATACAAACTGCCATGGAAGTGAAATAACCAATAGTCCTACCTGGCTGTGATGTCTAAGAACCACAACAACAAGTATTACAAGATAGCCCTAAGCCCTAAAGTTCTCATAGTGGCACACATATACTTGGGCTAAACACTGAGGTGGTTTGAATAGGAATGGCCTTCATAAGCTCATATATTTAGATGCTTGGTCATAAAGGATTGATAGGGTCAACACTACTTGATAGGAATTTAGGAGGTGTGGCCTTGTAATAGGTGTGTCACTGGGGGTGGACTTTGAGGTTTCAGAATTTCAAGCCAGGCCTGGTGGCTTCCTCTCTCGATTCCTGCTACCTGCTGATCCAGGTGTAGAACTCTTGGCTCGTCTAGAAGCATGACTGCTAGCATGAGTGCCTGTCATGCTTCTCACCATGACAATAACGGACTACCTCTGGACCTGTTAGCCAGTCTCAATTAAATTTGCCTTGGTAAGGGTTGCCATAGTCGTGGCATCTGGTCACGGCAACAGAACATTGCCTAAATCACCAGCCCTGCTGATGCTGACAGGGGAGAACCGTGAGCCTTGAGATCCGGGAAGGACCAGCCATCCAGGAAGCAGTCTGGGGCTTGCTGAACTGTGCTGTCACAGAACCATGAGATTCTGAATGAAAACCCTGGGGGAGTTTGGTGACATAATTAGTCATTTTAATCTCAGGTATAGGGATGAGGGGATGCTTTGGAAAGGCAGCTGCAGCTGACCATAATTTGACTCATGCTCTAACAGAAGCATGGTTTTGCCAGCTGCAGATAATTTCTGCAATGGGGTGATGTGTGGAATTCTGGGAACTTTTCAGAGGGTGTATGAGTGCTTAGGGCCCTGAGAGGAAGTTGTTGGTTGGTTGGTTGGTCATACAGGGGGTTGCTTTTGCTTTGTTAGGATTCCTGCTCAAAGAAGAAACAAAAAGAAATTAGATTCTGGATCTCCCTCTCCCTCCTCTTCTTCCTCTCCCTCTTCTTCTCCCTCTCCCTCTTTCATAGTGATAGGGGGCAAATCTAGGGAGATGAAGGATAAGACACTCTCCCCCCCCCCAGATGATCAGGTGATAGATGGGAGAAGAAGAAGCCACAAAGTGGCAAAGACTGACTACAGTTGAGCCTGACTACCCTGTGGCTTCCTTCAGGAATGAGTATAATAAATTGGTATTGTTTAAAACTCAAGTGTGGTAATTTACTGCTACAGGGGATAACAAATGATGCAGATAACTTCACCGAGGCAACTGGTTCTCCTGGCTCCCAACCCACCTATGCATGATCCAGCTCGTACACGGATACCTGTTCTGACATACTGTGGGTGAGTTTTCAGTTTATTTCATTATTACATTGGGGTCAGGAATCAAAGCATCATAATGAACCCCTAAAGACAGTAGATTGGTCTGCATTAATAAAAAGGTCACAGTCTAAACGAGCACTTGTGAGATTCATCAAGCCTGTTTACATAGGAAGTTGTCCCTAACACTCTTAGACAGGACTTGTGCAGCCATGAGTTTCAAATGAAAAGACTGCCAACTGACAAGCACGTCCTGGCACCTGCGCAGAGCATGCCGCTCTGGGATGATTGGTTTTTACTCTGGTTTCAATCTGTGTCTCCTTTCCATTTGTTATCAAGAATTAACTCTGAGTAAATGGCCTCCAGACATTAATGTACACTGATCCCTGGGATGGATATGATTTCTTGGACCTGAAGCAGAAGACTCTACACTTTGTCCCTATTCTACTTCAGAAGAACAAACCTCCCCATTTTCTGATCCCACGTGGCTTCTTAGTGTAAAAGAAGAGTTGTTAGAGCTGAACCACCCTCATTGTTGAGGGGGGAAATTATCATGCCTTAGAAAAGTGTTTGCCCCACAACCACAAGGGCCTGGGGTCTGATCCCCTGCCACAGAGAAGCCATGCAGAGCATTAGAGTCTTCCCCTACCCCACCTCACCCATGCAGTCCAGCACCAAGTTTAAAATGCCACTCATATCCCTGTTTTGACTTGGGCCCAGAGTTCTTTTTAATCGTACCTTTCCACAGAAATGGCAAGCCACAGTTGCCCGCCTTTGTGGCATACACCAGTGAGCTTAAAATTCTAACAATTTTAGGAGGTGGCTCAATGGAGTAAGCACTTGTCACACAGGCATGAGGAGATTTACTTTTAGATTCTACATGAGCGGTGGCACCAAGCTGGACCTCACTTATTTCTCTCTAAACATAGTGATTTCCAGTTCCATCTGTGTGGTTGCAATGACAGGATGCGATGCTTCTCTGACTGCTTTCTCTTCCACTCAGTATATGCACCATCTTTTCCTTAGTCATTCATCATTTAGTGGGCACTAGGGTTTTCTCCAGCACAGACTTGATGTTAAAGTTGCATGAAAAGTCGCACAGACAGACAAGTGCCCTTGAAGAGGGTGAACGTAATTTTCATTCAGGATGCACTATGACTGGTCTTAAGTATCTATGTGAACAGGGTTGTTGCCTCTGTAAGACTCACTGTTGTGGAGGTAGAAAGAAATGAAGTGTTGTGGTTTTACGGTCCTTGTAAGCCAACAACTGTTTCTAGGCTTATGGATGAGATCGTTGCTCCTAGCTGCTGCCAGAGTTCTCGCTATGGATTATATCAAGCGTGGCCACTGGTCGCATAACGAAGTTGTTATCCCAATCACAGAAAAATATTTGAGGTCCTCTGATGATAGACAGACAACAGACCATGATTCCCACAGAGTCTGTATTTCTTCCCAGAGTCTTTGTTTCGATGTAAAAAGACGATTTTATTTTTCAATCTGATGAAAATGGTATTTTGAAGGGTAAGCCAAACAGCACAGGACAGGATGGTGGAGACATCACTGAACTGTCTAAGATACTCAGCTCAGTGTAGCCTCCAAACCTGCCAGGCTAACCAGCAAACACCTAGTTCAGAATACTAGATACCTTGCCCTTAAAGAAAAATTTTTCCGTCTTCTAGAAAATCAAATCTTCATTATTTATTTTACGTGTATGAGATTTTGCCTACATGTATGTATGTGTACCGTGTATGTGCAGTGTCCACAGAGGGCAGAGGAGAGCGTGGTATCTCCTGGAGTTGAAGTTACGATGATAATGAGCTTTCAGATGGGTGCAGGGAGCTGAGTCTGAATCCTCCTCAAGAGCAGTCAGTGGTCTTCACTACTGAGCCAGCTCTCCAGCCCTACCTCCGTTTGTTTTTTAAAGTCTGTGAAACATCCCTAAGTTGATTTTAGAAAGCCTATTTTTATTTTCTATTTTTCATGTAAGTACTTATTCCTTTCTCTGTAATCATTAACTCTCACAGAAAAACTCTGAGAACACACACACACACACACACACACACACATATATAATATTTGGTTTTGCAAGGCAAGGTTCACTGTGTGATATTGGCATTGGCCATCCTGGAATTTACTCTGTAGACCAGGGTGGCCTCATACTTACAGAGATTTGCCTGTCTCTTCCTCCCAAGTGCTGGAATTAAAGGTGTGCCTGGCTATAATTTCTTCCTACACAATAATAAAACTTACTTTGGAATACTTTGTAAAAGAAAACAGTATTTGTATACAGATTGTTTTTATTCCAAACTACTCAGGGTGGAAGGACCTATTTGTTCTTAAACCAGGAAGCATGTGGGTTTACACCAGCGTTTCTCAGGTCTTTTGAGATTCCAGGTAGCATGTTCCCTATGGCTTGTGGAGTCAGTCTAGAAGACTCTGAAGATTTCTCCTTTATGTAACACCATCTGCTTATCTGCCATAGGCCTGAACATATAGAAAAATTTGTCTTAACCATACAAATGCTGTGAGGAGCTAGCAACTTTGATTTTTAAGAGAAGCTCCATACTCAACAGAGCTGATCACAGCTGTCCCTTCCGTCTTTCCCTACACGCACATGTGTCTGTGACAACTGTCTGGCAAGGCATGTCGTCCCAGGAGAAACAAACTTTTGCAGGTCCCACAGCTGCATACTTGTGTGTGGTGTGCTTCAGTGAACAGTACAATAGTAACACCTGAACAGAAGCTGCCCTTGGCTCAGATGCTTCCTCCTTTCCCAGAGTTATATCTGCCACAAGAACAACACAGGAAGGCAAAGGCATGCCACTCAGAGCCAGGCTGGTTCAAAGCCCTCAGAAGTGTGACAGGAAGCAGGCTGTAAACAAACGAAATCTAGAGACTCCTTGTGATAACAGAAGTGTTAGCAAACAAAAGGAAACTCCCCAGGAGCTTGAGTTAGCCCTCATCCCAATGGCTATAAGTTAGAGATAGCCCTTATATGGTAATGTTGAAATGGTAGATTATTTAGGGGTTGGGGATATGTTTGAGATGCCACCAGTAAAAAAGAAAATGACTTGTAATAAGAGTGAGATATTCTTTTAAAAGATTAGCCTGACTTTGAGTTTCTTTCTAGCTTCTTTTTTGACCCTGTGATTCTCTCTCTCTTTCTCTCTCTCTCTCTCTTGATGTCTCTCTCTCTCTCTGTGTGTGTCTGTGTCTGTGTGTCTTTCTATACCATATAGTCATACACCTTGACATCATCTATTATACTAAGGAAGGTTGATTCATCAGAATCAGCCCTGTGTTGTTCGGACATTCCACCTCCCAAACAATGAGCTAAATAAACCCTAAACCCCCTTTGTTCTATTACAGTACCATGCTTCAAATATTTTGTTATAACACTGAGAAAAAATAAATTTATTCTCTGATATTTTTACAAATAAATTAGGCATCATTTAGGTTCTGAGAAGTTCACAGCAAAACAAAAACAAACGAAAACCATTTAAGAAAACATAGCAAACCGAACACTTGTGCATTTATACCTGTTTGCTTGTGAATTATTATTAAAATGTCATCTCAATGTTTTTTAAAGGACAAAGGACAAGGGAAATAGGAGTGAAGAGCAGATATAAAGTGGCCCCAACAGTTTGGAAGCTTTAAACCAGAGAAATCAGTGATTTTTAAGTTTCCTGGACCAACAAAACTAGAAATATAAATTAGCACTAGGGAGGGATTAATTTGAGTTTATTTTATAATTTATAGTGAACTTGTAATTAAATTAGAAATAAGGAGGAATTATGGAAATATAAATTAGCAACAGAGCAAACGGGTTAATAATTTGAGGCCTGAGTTTCCTAATGTAAAAGTTCAAATGTCTCTAAGTTGGTGAACGGTTAACTGTAAAGGCTGGATACTGACTTTCACTTTCATGTGAACCGCAGTTAGACCCATGAGCCTCCTTTGGTCTACATGGTAGAAAACTGTCTTCTTTGGCTATGGCAGAAGATGGGAGTGTATTCCAGGGAGAAACTGAGCCAGGAACATTGGATCTTTGGCAATCAGGAAGAGCAGAGAGAGGTGACACGTAGAGAGGGGGCTGTGTGGAAGGGGTGGGGTTGAGCAATAGCAGGGGTCTGTTTGGCTGAGGATACTGCCAGTCAGGCTCACGGCCCCACCCTCATCCCCACCCCCACATGCAGCAGACAGGAAGATCCATTTCTGGGAAGGTTGATCAGACCACTTGAAAGTCCCAGGTAAAGAGTCGGAAATATACAAATAAAACAGCCATCATGTTTGTAGAGCAACACCTTCTAATGAACCAGTTCTCTGCTCATCAACAAAATAACATCCACAGAACAGCATCTCAAAGTGTGAGCCACACGTAACTCAGCAATTCCCCTCAGACGACAAGGGAAAATAAGTTTTTCTTTTGAATTTATTGCCATGTAAGTGTGAGATTAGGAGGAAGACACAATAAAACATTTGTAAGGCCTCAAAACATCTTCTGATAGGCTTTGTCATAGGCCCTAGCAGCACATGCTTCAGCAAACCAAAGTGAGCCAAGTGAGAAACGGAGTTCTGGGAAGAAGCCAAGAGGATTCTGGGACTTGGAGGTGGTAAGAATGTTGTCACTCCAGCTAAGGAGCAGTCCCCAAGAAAAGCAGGTCTGACTGGGGCAAGAGAACAGACAGTTCTGGAGAGAAATCTCAACAGAAAGCTACACAAGAGAGCATGCAGCTAATTCAGAGAGAATGTGTTCCATTCGCCCCTGATACATTATTGACTGACATGGCAAATTAAGCAAACAAAATCAATCAGCTAGGACTCCAGGCAACAAAAGAAGTTGTTAAGGAGTGTGTTTGTCGGTATTCTCTGATTATACCAAATGCCTAAGCCCTACTTACAAAGAGAGATGTAGTGTGGGTTTATTCAGTGGGTTTTGTTATCCATATCGATTGCCCTATCACTCTAGCCCATGACATACATCATGGTATGAGTATATGATAGACCCAAACTGTCAGTCTTATGGCTGGAAGGCCTAAGAGAGGAGAGGAAGTGACTGGGCTCTCATTCCTGAAGCCCTTCCCGTAGGCTCCACCTCTCAAGTAACCTACCATTTCCTCCCAATGCCATAAGCTGAGGACAATCCTCAGTCATAAGAAGGGCTTTTCAGGGGACATTCACAATGCAAACCATGGGGGAGCATAGAGCTTGGCACTCAGCACCATCACACAGCTTTAATAAAATGAATGATAACAACCCAAACACAGCTAGAGAGGTGGACACCTTGGGTGGAGAAGTGTATGAGCTGGAAGGGTGTCTGACATCACATCTCAGAAAAATAAAATCATTGCAAGATATGGTATTTGAGGACTTCAAGAGACCAAGACAAATCCCCAAGGCTTCCAGAAATCACAGCCGGGCAGCCCATATCTGTAATTCCAGCACTAAGGTGGCTGAGGCAGAGAGAGCACCACAGCTTTGAGGCGGGAGGATTGCCATAAGTTCAAGGCCAGTCTGGCTTACATAGCAAGTTCATAGAGTGGAGCCTTATCTTGAGAAGCCAACAAGAATTAATAGCTCCTAAAGATACCTTTAAAAAAATGGAAATTAGGTCTAAGAAGGGAATTGGGCACAAGGAAGAATGGAGCAGAGAAACAGTTTTTATGCCTCTAGTAATAACTGATTTTTAAAATTATGTTCCTGCACATCTCATAGGCAGGACACATTTTGGGTTGAAAGTTTTGTGGGTGGGTTGGTATTCTTATCCTTCCACTGGAAGTCCTGCCTGGCTTCAGGAGGTGGCTGGTTTAGGCTCCATATCCCCTACTGCTAGGAGTATCAGCTAGAATCTCCCTCATAGACTCCCTGGAGCCTCCCAGATCTCTGGCACATCCTAGAGATGCCCCCAGCTCCCCAGTCCTCTGCTGATTTTTATTCTCTCTACCCTGCTTTCCCTCCTCATCCCCCTCCTCATCCCCTCTCTCACCCAGATCCCTCCGTCTATCAATCCACCTCCAATGTCTATTTTATTCCCCCCCCTCTGAGTGATTCAAGTCTCCTCCCTTTTGCCCTCCTTATTATTTGGCATCTTTGATTAAGAGATGGAGGGAATGGCTAACTAATGACTGGCCCAAATTGAGACCCATCCCATCGGCAAGAACGAATCCCTGACCTATATTTGTATATATACATATAGTTATGATCTGACACTTGTGCCCAGAATAGCTGTAGTCATTTTGGCTCATGCCTGCCAGCTATTTCATATTGTTGCTGTAACATGCCTGCGAGTCATTAACCCCTATAGAAGTGATTTGGCTTAGAGCAAGGATGTTCTGACCACATACCCTATTTTGTCTGTATGATGTTTGATAATCTTAAGAAGGTCCATGAAGCCTTACATAAGATCCATCAAATCAAAGGTCAATATGAATTGTTATTCTAAAATATCTTGAGTCAGAGCTGACCACCAGGCAATCTTCCCTGCACCTACATATGAGCTCACTGTTGTTTTTGTGACTGACACTGTGGTACTAATAAGTCAAAAAGTTATGATTATAATACTCATGCTGTTATCTCAATGTTCTGAAATCCCCACTCACCACCCATCCACACACCTTTACCTTACTCAGGGCCAATCAGCTTAAAGGTTAGCTGATAATACTTTGCCTAGTAAGCCAACTGCTCTGCCCTTCCTTGCCCCTTACATTTTTGAACCTGTTCTTTTCCTATGAAAAGACTATCCTGGAAGCACACTAGTACCTCAGTTAGGCTTCTAAGTCTTTTCTGCGGTCCTGAATGTTCAGTACTGAGGTGTATGCTCAATAAACTATTCTTGTTTAACTGAGGTCAGTGTTTGTATGGTTCAAGTGGTGATTCCTGAACTCACGTGTGTGTGTGTGTGTGTGTGTGTGTGTGTGTGTGTGTGTGTGTATTCAGGACCCTGGCTTTACCCATCTACCACAATGAGTGACCGAAAAGATCCTTTTGAGTCCCTTTCCATCACTCAACACATATTTTTTTCCCTTACAGCTTTAAAGCACAAATAGTTTTATAGCATTATTTCTATGTATATTTATCTGAGTCATTGCTTAAAGTGGTGGGCCACATGAAGACCAACATAATGAATGGGCAGATTTAGCAACCGTTGCTTAATAAGCTTTAAAAGAAAGCAATTACAATGTCTTCCAGCCTGTGCTTCTCCAGCCTGTCCACCCAGTGGGTCTTATGTCAAACAGCTTGTTGAGCTCCAGAATTATTTATCTATCACTTTCTGTTTTGCTGGTCTAGTGATTCTTTCACAGAGAAAATGCGGATAATTTTATTTGGCATTTCAAATTAACACATTCTGGCTTGGCAATCACCATTTATTTTTCCTGAAGATTGCCTCACAAGCCATTCTTTCTAAGACATTAAGTTTAGAATTTTCCCCAATGCTGGTGTCAAGAGGAAAATAATGTTACATTCCTCCTTTGAAAAATCAAAACCATATGTGGTCATGTGCTTCAGCATGTCCTCATCTTTCTTCAAAGACCACGGGCAGCATGGATCTTTAAAGAACACAATCTCATTATAACATGTCCCGATTCTCTCAGACCACACAATTTTTGTGCATCTTAGTCTTCAATTCTACTCCACTTCCTTCTGAAGACTGTGAGCCTGCTGCCCACAGATCAAATCCAAAGAAGGCACTAAGAACACTCATGATAAAACACAAACACATGGACCAGAGCATTAATCCAACCATAGTAAAATGCTATCTTTAACCTTATAGATCTGTAATTATATTAGATGTAAACTGCTCTAAAGAGACAAAGATAGTTGTGCTGATTAAAAAAAAACAAAACCCAATTATTGTCTGCTTATAATCTGACAGTTAAAATGTAAGAATAGGGAAATATTGACTATAATACACAATCTAATTAGAAAAAATATAGTGTGTTAATATCAGAGATATTAGTATTTATGGGGAAGTCCTTTCCAACTATAAAAAATATTTTATGATAACCAAATTACATGTAACTTCAAAATACATAAAATAAAAATTGAAGAAATTAAAATAGTCAATATTACAATAAGACATTTTTGACATAACTGTTTCTCACTAAACTAAAGAGTCCCTGATGAAATTTTAGTAAGAATATACAAGACCCAATTACAAGGCCTGTCAAATGGATATGCAGGAAGCAGTAGACCTATAATTTCCCAATAAGCATTCTTTTTAGACACATGCACACATTTACTAAAAGATGTGATTAGGCCATAAAGTTAATCACACCGAAGTAAACACTCTTAATAACAGAGTGTTCTTCATTCTTTGACTAAACTGCAATTAAGACAGCTCAGAATCCAGTGAGATAGAGCTGATTGGAATATTCTTCTAGATTTGAAATTTGAAGACATTTAATTCTAAATAACCCATAGGTCAAGGGAGTCATTTTTATAAAAGACTTTTAAGTGAACTGTAAAGAAAATGGACTTATCAGCTCTTAGGGGATGGAATTACTGCCATACTTAATCTGCATCTAAAGACAAAGATTAAGACAAAAGTAAACACTGACCATCAGCTCCTTGAACACACACACAGAAACAGAGAAGTAGAGAGGGGCCGGACAGTGTCTCAACAGTTAAAAACACTGGCTGCTCTTCCACAAGACCCAGGTTCTATGCCCAGCACTTACATGTTAACCCACAATCATCTGTGACTCCAGTCCCCAGGGAATCTGACTCCCTCTTCTGATCTGTAAAAATACTGCACACATATGTCCTGCATGGCCCCTGTGAAAGCACCAGCAGGACACAGTTTCCACCCCTGGAACAGAGCTAGCAGTGTGTGGGCCTCCTGTGAGTGCTGATGCTTGCTAGGCATAAGGCTCATTTGTATAATAAAGTACATATCAACTTGTTCCTCCTTTGAGGAGTGCTCTCCCAGTAAAGGTTAATCACTCCATAATTAGAAACTGCAGGAGCTCGGGAGCTGAGGGTATGTCTGGTGTTCCTTAGCAAAATGGTAACTGCTGTAACCTTCAGGACAGCCCTTAAGGTTGTGGGGTAAAAATTCTGAAAGCATGAGTGAAAGAATATAAAATTTCTCAACTATGCAGAATATGAGGATGCAATATGAATTGTATGAGGGACTTCACAGACCTAAAAAGATTAGAGGCATCTGCACTATCAGCCTGCTTCTTAGAAAGATATTAAGGAGGGCGATAAAGACATTTAGGGAGTGGTAATCACAGGGCAAGATCTCACCCAGCTAAACTTAGTGTTTGTTCTCACAAAGGCAGGCAGATTCCAGAGTTCAAAGTCAGCCTGGGAGACGTAGTTTAGGCCCAGGTGTGGTGGGAATGGAGATCTCAGAGCTGGATTCCACCTAGCTAGCTTATTGTCTGTGTTTACAAAGGCAGGCAGATTTCTGGATTCATTTGCTATGTTAAAAAATGTTCTTGCTGTCTTCTAAGAATTAAGGGGCTAAGGTCATAAGATGCATGGGGTAATCAAAAGGGAACCTGGGGTGGACAATCAAATTGATATGCAAATAAAAGGCTGGACTTTGATGCAAGAGATGAGCTTTTAGAATTTTTTTCTAGCAAGAGAGCTGTCTTTTAGCTATCATGCAGATAGCTGTCTGGAGAGCCAACACAAGCAGAGCCCAGAGCTGTCAACGTGTACCCAGTGGGGAGAGAGTGACATGGCTCCCGCCCCTGGAACAGGGCCTCGGTGCACTGAGTGTCTGTCGTGACTGCTGTGGCCATAGGGCTTGTTTGAGTAATAATGTACATATTTTCTGGACACACTAGCAGTGGAGGACTCTTTCCTTCTGGGAAACATCTTCCCTGTCAATGTTAATGACTCCATGATAATTAGAAACAGCACAAGTCCAGGAGTTGAGGGTATGGTTGAGTCTACACAAAATGGTGAACACTGGGACCTTCAGAATAGCCCTTAAGGCTATGGGAAAGAACTCTAAATACATGAGTTCAAGAATATGTATTTATTCCCTGGCAGTGGTGGTGCATGCCTTTAATCGTAGCACTTGTGAGGAAGAGGCAGGCAGATTTCTGAGTTCGAGGCCAGCCTGGTCTACAGAGTGAGTTCCAGGACAGCCAGGGCTACACAGAGAAACCCTGTCTCGAAAAACCAAAAAGAAAAGAAAGAAAAAGAATATGTATTTAAGGATGCAATATGAATTATATGAGAAGCTTCTCAAATCTAAAGGAACAAAAGCAGCTGCACTGTGAGCCAACTTGTTAGAAAATTACTAAGGAAGGAGATGAAGAGCTCTAGGGAGTGGCAGTTGCAGAAGATCTCACCCAGCAAAGTGTTTGTTTGTTTGTTTGTTTATGCTTACAAGGCAGATAGATTCCTGAGTTTGATGTTGGCCTAGGACAGAGCAAGGTTAGGCTCATGTATATGTATGTATATATGTATATGTATGTATATGTATATGTATATATATGTGTATATATATATATGTATGTATATATATATATACACACACACATATATATATATCAACATTCATAACATAAAATAAAATCTCAAAAAAATTTTTAAAGTGAATAAAAGTTAAATTTAAAAGAAGCTGTAGGAAAGGATAGGAAAGATGTAACATAAAGAACAACATTTGTCATATGACAAAAATAATGAGCATGATTAATGAACTCCAGACAAACCTTTTACAATATGTGTTTGTGTGTGTGTATCCCAAATGTTTAAAATTAGCAAATATAGATCACAGAAATGAACAAAATTATTAATGTAAAACTAGTATAAGTTTATACCTGCTAAGAAATGTGAATCGACAAATTTAGAATTTCCCTCAATGAAAATCCTAGTTATATGTGGCTTCATAAATCTTGTAAATATTTGAAATGTATACAAAGTTTTCCAGAGGGAAGAAAAGAATGGAATATATCCCAGGTTATTTTATGAAGTCAATAATTTTTTTTTTTTTTTATTTTCGAGACAGGGTTTCTCTGTGTAGCCCTGGCTGTCCTGGAACTCACTCGGTAGACCAGGCTGGCCTCGAGCTCAGAAATCCGCCTGCCTTTGCCTCCCAGGTGCTGGGATTAAAGGCGTGAGCCACCACTGCCCGGCGTCAATAAAATTTTGATGCTAAAATTTGAACAGAATAATAAACAACAATGCTTAGCTGTCTCCATTAGCTGTAGGACTTATTTTTCTGTGGCTGTTAGAAAACACCATGGCCAGAAGCAACTTAGGAAGGAAGGAAGTGCTTGGGAAGAAAGTGCTTCGGGGTTGATAGTTTCAGAGGACTGGATGTTCATAATGGCAAGGAAGGCATTGTGGCAGGAGAAAGCTGAGAGATTGCCACACTCACAGGAAGCAGAGACAGTGAACTAGAAGTGAGGTCAGACTATAAACCCTAAAGACCTACCCTCAATGACACACTGCCTCCTGCAAGGCTCCACATCCTAAAAGTTCTGTACCTCCCTAAACCGCTCCAACAGCGCCACCTATAGCGCCACCTACCAGAAACCAAGTGTTCAAATACAAAGTGTTCCTCATTTTACCGCCACGCCAATTTTTAATTAATTTTTAATTGTTAATGAGGGTGGCCTCATTAACAAATGATAAAATTGAGAAGCACCCGTCTCTCTCTTGACTGCACTAGTTAGTCAAAATATTCACTACAGATTCCCCGGACTTCTCCCCAATCCTTTTGAGTGGCCCAATAAATTACTCCTTCCAGAAATCATGTCTATGGCACCTCATCTCCATTGCTATGATGCTAAGTCCCACCGAGGTTCTGAAATTCTCTTCTACACGCAAGCCCACAAGCTAATCTAATCCTCCTTAGCTTTATGAATACTGGGAAAAGGAGGAGACACCTGCATCAAAGGTAAAGAACAATTTATTGTACATCATATGGTAAGGGGAGTAGCCAAAATACTGTCGGGTTTGCATTGATTGAGTTCCATTCATCAAAGGTGATGCACAGAGCCAGTGGCACTTGGATTTGTCAGTTGCATTATACAAGAGAGTCATGTTGAGGTTAAGGGCCCTCAGCCTAGGTAATGAGCAAACACATAGACCATTGTCCTGGAAGGTAATGTTCCTGATAGTCAGCTTTCTGTGGGTGTGGTAAAATAATGTCAGACACAAATCAGCCTAAAAGAAGAAAGCTCCTTTTGTGTTGTGTGCTCTTCCATTTTGTCTCTTGATTGCCAGGTCCCATTGCCCCTAAGCTTGTGGTGAGGCAGTATTGCATGGTGTAAGAATAGCATGCAACAAAGTTGCTAGTGAACTAATGTCATCCAGGAAGCAGAGAAGAGAAAGCAGGCAGCGAGGTTCCCAGTATCCCTGAAAGGGACATGCCCCTGGTGATCTAATCTCCCTTCCACAAGGATATGGACCCAACTTTTCTCTACTAGTTCCTACCTCCTAAGGATGATGCCACCTCCCAGAGTGCCACGGACTAGTGGCCAAGCTTTCAGGATACAGGCTATGAGAAGATATTACAAGGACAAAATCTTAACATGTTATTCTATTATATCAGACAATAAATCTACCTTTCGCCATGGGTAGAGATAGCATCTCTAGCTTCCATGGTGCTGCTATATCAATAACCTTGAAGATATAATTCAGAATAAAAGAAGCTGGTACCTCTGCTTATGAAATACACAGAAATCCAGAGACCTGGTATGGAGCATCTTCTAATGAACATTCCTTCAGTAAAAGTTAATGTAGTGTTTGTCTCCAGATTCCTTCTTGAATTCAACATACTGAAAATAGAAATAAATGAAAAGCTAAGAGGTCAAATCTGAAACAACAATAATGATTATCTTTGGGTGACATTACACAATTTTGTAGATGGTTACAGTTGCATGCCTGTAAGAAGGGATTTCTAGTCATGTGTGTTTGGCTCTTTTTCTTGGAGCTGCAGATGATAAATGTTTGCTAATGAGAGAAAATTAGCATTTGCCAAGACATGAATGCCAATAGAAACATTTCCAAATGCAAATATGCAGATTAGATGTTTAATTCAACTGAGTTTTCAGACTACAGTATTAGCACACATTACTCAAAGACAGCTTCAGGTTTTTCTTTCTACTCTAATTCATTGGTCTTTCTTCTCCCTCCCCCCTCCTCTTCTTCCCCCTCCTCTCCTTCCCCCCTTTTCTCCCTCTCCCTCCCTTCTGTCCCTCTCCCTTTTCCTCTCCCTTTCTTTCTCATTGCTAAAACACACATATTCAATTTCTTGTTTGAAATATTATTACTTTCCTACCAGAAACCCCTGTACAACATAAAAATGGAGCACCTTGAGTTAGTTCTATAATGTATAAAAAAAGTTAATTTACAAGAATCTCATATACATGCAGAAATATGTATGTATTTAAAAGTAAGTTCCATGGCCCATCTGGAGTCACGAGCAATTACTGTGTGTCTTGGAAGTTTAAATGGGTACCGTCTGCCACGGACCATGTCAAGGCATGATGACTGATACTGCTCTCTGAGCACCCACAAAACAGCATGATCAGCAAGAAAACTACTCTTGACAATCACTCTTGCTTTCACGTGTGTGCTTGTACATATATGAGCAAATGTGCACGCATGTAAATACATATGACATAGAGGCCATGGGACAACCCTGAGTGTCATTCTTCAGGCACCATCTATTTTTGAGACCAGGTCTCTCTTTGGCCTGAAGCTTACCAGATGGGCTATGATGACAATCCAGCAAGCTCTAAGAATTCACTTGATTCCATATTTCCAGTATTGGGACTACAGTGTTGTTACCATGCCCAGATTTTAAAAATACATACTTTAGTTATTTGAGAACTTTATATGTGTATGCAATAATACATGCATACATGTATTATTATATCCATTCTCTTCCCCCTACAACTGCTTCTAGACACTCACCCTCAACTTCCTACTTTATGTTCTCATTACAATTAAAAAAAATCCACTGAATCTAATTGTGCTTTGTATATGCAAAGGAGTGTGGGATCATCCATTGGCATATGATCCATACTATGGGCCCATTGACTCTCCCTCTGCCAGCCACTGACTGCCTCAGCTACTGATGGGGCTTGATCTAGTGCAAGCCCTGTTAGAGAAAACCACAGCTGCTGTGAGTTCATGAGAATATGACCATAGTATTCTCCCCATGCCCCACCACCCCACTCATGATCTTTCTGCCTCTCTCTACTGTGGTATTCTCAGCCTTCTTAAATGCTGTGAGCCCTTTAACACCCTCTGCTGTGGTGACCCCAACCATAAAGTTATTTTGTTGCTACTCCCTAATTATAATTTTGCTACTGTTATGAATCATAATGTCAATATCTGATATGACCCTTAAAAGGGGTGATGATCCACAGGTTGAGATCACTGCACTACTGTAAGTTTCTGATACAATACACACGTCTCGATCATGGCTTAGCATTCCACAGACCCTTATTCTCTGTACTCTAACCAGGTACACCCACATGTTGTATAACGATTCTGGGGACTCAAGCCCAGGTCTTTGCGCTTGCAAAGGAAGCAAGCACTCAATAACCCAGCCATCTCTCTGGCCCAGTCACCATATATATATATATATATTTTTTTTTTTTTCAGAGAAAAGGAAAGTGTCTACTATAAATGAATCACTGCTCAAGTGGATTAGAAACAAGCAGTTTTCAAGAATTCAATCTAGAAAAGAAGGAAGACTAGAGACAGCTCTGAGCATTCTGTATGCCATCAGCTTCTATCTGCTCACATCAGTCTTAAAAAGAAATGTCATGTATGTATTTGAATAGATGAATGAGTGAGAAATGGGTGTGGGAACAAGGTTAATTGACTTGTTAAAGGTACCAACACCTTATTTTTCCTTTCAGCTGTCCTACCATGGAGTACCAAAAACTGCTCCCAAATAGACCAAACCTGGCACCTATTTCTTCCTGAGACCCGTGGTTGTAAGCTATGACACATTAAACATTCCATCACCTTACCTCAGGCCAGCTGAATTCCTCTTCTAGGGTTGACACGCAGGACACTCCCATGGATGTTCTAAGGATGATGTTGATGTATTTGGCTCAACTCATTCTTTCTTCAGGACTATTTGGATGGTTGGTAACACATCCTATTGAAAATAGATGATCTAGTTATCAGACAGGCAACAGGCCAAACACAAGCCTTTTCTCAAGCCCACTGGTCATATGGATCTTTTTCACATTCTCTAAGCATCAGATTTTAGCATCCTTTTGTTCTCCATAGTTTTCAAAGTGAAGGCATTAGCTACTGTTCTTGAGTAGTAGTTGTCATAGGAAGCTAACTCCCTCTTGAGTGATCTCTGCTTGTTCAGCACTTCAATCTATTCTTGTATGAAGGATGGAAGATCTCATTCTCTTTCAAGATGAGGAAAGAAATCAGGGTACCAGCTATGAAACTAATATCCTCATGGCTGACATCACTTCATTCTGGAATGTGCTATTTAGCAAAGAGTATATTTTAGCAAAATTTCTCTTGTATGACATTAGCATACCCTGGCATAAGGAGACACAAGTGGACTTGAATGTTAAACAGTCTTGATGGAATTTTTCCAAAATTATTCCTGTCCAACTTGAATATACACATTGTCTTAGTTAGGATTACAGCTGCTATCATGAAACACCATGACCAAAAGCAACTTGAAGAGGAAAGGATTTATTTGGCTTACACGTCCACATCCATAGTTCATTACTGAAGGAAGTCAGGACAGGAACTCAAACAGGGTAGGAACCTGGAGGCAGGAGCTGATGCAGAGGCCATGGAGGATGCTGCTTACTGCTTTATCCATCATGGTTTGCTCAGTCTGCTTACTTATAGAAGGCTGAACTACCAGCCCAAGGATGGCCCCACCCGACATGGCTGGGCCTTCTCCTATCAATTACTGATTAAGCAAATTCTCTAAGGGCTTGCCTATAGCCGGCTCTTACAGAGGCATTTTCTCAATAGGAGATCCCTCTGCTCAGATTATTCTACCCCCTGCGTAAAAGTGGGATAAAATGAGCCAGCACATACATTTTCAGAGATATAAATATTTGATGGACTGTTTAGTTACATACCTTAAAATCATAACTGAAGCAATAGTAAGATGATATCTAATGCAGATTTACACAATTTGTATCAGTGTTATTTAATTTAGAAATATTAGTTTTATGTTCTTACATCTCCTGAAAAATATTCAAGATTATTGCCATATATTTTTAAATCAATCTCTGTTATCAGTAGAGGTATTTTTAATTATCAGCACCTTCTTGGAGAGTGAATCACCTTACAGAATATAGTTTGGGGCTGATAAGCCATTCACAGCTAGTAATATCACTGAAAATTTCATACCAAACTACTTATGCACACATATGCAATCATCCGCCAGCAGTAGCATCGATGAACATCTAAAGTCTCCTCTTCTTCTGGAGATACAGCTGTGACCTCAATAAAACTGTAGAAGTTTCAATATTGTTACATTCTATCAGGGGACACTACTGAGAGTGTCAGGTGAATTCTTTGAAGTGTAATAACTGGAAGTGCAGGAGTAAAGGATGGAGGTGGAGGTGAGCTAAAGAAAATGTCTCTGCCACTTACAGTAACCTTTTATTTTCTATATTCTCGTGCTTTGACCTCTGAACTCTGGCTGAGCCTGGAGGGACAGTATCCCCTAGATTTATCCAATTCTTGATGACACTTAATAATGGTCCTGAGGGTAAACTTTTCCAGAATGCTGCCCACCTCCATGGACTCTCCTATTTGAGGTCAATATCATCCTTGCTTCTTTACCCCAAATTCAGTTATTGATTATTGAGCTTTCCTGAAGTTATTCAAACCAACTTTTTCTAACTCTGCCTTTGCTCCTGGAAACCGTAAGACAGGATCTTGCTTACCACAACTCCCTGCTACTGTGCCCATTACCAACCCTACAGCTTTCCCACCTTATGTCGTCAGCCCCTTGCCTCCATTCATGCGTTTTAACACACAGGGATGGGTGACATCTGAGGAGAAGCCTGTATGAAGTAAAGAGTGAGACATAGGATAACTAGAGAAGAAATGAACTCTCAGGGAGCTGCAGTGCTCCTGGGCTTATCTGAGGACGAAGGGGAGTAAGTGGGCAGAGCAGAATGAGCAGAGAAAAACACTGAGACCAATCAGGATGTGCCCAATTAGCTTGTCAGTGGAGGGAGCTGAGAGAGATCTCTAGATGCTGGAATGCTTCCTGTTGTCTTTCTACAGGAAGGAAACTTGGTGTATGGAAATGGGTTTTCCAAGTTTTCTTTGAGGTGTTACCTTGAATTGGGAGAGGAATTCAAGAAAGTTAGAGCCAGGAGGAGATTAGCTGCTTCTCCTAATCCCCCTGTTACTTGAAAGCAGTGTTAAGCTAGAGTTCTAGGGGAAGGAAGGAAGGAAGGCCTTGTTAAAGGATCCTCCATTCTATATTTTCTTCTTAGAAAGTGGGTATCCTAGCTAGGGTTACTATTGCTAACATAACACCATGCCCAAAGCAACTTGGTGAGGAAAGGGTTTACTCCACACAGTAGTCCGCCATTAAAGGAAATCAGGACAGGAATTCAAACTGGGCAGGCAGAAGCCCATGAAGAGCTAAGGGTGGGCAGCTTGCTGGCTTGCTCCTTATGGCTTGCTCAGACTGCTTTCTTAAGAATCCAGGACTACCATCCCAGGGATGACACCACCCACAATGGACTGGGGCCTCCCCACCCCCATCAGTCACTAATTAAGAAAATGCCCTACAGGCCTTCCTATAGCCTGATCTTATGGAGGCATTTTCTCAGTGGAGGCTCCCTCCTCTCCAGTTGACTCTAACTTAAGTCAAGTTGACAAAAATACTAGCCAGCACAATGAGTGAGTAGCATCAAAGGTGGAACCATTGAGAGTAGGCATAGAAGTAGCCTTTTTTTTTTCTACCAAGTAGAGACTTCTATGAATACTGAGAGAAATTCTATTGCTCTGTTGAGTCCCCATATGATAATGAGCTGCTAACCTACACTGCAGAAGAGATATTTCACTCTGTGGATAATCTTTGCTTCCCACACACTATTACCCCTTTCAACTGGATGAAGTTTCTTTTCCCTTGTAGTTGTCATAAACTATGGAAAGAATGAGATCAAAGCCAAAAACAGTTCATACCGAACCATCATTGGCCAGGATTCACACCTGTCTGTTTAAATTAAATATTCATTATGCATGTGATAGGCACAATATTTAGTATTCCTAGGGTGGGCACAAACTAATTAGATGCGTTTGCATATCTTATCACTGTGCTGAGCCTGAGGGAGTCTTAGAAGTGTAAATGCTGTTCACCTTAAAGAGTAATCACCAAGATACACACAGATAAACAATTGCAACAGCCTAGAATAAGGTGGTAGATTATTAATACAGCTGACAACTTCTCTATAAATTTGGAGGAAAGAGAGATAAGAAGCATTGGATTAACTAATGAAGAACTTGGTTTTAATTTTAAATTTGACCTTCAAGTATTAGGTTGAGATAGAAAGATAGCCAGGAGGCTGCTCAAAGAGATAAAAATGAAAGAGAAGGAGAAAATGGGGTGTCTGGGCAATAATAAAAATCTCAACCTTATTGGAAGGGGGACAGTATTACAAATAATTACAGTTGTCTGGAATTTTAAAAATGGGGGAAATGAGCATTGAGATAACTGGGAGAAAATAGTCTCATTGGACATTTTAAACCACGGTGTGGTGTGAATCACATTTAATAATGCGGCGGATGATTCAAGGATGAAACAATAAGGCACAAGGCGTGGGGACTGTCAATTACCCAGGAACACCATCACAGAGTACTAAGTAGCTTAAACCAACATGAATTTTTACCTATCCTGGAGTTCAGAAGTCCCCAGCCAAGGTGCTGACATGTCCACCTCTTCTTAGAGTTCCTGGGGACAATTTGTCCCACACTCTCACCTAGTTGAGCTTGTGGAGAATCAATCCAGTCTGCATTGGATTTCACACAAACACCATTATGTCCTTAGTCACTGGATTGGGCCCACTATAACTTCATGCTAACTTGATTGTGCCTACACAGATCCCATTTCCAGGCATGGCCCCTTCCATAAGTAACAAGAGTGAGAGATTGAATACACTGACCAGGAGGAAGGCAGACAACATGTGGGTTTGATGGTAACAGGTGGCTTTAGACTAAATTGTGTCACACTCAAATCTGAGGATGAAGTTCTCATCCCTGACACAGTGATGTATGGATATGGACTCTTTTCTATGGTGAACGGGTCCAGGTTAGGTCCTCATGATGAAATTCATAACCTTATAAGATATGCATTAGGGGCTGCTGAGATGGTCTAGTGATTAAGAACACTTATCACTCTTGCAGAGGACTTTTTGGTTCCTGGCACCCATGTGGACTCTCAAAGCCCTCTGTAACTGCAGTTCAAGAGGATTCAGTGTTCTCTTCTGGTCTCTGTGGGCACTGTATGAATATGGTTCATATACATGTAGGCAACCACTCATACACATTAAAAAAAATAAACTTTTTTAGATGTTTCAGGTCTCCTCCTAGCCTGGGATCAGCCAGTTCCTTAAACTTAGACCTCCCAGCCTCTAGGAGCAGCTCTCCACCTGTGGGCTGTGGTCTCTTTGGGGTTGCATGTCACATATCCTGCCTATCAGATATTCACATTACCATCCATAACAGTAGCAAAACTATAGTCACAAAGTAGCAATGAACATGATTTTATGGTCGGGGCTCACTACAACATGAGGAGCTGTATTAAAGGGTCATGGAACTAGGAAGACTGAGAACCACTGCATCTAGAACCATGAAAATGAAAGTAGTTTATGGCCTAGGATTTGAAATTTTGTCATGGCAGCTTGAGCTGACTAACACAGTAGGCATGAGATAATGAGCTTACTTAGTAGTTCTTTGTGCTGGAGTGCTATGCTAGGAATTGGGCTGCATGGACCAGGGCACAGCAGTTGGTTTGTTACAACATCTGGACATTGGGCATATGCATTCTATTTCCCCCTTTAGGATCCAAAGAACTCAGGCTTCTAACAGTATTATAATAGGAGATAATAGAAAAACCATAAAGTGCAATAATTTGAAAGGATAAAATAACATATGTAACATCAAGGCAAGATATATGAAAATTATAGAAGAAAGAAAAGAATTCCTGAAAAAATATAAAATAGTCAAATTAAAATATAAAACTTTATTAAGCCAGTTGCCACAGAGTAGCTGGAAGGTGATTAATGAACTTCCACTAAACTGATACTGGAACCAGCTGGGTTTACAGCTGAACTTTACTTAAACACTAAAAGAAAGATGATCCTATCATTTATTAAACTCCTTTCAATACCAGAAAAAGGTGGAAAACTCAACAGTTCTTTTCATCAAACAGCTTAGATTTAATATAAAATGCTTAAAATGATCATATGTATAAAAGACTATAAACCATTGTCTCTATTAAGTAGGGATGAAAAATGAAGTATCAGCAGATTAAATCGGTTGATAAATCAAAGCACTGACATAGTATGAGTAAAGCGTGCACATTCTTAGGTGGCAAGGATTATTTGTTAGCAAGAAAGACAATATATCACATGTATAATCTAGGCTTAAATTATGTGTGTGTGTTTGTGTGACAGAGAGATAGAGAGACAGAGACAGAGCAACCGAGACATGAAAGCATGAAGAGGCTACATGTGAAAATGGAAAGTAGCTACTTAGAGGTTCAGAAGAGGTAAGGAAAGTAAGAGGCAAAGATTAGCAATGTGAATTGTGTATACATATACATAGGCACCATATACATATACATCATATACATCTACAGGTACACACACAAAGCCCATTATTTTGTACACAAATGCCAATAGATAAATAAATGAATAAATGGAGCATGTCAATCCAATCCAGCTCAGTAAAATTCAGGCAGAAAGTAGTCCATCAGCAGACTGCACAGTGCTCAGCCCTAAGTGGCTACCACACCCTTTCCTCCCAGGGCTTGGGGATCATTGCAGAAAGGTTGTGAGCGCACGGGTGGTGGAGGACCACATCAAAGCAGTGTTTTATGGGCACAAGAGGGATGTAGCTCACGTGAACTCACAGAGACTGTGTGGGAGCTTACACAAGATCTGGTCAAGCCAGGGAAGGTCCAAGCATGGATGCAGAGGGAGTCCCAGAGCTCCACCTCTAGCTGAGGAGCTATTGACAGTTGATGGCTGCTGGGGGGAGGGAGAGTCAGTTTGCTTAGGGGTATCACTATCCTCCTCAACATGGGTTTTGTGATATTGACAACACAGCCCATTGCCATAGCTGTGGCTTATGAAGATCTGTGAAGCCAAAGACCTAGTCAGATTGTGAGAGTTCCTCACACACAGAAACTGTGAGGTGACAGACCAAGAAAGAGATGGAGCTTGTATCTGCCTAGGGGATGGAGAAATATTACCTACAAAGTAAGTAGAGCAGAAACTGACTAGGGAACAAGCACACAAGGAGGATGGTGGCTGTGCTCAGTGTGGAGCACCGAAGAAGGACGCAACGATCTCCTCCCTTTTGGTCATTGTATAGTATAGTTTCAGTTGCCACAAACATGAATTGTCATTTTAAAAGAATTCAAACATGAATATTTCCTAAATGAATACAGTATCAATACTAGGGAGTTTGTATTAGTCAGGGTTCTCCAGAGAACTGATAGGATGAACTTCTATATGTATGGGATTTATTAGAATGGCTTACAAGCTGTGTGGTCCAGCTAGTTCAACAATGGCTGTCTACCAATGGAAGGTCTAAGAATCCAGTACTCACTCAGTCCACAAAACTGGATGTGAACTGCTCTTCATATATGTCTATGCCAGAATGTCCACAAAGGCTCTAATGCCAGTCTGGAAATGAGGTCAGGCTGGCAAAGAGCAACAGCTGCTTTTTTGTAGGCTGCCAAGGGATGGTGTGGCCCAGCTTTAGGCTGGGTCTTTCTACCAAATGCCCTCAAGGTGTATTCAGCAACTTGAGTCTTTATTCCAGATGTAGTAAAGTTGACAACCAAGTATAGCCATCACAGAGCCCATTCCCCTAGTATTGGGCATTTTCTTTCTCTGAGGAAAGTTGATATGATTTCTATTCTTTCTCTGCCCTTCATCTCACCCAAAGATAGAGTGCAAAGTAAGACTAACAGATCATCTTATAGGTAGGTATAGAAAGACTCACTCTGCTGACATGCCCAAATCAGTCCCTTGGCCATGAAACACCACCATCACGGAGGCCTTCTGCCCCACTCCACTAGGGCTAGGATGGGAATTCTCCCTGCAGGACTCTGGGGGAGAGATTAAGACTGGTAGTGTAGCATGTTAGCTGGGGGAGGCGCTGTGTTTATTTCTAGGGTGCAGCTGGCAAGCCCACTTGACAGAACTGAGAGACCTTCCATCTTGCATGCCTACCTGGTCTATCCTCCATTTTATCTCTCAGAATTGGGGTAAGGAAGAAGGAGGCCATTATTAGTGTGGATGCCTTTTTAAAATCAACAGTTTTCATTTAGATCAAAAAGACTGATTTTGAAGACAAAAGTGCCCTGCAAACTTTATCAAAGGGCACCGAGGGCAAATGTGAACTTTGCAGAATGGTGTATGCTTACAGTTCTGTATCTGGGTATCCCACACTTCAGCAAGCAAGTAGACTGTGTTAGAATAATAAAAAGCCCAGGTTCTCACTCTGGTAAGTCACAAATGTGGACTCCTGCGGGTAATTGTGTAACCACAAATAATGTAAAACACACACTCACACAAACATGCACATATACACATATACTTGGCCCAGCCTGTATATGGTTTTTGGTTGGTGGTTCAGTCTCTGAGAGCCCCCAAGAGTCCAGGTTGAACTTTAAAATTCTAAGTCCTTGGGGCAAGGCAATTTAATGTCAGACTGGGGCGACTTTGAACTCCAACCTGCAAAAGGATTTAACAGTAAATTGTACTTGGAAATGTGAAATTAGAAAAAGCGGGTTATATTAAAATCCAGGACATTATAACAATTATGGGCCAAATTGAATCCCACTTCTTCAATTTATACATTAATGCTGAGTTCCTATTACCTCAGAACATGATATTATGTTGAGAAATGGTAATTAAGTTAATGAGGACATTAGATTGGGTCCTAACTCTACAGGACTCTTGTCTTGACTAGGAAAGAAACAGGTACTGAAGAAGGGCCATGTGGAGACACAGGAGATGGCCATCTGCAAGCCTGCAAAAATGGCCACAGGAGAAACCAGTCCTCTTAGCGCTTTGATACTGGACTTTGGGCCTCTAGCAATTGTAAAAGGATCCACCAATGGCCACGACACTAGTGTTAGATCTTTATCACTAGTACAAGGTTAAAGGTACTGTACAAGAGACACGGTGTTTTATTTTGTTTGTTTTTAATGGGAAAATGCCCTAAAGATGAAACCAGAAGGGGCTGAAGAGGTCACTCAACAGTTAAGAACACTGACTGCTCTTACAGAGAGAGCATCAGGGTTCAGTTCCCAGCATCCATGTAGAGCAGCTCACAACCACCTATAACTTCTAGTTCCAGGAGGTCTGATATCTTCTTCTAGCAAACATGGGCATTCATGCATCTGATGCATATGTACACATACACATACATATATCATACATACATACAGGTAAACACTCATACACATGAAATAAAAACAATAAGTAACTTTTTAAAAAGATGAGAACAGACATGTTCTGATAGACTGATGGTCCCTTCCACATATGGAGTTGAGAGTTAGACCAAATGAACAGAGTGGTTTTATAGGGAACATGGTTGCACCTTCTTGCCCTTCCTCTATACTCTCTGCCTAGGAAGCAGAGGAATTGGGGAGAATTTCCTTGGTGAATTGTTCTGATGACTGGGGAAAGGGAGCAGGTTCTCCTGCTCCCATTGGCTATCAGACATGCAGGCTCCCTCATGAGGATAGGTACCTTCAACTTCAGTCTTCTTGTGAAAAGGACCTGCTTTTTTGTCTCTCTTGTTTAATACTCAGTTTTTTTTTTAAAATTAATTTGTGAGGGCCAGATAATGCTTTAAAGACACCAGTAAATGTGTATGTAGATTCACATTTTTCATTCTGAAGAGTTCACCCTTTGAAAGAAGGCATTCTATGGTGGCCGAATGTGCAACACTCTCAGCAGCATGCTTACTCTAGGAAAATGAAAGAGTGGCCAGAGCCTTTCTGTATGGGCTACACTAGAACTAAGGACACTCTAATTTGTATACTATATATGTTTGACTTATTAAGCATCCAGCTCAGTGCCAGGGTCAGTTTAATGTTAATTCAAATAACCCTTGATGTAGGCAGAGAATTGTTTTTTTGGCTTGACAGTTGATACAAATGCTTTCATATGTATTGTCTGGTTTCTCCATATTAGGTGTGACTTGATGACTTTCTGTGAGTCACAAAAGCAGCATAGCTAATCAGCAGCAGTCACCAGACCCAGTTCTGTCTCTAAGATCTTCTTGCTGTTTCATACAGTTGCTTAGGAAAAAAAAAAAATCATTAACTCAGCCATTGAATGAGGCATCAGAAAATCAGGGACCTTGAAACAGACACCTATCAGCTCAAAGGCACTTGTGCTTGAACTGTGTGAAATAAAAATTTTAAAAGGTGCATGAACTACAATGGACCTTAAGAAATGTGTGATGCCACGGCTGGACTATTTGACCTCACCTTGGTTCTGAGGCAAATGAGATCATGAACTTCCCAGTGTGTCTTAGCATTAGCAACCGATGCGTCCTTTCTCAGTGAGAAACCACGTTGATCTCTCCTAACCTTTTTTTCTTCTCTCCAAAATCAGAAACACAGACCCTCTGGGGTAGAGTGGTTCTCCCTTTTCTCCTAGCTTCTCTCTTTTCTGAGCACCAGATGAGGCCTCTACCAGGTGTTTATGTCATGGTGGACAGCCTCACCACAGACCCAACAGGAATGGGCTGACTGTGGACTGTTATCCAGAATAAACTTTGCCCCCCGCCCCCCGCAAACTGCTTGCCCCAGATATCTGTTACAGGAAAAGAAAACTGATCGGCACAATCTTTTTTTGATGTCAATTTCTTGTCATTGCTAAGAAGTTTCCCTTACCTACCTTCTCTCTTGCAGTCACTGGGCCTGTGCAGACCCAAACCATTCCCTTCTGATTGGCTGCTCTTAATATGTGAGGGCAGGTAGTCAATCCCATCTGTTTTGGTCAGACTGAGGGGGTACCCACATGAGTAAAGTACAGGGCAGGGGCGCAGGGGCGCAGGGGCGCAGGGGCGCAGGGGCGCAGGGGCGCAGGGGCGCAGGGGCGCAGGGGCGCAGGGGCGCAGGGGCGCAGGGGCGCAGGGGCGCAGGGGCGCAGGGGCGCAGGGGCGCAGGGGCGCAGGGGCGCAGGGGCGCAGGGGCGCAGGGGCGCAGGGGCGCAGGGGCATGTCTAAGAGAGTGAAACTCTCTAGAAACTAGAGAGTAAACCCATTCCAAATGAGAGCAGAACCCACTCATGGTATAGGTCCCTCAGCGTAATAAAAGGCAGGAAGGGGATGTTAGCTGGCACAGGCATTTTCTCCTTCTACTTCCTGTCCACCATAAAACCCAGAGTTCAGCCACATGCCCCTAGTACTACGATGTTTTGGTCCACCTCGGGTCCAAACCCAACAGAGCCAAGGACTGTGGGCTGATAGTTCTGAAGACAGGAGCCCAAATAAATCTTTCTCTTCTTATAAGTTGTTCTGTCAGATATTCTGTCACAGAGATAGAAAGTCTTACAGAAGGCAAGCCATACATTCTGAAGTCTGTTTCTACAGGCATATGTAGTCTCCTCGCTGGCTAGCTGAAGACTATTTGAAAAGGAAAGAGGAACTACCATCCAGTTTCATCAGCTCAGTACATTGGGTTGGGTACAAGATCATCCCAGGATACTATGTTTTATAAAACATACAGTGCAAGGAATAAAGGAAATACACACTCAGAGATGGGGCTGCATTAGCATAACCACTCAGGACTAGTGCCTACACTGTTATAAGTCTGTGAGTTACACAGAGGAAAAGCAGGGAAGAGATTCTGTATGCTCAGTCCCTTTCAAGGGAAATTCTTTTCAAGATGTATTTTTCCATGCAGAAAAAAATTTAACTTGAAAATGCATAGGGAGAGATGATGGCTCTGGCAAACCTTGACCCAATCATGTAAAGTGGGATTATTCACGCCTCTCTGCCCAGGAAGCTATTCGGGATTCTTAGATGAAAATAGAAGTGCAAAGTGTACTTATAAATAAGTAAAGATTTTTACTGCTAAGATCAGCACAGAGGCACGTTGGGGCCTTTGTGTCTTGGAACTGCTGAGTCGGCAGACATAGATGGTGTGTGAAGACGGGGGGGGGGGGGGGGGGGGGGGGGGGGGGGGGGGGAACTAGTGAGAACTACATTACCCTCCCCTCGTGGCAGTACCCCTCCCCCTCTCTAGCTCCTTCACAGTCAGGCTCAGTACCAGCACACAATGCTCTGCTTCACAGTAGGTACATTGTTAAGTGTGCTCTCTGCAGAATGGACTCCCAGCACATTTTAATATTTATTTTCATCCGTTCAATAAAAACTTGACCCTATGGGTTGCATACTACATACGACTAAAGTTGGTCAAACATCTTTTTAAATCTAATTTCTCTACATGCTTTTGTTAAGAGAAGGATGCAATTAGACTGGTGATCGAGAGGTTACAGGGACACTGAACACTTTGTGGCAGTGACGTGCACACCATTAAGTGGCATCATGAAACTGTGATCGCTAAGACAGTTCATTAAGCAAAGATAACTAACTCGCATTGCTTCTTCTCCTTCCCCTATCTTCACCTATATCTCCTGAGGGGGATTTCTGGGATAAATCTCCCAAAGTTACAAGTATGTTCTTTAAAGGCCTTAAAAGCCACATTACCCACATATCCAAAAGGAAAATAAAAGTGTAGATTTAATGAGATACTTCTGTTTCTGCAACTTTAGGAGATTATTTTTAAAGCAGTATGTCTACATTCTTACTTTAGGAGATTGTTTATAAAAAAAAAAAAAGGAGATTGTTTATTTTGAAAGCAATATGCATGTGCATTCTGATAAAACAGAAGCATGACTCACACTTTACCCAATGAACCTCAGTGAATACCAGCATCGTTGACTCTGGGGAGCCTTTAACAACGTCTGCCCTAGACAGCAGGACAAATACAATGGCAGAATTTCGAAAGCTAATTGTTTATATTTTCAAAAGAATTAAAAATGACATTTGGTTGGTTTTGTTAGGTGAGATCTTCTTATGTGGGCCAGATTGGCCTTGGACTTGTTATCCTCTTGTCTCAGTTTCCTGCAGACTAGAATTATACAATACCCTATATACTAAGTCTCCAAGATATATGGTAAATGGAAAATATTTACAGAATTACACACCTTCTGTTCACTTACACCAGCATTTTGTGTCAGCATCTCAGAATTTTCTCACTGGTGTGAACTGGTTTCTGGCAATCAGCTGAGAATGAGAATTCTAAGTCCTGGAACAGAGACAATTTTTTGTGATGAGAATTTCAGTAAGATACAAACAGTTGCTATCTTGAGACTAAGTGTCTTAGTGTTCTATTGCTATGAAGAGACATCATGACCACAGCAACTCTTCCAAAATAAAACATTTAACTGGGCCTGGCTTACAGTTTCAGAGCTTTAATCCATCATTGTCATGGCTGGAAGTATGGTGGCACACAGGCAGACATGGTGAAGGAGACCTAGCAGAGAAATCTACATTCGGATTGATAGGCAGCAGAAAGAATAGACATTGGGCGTGGCTTGAGCACTCAACACCCCATAGCCCATCTCTAGTGACCTGCTTCCACTCCAGCAAGGCCACACCTCCCAATCCCTGTCAAGTAGTACCACTCCCTAAAGTCCAAACATTCAAATATATGAGTCTGCCTATTGGGTCCTTTCCTATTCACACCACCACACTGGGGATTGTCAAACTGCTAAGATGGAGATAACTGATTAGTGTGTCCTCACTTCAGAATCTGTCAGAATTCTGTCTGGGTGCTTAGTTCTGCTCTTCTAAGAAGGTTGCTGATCAGAAGCGATCTACTAAGCCATTCTCTGTCTCAGAATGGATAAAGGTGACTGGGAGGCTGCCTCAGTGTGGAGTAGCTCTAAAGGCCCATTCCCCATACTGCTCTATGCTGCCTTTAACACAGCCACCTGCTCGGGAATGCTTAATGTGTTCCCGGAAGGTGGGAAGAGAAGCATTCAGCCTTCATGCACAAACCCACATGAACCACATTTTCCCCAAGAATTTTCATTTACATTCACACGTCTGATTTGCATGCTCTTTGTAATTTCTTACGTTAGGAAATATACTTACTCTTGTCTTTTGACTACCATGCTGTCATGGTGTAGTTAATTTACAGTTGTGTTAGGAGCTTCATTGGAAATGGGTAATTTCACATTCAGTGTATACAGAGTGGGAAGAAGAGATAAGAATAAGATGAAAAGGCTCTGAAGATGAAAGCTGTAAGTGAAGACAGGTATAAGTGGCTTAATTCATCTTTTATTCTGCAGCACAGGAGGGAGGCAGAAATCTCCGTTTCAAAGCCATGTCATGCATGCTACTGTGAATGTATAGAGATATTTGACAACCGCTCACTTCCATATCTGGAAAATTAATCAGATCTGACAGCTGTTGCCCCCATATGTGAGGGCCTTTCCCAGTTTTATCAATACCCTAACTGATAACCACGAAGCCATAGCTGGCTGAGTGTTCACAGATGTAAATCTCCTTATTATTTTACCAGGGATCTTTGGGTGAGGACTGGAGCTGACTCTGTGCTGGAATCAGGCATTATATCTAGGTCACTGACAACCAGCCAGAAGATTGACAGCAGCCCCTTTCATATGAGAGCAGATGTGTCTCAAGGGAGAGTCAGTGGTTGGATTCCCTGATGGATTGTCCATAGGGCTGAATCTCTGGGAGGAAAAGGGATACAGGACCTGCCACTTAATTCCTCAGGCAGAAAACTTCTATGGAGAAGAAATCCACCCTCAGGGGAGTAGGAGGCAGCTGTCCTCTGCAGGACCAGAGACCCAGAATGCAAGCAAGACACTAATGAAATAGGGCACAGCCCCACTCCTGGGTCAGGGTGGCAACGTTCCTGGAGAGGGCAGGCTTCAGGAAAAGATGAGCAGGTCATCTGAAGGAGCCGTTCTACGTCTCAGGTGATAGTACTTTCTGCTGCTGAGACCTGGACTGGGTTTCCAAGTCTGCCAGTCAAAATTGGTAGAAGGATTTGTTAAGACAAAATCAACACCAGTGCTTAAAAAAAAAACATCCCTGAAAGCAAAAGGAGAGACTATTTGGGGAAGGAGAGGAACTCAGCAAGAGACAGGCAGGGATGGGGAATGATGGTAGAGGATGGGATGAACAAGAACAAAGGGTGTGTTTGAGCATGTGTGTGTGCATGTGTGTGAATGTGTATGCATGTGTGCATATGCGCATGTGTATTTGTGTGTGTATATGTGTATGTGTGTGTGCATGTGTATGTGGATGTATGTGTGCATGCATCTTTGTGCATGTGTATGTGTGTGTGCATGTGTGTGCATGTATGTGAATATGTGTATGTGTGTGTGAATGTATGTATGTGTGTGCATGTGTGTGTACATGTGTGTATGTGTGTGCATGCATATGTGTGTGCATATGTGTATGTGTGTGCATGTGTGTGCATGTGTGTGCATATGTGTGTATGTGTGTGTATGCATATGTATGTATGTGTGTGTGCATGTGTATTTGTGTGTGTGCATGCATGTGTGTGCATTTGTGTGTAAAAAGGCCATAATGAAACCCATTTGCCAACTTAAAAATTAAGCATATTGTTGGAAGTAGGGCAAGGCATGAAGGTTTCAAAACATTTGGCCGTGGTGTGCACCAGAAGAGTGGCAAAGAGCAGCAAAACTGTGACTTACTCCAAGAAGACCTGTGAAGCCAGAGAATCCGGGAGATTGACATTTTAGGGTCTCCTTTACTAAAGGGTTATAAAACTGGACACCATTGCTGGGACCCACATTCCTTTCAAGGCTTGCCTTTGGGAGCCTCCTCTTGGACAAACACCCTTTAGGTGCCAGAGCCAGTGTAACTGTAATATGTTCTGCCCATGGGCAATCATAGTCCAGGGAGAAAGACACAAACCAGTAATGGCCTTCAGTGATCTTCTGAGAGCTGTGTCCAATTTTCACACAACACCTTGTGTGTTGTGATTAGACTCAAGGGAGATTCAAGAAAAATCTTCAGGATGTAGGTATTTAGAAGGATCTGAGAAGAGTACCCTACACAGTCTATCACTTTTTTCTTCAACCAATGTTTGTTGAGTGCCTACTGTGGTAGACTCTATTTTAGGGGCAGCTATCATAATGGTAAGTCAAAGAAATACCTATGAGCAGAGGTTCAAGGAGGGGAAAACTCAGTTCCTATGAACAAGGGGTTTTTGTTTGTTTGTTTGTTTGTTTGTTTTGAGACAGGGTTTTTCTGTTTAGCCCTGGCTGTCCTGGAACTCACTCTGTAGACCAGGCTGGCTTCGAACTCAGAAATCTGCCTGCCTCTGCCTCCCAAGTGCTGGGATTAAAGGCATGTGCCACCACTGCCCGGCTCCCTTGAACAAGTATACGTGGAGAGGACAGTGATGCTCTGGAGTGTTAAACCGCGCATACGAGATCCCGAAAGAGGTAGCATATATCCTCCTGTTGGCTCTCACTGCTGCCTACGATGCTCTACTGGAAATGGGATGCATGAGAAAGTAAAGAGGCTCTTTGTAAATACTCCACCTGTTTGAGAAATCGTCATGTGACCCTGCTTGCCTGGACCTCAGTCAGCATGAGCATTGACTAGTTACCTCCATAGGAAAGAATTCACAAGTGCTCGTTTGCCCAAAAGGCAAAGCAAGTCATGCAAATAGCAATGCCAGGCAGCCTCTGAGGTGACAACTCTTGTCACTGTCATCCCTGGGCTCTGCAGATGGCATCAGCAATTTCCTCAGCTAAGATGGCTCTCTGTGGATCTCACAATATCCCAGAAACTCTCCTAAGAAACTATTCTTCTAATTATTTAAAAACCTTTCCAAGGACAAATTACATGAGCTGAACTAAGCGAACATGTCCACCTGATACATTGTTCACAGCTACAGCAAAGCTTCACACGCTGTTTCTATTCAAGAACCCTTCTCATCAGAGAAACTTTTACAGGAACTTAGCAATACAGATATAGAATATAGTTACCCAGTACTCCACTTCCAAGGGATCTGACGTCCTCTCCTAGCCTTGGTGGGTACTGCATGCACATGCAGGCAGACAAATACTCATATGCAAAATACAAACTTAAAAATTAGCCTGGCGGTGGTGGCGCATGCCTTTAATCCCAGCACTTGGGAGGCAGAGGCAGGCAGATTTCTGAGTTCAAGGCCAGCATGGTCTACAGAGTGAGTTCCAGGACAGCCAGGGCTATACAGAGAAACCCTGTCTTGAAAAACTAATATATATGTATATGTATATGTATATATATTATGTATATATAAGTATTATGTAAATATATATGTGTGTATATATACACACTATATATATATATATATATATATATTAAATGTGCACCAATATATATATTAAAGTTAGATATTCTTAAAGGTACAGATAAGTGATAGTTCTGATCAAGCAAAGTGGGAATCCAACCAGGGCCATGGTTATCCTTATGCCAACCTGAGTAATCCACATCCTTTAGAGCTCCATTCTACAAATTCAGGTCGTGGTAAGAGAATGGTACATGGCTTTATTCCAAGATTATATCCCATGACATCGGTTTAACAAGAATAGTGGTGCGGCGGGAGAATTATATTTTGGTTGGTAGCATTGTGTTATCCATTCTGCTTTCAAATTTTACTAAACTACTTAGTTGCTCACCCACAGCTTAATATCTTCTACAATAGGTTAATGCTGTACAGACTGTGGGGTGATTTGCATGCACTACAGATTTATCAGGTAATCATGTAAAAACACTTAGGAGCTAAATTTACTGATCTTACATGCATTCCAGGGGGTAAAGCAGACTGTCTCTTCGTGGTGACTTCAAAAGCACAGTTTCTAAAAATATCTGCAGCGAAGGAGGCTAGAGCAGCGCCCCAGCGCCCGGTGCAGCAACATCTTACAAAGGCTGTTCTCTGGAACACTAGTGCTGCGTTGAGAGTCGTTAACGGCTCTTAACGACAAAAGGATCCTGTGGTCCAATCAATCCCTGTTACGGTTAGTCAACGTTCAATAGATTCCTTCTTACTTTAGGATATAGTCATTTTTAATCAATCACATGAATGGTTTATAAATCTCTCGGGAGAAGCTATAGCTTACAGCATTTTCCATTTCCTCATGACCTTAAAAGTGGGTACATGGCAGTTGGCAGTGCCTGTGGGATAGCTTAGGAACTAGGCTTACACTGGCTGTAAGCTGTGGCGACCCAGCAGCTTGGCCGCTTGAGTGGAAGTCCCGGTATTGTAGCGCTTTGAGGACGAGTAGGTAATGAAAGTGCAGTCTGGCGCTGGAGACAGAAGCAGGAAACCATTAAGCAACAATGTATCTAAGCTGGTGCACATTTAATGTGTTTCCAGAAAACACGGAGCTGGATGCAGAGGCCCGGAATCGCCAGCTGTTTTAAAGCCAGGGTTTCTCTTCACATTTGCACCCTGTGCCAGATTCTGATCTTAGCAGAAGCAGCAGGAGTGTCTATCAAAAGGTGCCATGTGGACCCAGCATTCCGTAGACTACTAAACTGGAAGGAAGAAATGGCCTCTAGAGAGGGCAATCCACGAGAACATGGAGAACATCACCTGTCATACACAGGAGAGATCCTTCCTGGAATGAACCGTGGCCTCTGAAGCAAAATGCAGATGTTCTAATGACAGATGGCTCCAGAGACACAAGAATAGGGACCAAGAGACTATGTTGGAGAATCAGGGGTGGCCCTCAGTTTCTTAGAAACAAGGAAATGAAAAATAATCTATTTTTTTCTTTGTGTATAGCATCTAGTAACTTGTTAAGTATCACTGTGTGTTATGGGTTATCTGACAAGATTTTCACAATACTGTGGGTGCTAAAGAGAACTATGGATCCAGAGGGACTGTGATGCACAGCAGCTGTACACACAGTCACTACCCAGGAAATGGCTCTTAGTAAGAGGCTGACAGCAGGCATCATACCAACACATTTGGAAAACAGGAGTGAGTTAGAGACCTGTCCAAGCTCAGACAAGTGCATCAGAGAAAGAAGGAAACAGGAAGATTAAACTCTGTAATTGGCTTTGGTTCATCATTTTCCTCACCTTGTTTAAAGAGCCTTTCTGGGTTTTCCTCTTTGTACCCTCCTTCTCCTTGTAGGCCAAACTCAGGAACACATGCTGTAAACAATAGCTTGTGGCTCAGATGAAAAAGTCAACAATCACATTGGGAGAGGGAGAGATTGATTTCTCCCGGTACATTAATCACTGAAGCAAATCTTTGCCCCTTCCTCCATTTCTTCTCTTTCTCTCCAGAAAAAAAAAAGGAATGAAGAGAAGAGGATGAAAGAATGCTTTTGACCAGCTTCAGACTAGACAGAACACAAGGTGGATAAAGTCATCAGTGAGAAAACCGCTAACAATGAGGACTATAAAGACAATGGAAAAATAGCTCTTTGGGCACCTCTGTCCTGCTCCACAGTGTTGCTGTGCACTGTGTTGCTGTGCACTGTGGTAATGATGCCAAATAACTTACCTAAATTAAGCACATGCTTCTAAGACTCTGTGGTGAAGGGACAAATACATCTCCCCTCCCCACTAACCCCAGACTTTCAGCTCCAAAAATATGTCTTTTATACAATAACAATATAACTAACTAGTGAGTCTCTTTTGGACAAAAGCCTCTGGCCAGAAAGACTAAGTCATGGTTAAAAGATTGTAACTTTTTGGGGAATGGGTTGAGACATGGTTTCACTATGTAGCTCTGGCTGTCCTGGAGCTGGCTATGTAGAGGAGGCTGGCTTAGAACTCACAGAGATCCACCTGGCTCAGCCTCCTGAGTGATAGAGCAGTCTGCATATAAACACCAACATGACTGGCTTTACATGTTTCCAGGTCTGGGAACACATGCTAGCATTCCTGGAGAGAGAGTGGAGGTCTGGACTCTGCATATCTTGCATTCGGCTGGCCATGAGCTGTAGTCCTCTTAATACATGGATAATTGTATCTAAACTGTTGTGTTTGGGGGATTTCTTTTGCCCACTGATATGTGTAATTCTAGCAAAGGATTGAACCAGGGATGGGAATGACTGGATTGAAAAGAGGGGAGCTTCCTGGGACTGAGCTTGTGGGGTCCGTGGTGACGGCATGTGTATTTTAGACCACCTAATTGGTAATTGCAGATCTGTACTTTAGCTTTGCCCTGGTTAAAAAGTTATCTGTGCTTCATTTCCTCATGTGTAAAGTAAGGGAAATTTTTGAGGGAGATTAAAAAATAATTCAGGAGCATTAATGGGCCTGCATACCGTGGCCTCAGAAACATTAAGGAGTCTGCATATCCTGGACTCAGGACAATGACAGATGGCTACTCTGGACTCAGGACATCAATAGAGCTAGAAACTCTAGATACACGATGTTAAGGAGCCCTGAATCTCTGCTTCCTCCTTATTGAGTTTCTACCTACTCCTTGGAAATCAAAAGTCATCTCCATTGCTTTAGAAATGTGAAAATGAATTATATATATATAGCTGATTTTGCCTTTAAAAGAATATTACAAGTTTCAGATAGGAAGCATGAGACATAGTTTAAACCTCTGGGGAAACATTCTTCTGAATTATCAGGAAAAAACCAATTAAAAGTATTGAAAAGGAAGCAGAGTATGTCTATGAAATCTTTAATTGAATTAGATGATCACTTGTTTCTTTTAAGCTTACAGATTGCACTTTTTATGAAGTGGAAGGGTTTCTTGCCTCTCAAAATATTTCTTGTTTTATATAATGATCTCTATTAATAATTATTAGAAAATTATTTATTTATTGAAATTTCAATGAAAATGCCTACAACTCACATGGACAGAATAAACATTGCATTGTTAACAGCCTCCAGCCAACTGCAACACATATTTCTTAATCCTATGCTAATATCCAATCCATTTTTTTTCTGGAATATTGTCCTCTTCCAAATCTAGGTAACAACTTAAAGATAATTCCTTAGGGCATTAGAAGTAATCATTTATGCACATTGAGGCTGGGTGGAGAAAAAAAATCTAACAAATGTCATCATTCTGCAAGAGCATCAGTATTGAATTCTCTGTGGCCCTCAGCAGGGTCTCACAGTAAGAAAACAAATGCAGAGAACTTACCTGGGACAATCTGAGAATCCACCAGGGGCAAATGGGTGTGCGAAGGTTCTGCCTCAAAAAGAAAACCTAGGTGTGTGGGAGGCAGTCTGAAGCACACTGGCGCCCTAGCAACAGGCAGAAAGAACTACAGTGTCAGGGAGGAGTCTGTAATGAGCAGACCTTGGAGTTCATAAGTTACCAGAACAGTGTGGGTGAGCCAGATGCCATCAGGTGAATTCAGGAGCACATTTAAGGCTTCCTTCTTTCCTGAAGAAGCAATTCAGTGGCTCCTCTATGCCCTAGACTTCCAGCTGGCCCCAGGCACACTGCCTGCCCACAGGCTTTAGATTTTGAATGTGCTTAGTTTTTCCCACCCCAGAAAGTTAAGTCCTCACTGCAAGTCTCTGGGATATGAGACCCTGCTTCTCTGAGGAGCTCCAATGATGCAGGGTTTAGGCAATTATTTGTTGACAAGGATTGACCATCTTTCATTAAGACTAACCCTGTCTTATGAGCCAGAATAATGAAAATCCGATGTTAAACCATACGTAATAAATGACCCTAATATCTCCAGGCTGTCTATAGAAATATGAGCTGCCTGCTTTTTCTGCATGGTAAGCGTCCAGACTTCCAGTCTGTTTCTCCCACTAAGCAGCTCCATGACATACTTAATAGACAATTATAAATAAGAAATGGCTTATTCTCAAATAAAATGTTTGTGTAGTGGCTGGAGAGATGGCTCCGGAGGTGGAGTATTTAATTGCTCTTGCAGAGGACATGGATTCAAGTCCCAGCAGCCACATGTTGACTCACAACATCTATAGCTCATAATCTATCTATAGCTATCACTGTAAGAGTGCTAATGTCTTCTGGTCTCTTCAGTTGCACATATGTGGTGCACACATATACTCAGGCATGCATACATATGAATAAATAAATAATTTTAGAATTTCATGTATATTAAAATATTTTAGAGGGAATAAAAGAGCTTAAGAGTAAAGCTATTGTCGATTGATGTGAGAAATAAGTACTTAAGAAGAAACAGAAAAATCCAAGCATGACTAGATAAAATGGTATACTATGCTTTCTGATGGTTCTGAGTAGGATGCACATAACCATTTTTTTCTTTCTTGCTGGTGAAATTCCAGCAATCACTCTGGATGTTTGTGAGCCGTGGCAGGTCTGTAGATCACAGTGTTAAGACTGATCAAGGGGAAAGATTGCTCTCTGGAGGTAAACCCTCTAATCCAGGTGGCTAGCTGCTTCACAACGTGAGATAAATTGACTTACTGATTGGGATTTAGCATCTATCACTCACTGTGACATCCGTTGAGTGCCAAAGAGAGAAAGCGCCCTCTCATAGGAATTGATTTTTCTGCTCTCCTTATTCTTCGCTGGTCTACAGCTGGGCTAAGAGGGCACAGGTGGGAGAGGAAGCTGAAGGAAGACCTTTGCATGCAGACAGATAGTAGACTGGCTCCAAAAAAAAAGGTCCACAAATAGTCTCTGTTATGAGTGACAGTGTGTAGTCTGAGACCTGGGGAAAGTCGGTTTTTTTGTTGTTGTTGTTTT